>NC_048226.1:72902645-73242800 GCF_002007445.2 Ailuropoda melanoleuca
TTTTTTTTTTTTTTAACCGTTTTCCCTATGCTGTACCTTTTATCCCCATGACTTACTCATTCCATACTGGAAGCCAACTCATTTATTCATTCATGTTTTTCATTCAATACATAAACTGAGTGCTTACTGTTTGCCAAACATTGAAAAACAAAACAAACAAGTGATGAATAAATCTAAAGAAATCCGTGCTTTCACAAACTTTACATTCTAGTGTGGAGACAATCAGCAAGTTAAGCACATACATAAAGGCTTTGAAGAAAAGATATTCCAATAATATGCATAATGTGACAGAGCTTGATAAGCCTGGAGGTTGAGGGAAAATATTAGTGTGCAGATAAAGAAGAGAAGGGAGTTGAGGGTTGGCTTGAGGATAGAGTAATATTTAGAGAATGAGAAGGGATGCAAGGCGTGGGCCTGAGAAGCAGCAGACAGGTAGGTAACAGGACGGCCAAGAAAGCCGTCCTTAGGGAATGTTTAAATCATTTGTTAAACCCATGAGTGACCTGATCCAATTGATAATTTTGGAAGTTTCCTCCTGGCTGCCAAGGAGGTAATACTATCACAGGTCAGGGACAGAAGCAGAGTGGCAGAACAGGTAGTGAGTAGTTGCAGGAACCGATGGGAGAAGTAAGAATTGTTGGCATTATGACTGTAGTGGCGGAGGTGATCAGAGAGGCTGTGTTTGGGATATGCACAAAATGTGGAAGAAGGTAGCCCACAAAAAATGGTCGTGCACATAGGCCTTACTGATGAGATTAGATATTGGGTGTGAGGGAAAGAGAACAGTAGTACTTGGGTGATTTTCATTTAGATCAATGCTACTCAAAGTACTGGTCTGTAGCCTTTGCCACTGATCTGTGACAGCATAAGGAGCTTGTGCCAAAATGTAAATTGACCGACTTTCTTTTTATAGCATGATTTTCTCAGTGAAGGATGCAGTACACGGATTTACATTCTAGTACAAGTTCCTCATTTGGCTGCAGACCAGAAAGAGTTTCCAGAGCACACTCACCTGTGGCCCTCACTTTGAGGAGCATTGCTTTATTTTATTTGTTAAATTTTATGTATTTATTTGAGAGAGACTGTGCGAGAGAGTATGAGTGGGTGGGGGGAGGGACAAAGGGAGAGGGAGAAGCAGACTCCCTGCTGAGCAGGGAGCCCAAGACGGAGGCTCCATTCCAGGACCCTGAGATCATGACCTGAGCTGAAGGCAGATGCTTAACCAACGGAGCCACCCAGGCGCCCCAGGAGCATTGCTTTAGATGAAGTCATCCGTGAAAGCCATAATTTTACCAAGTTCTCTGGCTTATCCAGGTATGGCATATTCTTGAATAATTGCTGACTTGGTAGTTTTAGAGATATGCTATGGTTGCCAAATTAATGGAACCACACGCTGATAAATTATAAAACATCTGTGGAACAATACCTTAAAGTTATGATTTCTAGATTTTCAAACGCTTTGTTGATTTTGTTTTGTTTTTTGTTTTTTAGGGCTTTTTTTTGATTAGTAGGTACATATAAAAGAAAGAACTTAGGAAACCATTTTTCAAAAAAAGTAACAACTCATGTTTATGAAGGAGGGTCACAGGGCAAGTCAAGCTGAACTTTACTTGTTCTTTAAAGCGTAGCTTATGCACCATCATTTAGAAAGCCTTCTACATCCTCTAACCATTCTGATCTAAGTGTTTCTCTTACGTGTATTTTTAACACTCTGTGTTTTACCTTTATCATTTAAATCAAGAACGGCTGACTTTTCCCTGCCTCCCCACAAACTGCAAGCAAGTAGAAGGAAGACTGTGTATTAAAACTCCAGTACCCAGTGGAATGTCTAGAACATTATAGATATCCAGTTAAACTTTATAAAAGCTGAGTAGTGTGACCACTGATTTCAAAGAACAAAAGTATAACTATATACTGCTGGGTATAATGGTTAGCAGTCAAGTTTGGGGTGACTAGTATAGCAAAGATTTCTTTAGGTTAGCCAGAATCTGAGGTAAATGACCTTCAGTTGTATCCTCAAATATTAAAGAGAAGTTTTAAATATTTAAATGAATATTACACATTGGCCTTCTCAGTCATATCTTTTAAAAGAGAGCAACTGACATGAGTGATATTTCAGAAATAAAAGACACTAGTGCATATATATATCATAATAACCTCACTATAGAGGGAATGACTCAATATACCACAAATAATGTTACCATAAGATTGGAGTTGGTGGGATCTAGCAGTTTCTCTTCCCTTCTTCTTTAGCATCTGCTGGAGTTCAGTTGTGGTATTTGGCAAAAACTCCTTGAAAATCTTAGGATCTGATTACAGTTTATAAGCAGACTAGTTACCTAAATCCAGTGATTCCAGATTTCTTAACCAATTAGAATATTTGGAGCTGAACTCTTTTTCAATCAACAGATTTTTTTGAACATCTGTGTGAGAAAGTACCAGGTATCATTAAAGTACTAGGAGCTGTTGGGGAATAGAATGACAAATCAGAGATGGGTTTTGTCTTTAAGGAGAAGAAAATGAAATATCGCCAGTCTCTTTGCCGCCTATACCTCCAGATGTTATAGGATAACAGAACTGAACCCTTTTCCCTGGAGAGTCAGTCATGCCTTCTTGGTGGAAATCTCAGAAGCTGCAGTCCTCCAGCTTGACCCTGTCTGCTGCTCCCAGTGATTGCTCCCTGAGGTGACTGTTTCCATCAGTTCTCACAATTGTTGTTCCCTTAAGTGTATCACTCATCAGGGAAGATCACAGCCATGCAACAGTTTTCAAAGCTGCTGTTGTTCACAGTCTCCTGCTGGTTGATCCAGTCTGCAGTTCTTCTAGGGACTTATGGGTTCATCATTAATTTGCATTGTCAACCCCTTTCATTGCTTTGTTTTGCCTTGAGACAATCAGAGGTTTTAATCAACTCTCACTTGGCTATGAGTGTGCTCATACCTAAGGGTATCCTTCCTATTGCTATTCTTAAAAACAGGTATATAAAAAGGCTTTAGTGATTTTTGCCCCAAGCTCTTTTACATAATGATGATGTTGATGATGAGAATAATAATCATGATATCAGTGATATTTATTGAGGACTAAAAATAGGTGAGCCCCTGCCCGTGGTGGTTTGCAGATGTTTTCTCATTTATTCCTTATAACAACTCTGGAAGGAAGGTACCATTATTATGTCCATTTTACAGATGAGTAACAAGACAAGGAGAAGTAACTTGACCAATACGCTCTTCAGTTCCTACCATCAAAGAGGGAAGCACTTATTAAATGAGCATCATATAGAGCTCTTGTTCTCCCATTAGCTTTCTGTGATTGACTAAACTCTAGTGATGGACCTGGGTGGTATTGATGAGTAGTGGTGAGACCAGTATACATACTGTGGAATAAATATAATCTATGGTTATCATTCTCTCCCTGGACAAGCAGTGAATGTTTGTCTTTGTGGTTCCTGAGACTGGGTCAAAAGCCAGGCAGATTCAATGCAGATAATGCTGGGACAAGAATAATCTCAGATTTTGGCACCTAATTCCTGGCCCATGCTGGTACAAGTGTTTCTAAGTTTTGGCTTATGATTTCCATTATTTAGTTTGACCTAAACTGGTAGTAGATGCTATGCTATCACTGGTTTGCTCTGAAAAAATTACTCTTCACTTTGCAGAGAAGTCCAAGCACACCCTAACTTTGTGGTGATGGCTCTACTCAATGTCAACTCCACTAATATTTAGAGGCATTTATGCCTGAAACTGCTGCTTCCTTCATGTGCATTATCTCATTTAATGCTCATGCTAACCTTACAAGGTTGATCCCACTGTATTATCAGTGTCTGTGTGGCTGGTGACTACATTACTCATTCTTGCACTATCAACATAAAGTGACTTGAGCCCCATGATTGGGAATATATTAGACAAATAGACTGTAAGATTCTATTTTATTTTGTCTTGGATTAGATGTATTATTTTGTCTTTGATTAGATAATTTTTAAGGGGAGGCAAACTACCACTTCTTAAATACCTACTGTGGACTGGTCACTGTGCTGTTTGCATGTAAGTTCTTATTTTTACGAATCTTAATGATTCAGTGTAAATATCCTTCAAGAGTGTTTTATTATGGTAAGAATATCTTTATCTAAGAACACCTTAGGAAAGGAGTAGGGAAAAATCTACAAGATGAAGGAAATAAACAAAAACTGGTGAAGGTACTTAATGAATACAGAGCAGACGCTTAACATGAAGAACAGATTTTTGATGGCAAGCTTTTGCGCTGGCAGATACATAAAATGTATCACTGTGGGAGGTAGTGGTCCAGCAATGGATCAAGTATAAATCTTACAAAAAATATTGCAAAGAAATTTTTGGTAGATAGGTAACAAAATATTTTTCTTATTTGCTCTTCAGCCTGTCCGATTTGCTGCTGCTCATTGATGCATATCAAATAGGGATTAGAGGAAAATAAGTCCTTATAATTGGAATCAGTCATGATGAATACAGTCTCTGTCTCTATAATATCTATGTTTTACGGAGTTTTTTCTGTAGATGAATAGAATGGAGTAGAATAGAGTAGAAAGTGATGCAAAGGTGGCTGGCTAGTCAGAACCAGAACTATACAAAGATGGAATATGCACATAGCTGATTTAATCTGGGGTTGCAAATGGTATTTTTGTTTGTTGTTTTATATAAAGGAGGCCCTTCTGAATGAGAAAATGGAATGAAAGCAGTTTTGTTCATTGGCAGACAAGTAAGACTCTTACCAGTCTGTCCACACTGACACTCCTTTCCTTCCCCTCTGGTGACCTGAACCCCTCAAAAACAAAACACAAGAAAGACATGTTTATACGTATATGTGTGTGTGTGTTTTATGTATGTTTGTGTTTATACATAATACACTGCTTATGTAATCTCAGATATATACATACATGTAATGAGTTGAGTTAAACTAGATTTATCAACTTCTAAATCTTAGTGCTTTAAACCACCAGAGTNTTTATGTATGTTTGTGTTTATACATAATACACTGCTTATGTAATCTCAGATATACACATACATGTAATGAGTTGAGTTAAACTAGATTTATCAACTTCTAAATCTTAGTGCTTTAAACCACCAGAGTTTATTTCTCACTCATTCTACATGTCCGTTGCAAGTCAGCTGTAGCTCTTCTTCACATCATTTTACTCTGGACCCAGGCTGACAGTGTAGCCTAAATCTGGAGTATTGCGTAGCTCAACGCAGAGAGAAAAAAATGAACATCACAGACTTTATAATAGATCCAAGAACTTCTGCCCATGTGTCAGTTTTTCCCACATGACATTGGTCAAAGGAAGTTGTGCTCAAGCCTGATGTCAGCATGGAATGAGTATATTTGTAGCAATATATTTTTTAAAGATTTTGTTTATTTATTTGACAGAGATAGAGGAGGCTGGGAGTACAAGCAAGGGGAGCAGCAGGCAGAGGGAGAGGGAGAAGCAGACTCCCCGCTGAGCAGGGATCATGACCTGAGTGAAGGCAGTCACTTAACCAACTGAGCCACCCAGGGGCCCCTGCAGCAATATTTTTGAACAATAATGCAAGCTACTATAGCATAGTGGCCCTTATAGTGATATACAATACTAATGCTGTCTTTTGTGGGGAGAGTATTGGTGTTCAGTGAATGCATTATAGTTTTCAGAATGTAATTGTACCCAAAAGAACTGGTCCATCTATTCCTAGGTGTTTTTTCCAGGTGGCTGAGAAGATAGTGATAGATAAGAATAGGCTATTGCTTGTGGCTTTAACCTCATTTGTTCTCGTGTTCTCCCCCATCTCCATATCTCTCACGTTTCCATTCATTCTATTAATGACACTGGGTCACTGTTTCTATATTATAAAGTTCACTCCCTATAGTTTTCAATCAATTATCTATTGAGAACCTCCTCTACGCCAGGCACGCTACCGTGTGCTTGACGACACTCTGATCTGATTCAGAAACACTTCTTAGTGATTTAAGGCCTGGAGGAAACAGTTTATTTCATTAAAAAAAAAAAAAAGTATTGATTAAGCACTATAGTGAATGAATGAAGCAATGAAACTCGATCACCGTATTGTGAAAGAGACAGACATGTTGGAGGAGAGCTTTCAGAGTCCTTTGATTCATGAAGAGAATGGCAGATTCTTGAGGAATAGAATAGTTCCTGTCTTGAGAAGGATGAACAGAATTTTATTAAAAGTCAAGGAAGAAGTGAGGTCAAGGTCTTGGGGTATAGAATTTGGGGAAAGCATATTTAGAGATAAGACTAGATGTATAGATTGAAAGAAATTATGGAGTTAGTTGATAGAATTCATCAGACCTATGCAGAAAGATCGGCCTTCCTGAGCCTTCAAGTATTCTCCTGACCCCAGACAATAGAGCTGATCTCTTCTTTTAAATTCACTCTTTCAATTGAACAGTGTCCCGATGTGATCCAATGATCCCCCCCCCCATTACCTCTAATTTGGGCCCCTGATCTTTTCCCTTTTCCATGTCTAAGATTTATATTTAAGTCTCTTTGTTTTATGGCTTTATTCCATTTGAGTAGAGTAGGCTAGTTCCAGTGACTAACCTGAAAGATTTCTTTTCCGCTAAATGAATTTCATATGTGTATTTCCGTATTTCTGTTAAACATATACAGTTTTCCCTGTTAGACATAGATCCCTCTGTTAATGTGTTTAGAAGAATGAATTAATGAGTCATTTGCAGCATAAAATGCACTGTGAATCATTGTTTTTATGATGTTTTACAAATACTCTACCCAAGGCATGCAACAACTCATCTGTGGCATACGGACTGTGCTGTACAGACATTTCAGAGACAGATCAAAATGTAACCTGCAGTGAAAACCTTCATTGCTTCAGTTACTCTTTCATGGAAGCCCGTGGTACAGATATTGAAAAAGAACTTCTGCATTACCTTTTTGAAGAGGTTCAACTGACTCAAGGTTGGGAACACTATGTATCAACTCTTTGTGTTCCACTAGGGAAAAAGAATTTCTTCATACAGCTGCCTTCCAGACAATCCCTTCAGAAACCCTCTTGGATAATTTCTGTTGGGAAAATTACATTTTTTTCCTTGCCCTTCTTTTTCTTCTTTATATCTGGGTTAGTGAATGGATAATTTGGGTTTGGAAGTGGAATATTTCGAAACGGCTCAAATCCTTATGTTGTAAAATGTGACAATTTTAGGTCCAGAAATATGAAGTGATAAAACCCAAGTCATATAAAAGCTAGGATTCTTCTTTTTTTTTTAAGATTTTATTTATTTATTTGTCAGAGAGAGAGAGAGTGCACAAGAAGGAGGAGCAGCAGGTAGAGGCAGAAGCAGGCTGACCAGGGAGCCAAATGTGGGACTCAGTCCATGGGATCATGACCTGAGCCAAAGGCACACGCTTAACCAGTTGAGCCACTCAGGCATCTCAAAGCTGGGATTCTTGACTTTCAGTATAGTGCTTGTTTCAGTGTAACTGTAAAATTGCTCCGAAGTAGGAATAGTGAATGTTACCTGGAGTCAAACGGTGTGAGGAAGGGTTGCTTATTACTGATAGGGTGGTGTTTATAAATTTTGAAATCACTGTATGTTTCAGGTATATATACTTCTGTATTGATTTCACTACTTAGAAAGTTGAGTCATCTAACTTAAGACTGGAGGTGTCTTCCTGTTATACATGTAGAATACGCTCTTTAAACATTTATTTTAGGGGTGGCTGGGTGGCAGTGGGGTTAGCATCCGACTCAGTTTCAGCTCAGGTCATGGTCTCATGGTCCTGCGATCAAGCCCCATTTCGGGGTCAACATTCAGAGTGGAGTTGGCTTGAGATTCCCTCTCCCTCTCCCTCTGTGCCTCCTGCTCATGGTCTCTCTCTCTGTAAAATAAATAAATAAGTCTTTTAAAAATTTTAAAAAATAGTATTTATTGAATTGATTTATTTTTAATATTTCAGTGGGTTGATTTCAGTGCTCAGTCAATAGGAAAATAAAAATGTGGTTAGGTTTTGATATTTATAATGAATGGAAGCCCAGTCAAGTTTTGAATTCGAGGTTTAGTGACTTCCTCAGATACGCTTAAAGACATGTAGAGATATTCTAACAGTTATATGAGAATATATAAAAATGTAGACCCTTATTTTAAGGACTCAGTAAATGCCTCAGTTATTTAACATAACTTGTTTATATTTTAAGTAAAGATACTTCCTCTTAGGAATCAAAAATAAGAACGTAATTTTGGCCATATTTTCCTTCTAAGAGAGAACGAAAGTCTCTAGCACATGAAAGAATTAAAAGCAAAATAGATAAAAATAAATTTTGTTAAATTACTGATAATAGGGATAAGAAATGACTAAACAAGGACCTACTTATAAATGGCAAGATGGAGGTCATATGGAAGTATTGGCATCATAACCTTATAAAGAGTTCATGGCTAACTGCAACTTTTGTTTGACAATTTTATTGTCAGTCTTCTTTATCCTGAATTCTGGAATCATTTTTTGGTCAGAAGAACTTCCTACTGTATTTGAATTCAGCAATTTGCCTTTCCATAATACTAAGTTTAATACATTTCATAGTAGAGGATGAGCCTATACCTTCAAAAAAAATTGAGAATCATTTAGTAACTGTGACCCAAGTATGGCAGTAAACTCATGAGGGAAAAAAAAAAGCTACAGATTGAATATTTTGAGGGAAGAAAGGGAAAAAAAAGAATGCGCACCAGTCTTTTTTATATTACACAAATGAAGAGGAAAGCCCTGAATAAGTTTTTAAATTTTCTATATTTATTTGGCTGAATTTGTCTTTGTTTTTAGTGTATACATTTCACATTTATTGGGAAAAATACACTTTATTGGATACTTACTCTGCCATAAACGTGGAAATTTGTGTATATTACTCCGTTTAGTCATTCAAGTAAACCTACCAAATAGATTAAAGAGCAGGATGCACAGTCACTGTTGGGACTTTTAGGATTTAAGTTTCACATGCTCAAAAACACAAATATCTATTGAATGAAACAATTTACATATTTTGTGATAAAATATTTATAATACATAAACTTGTTTTAATTAAAATTTTAACAAAATGTTTTAAAATTGGTGTGATTTCCTTTCCAGTACCTGTCAGGTAAACGTCCTTGAGTATGTGGGTTCACCAACCAAAATTCTAATATCTGTTAGTGGCTTAACACTAGTATGCATTTCACTTACCTTTGTAAGGTACTAAGATAAAATTGCATTATTTGCTTCTCTTTTTTAGCTGTGCAAATTATTACTTATTTATCTATAAGTAGTAAAAAAAATCTCTATTTGAAAATGCTTTATCTTTCATTAAATACAATTGTTTGGCTCCATCAGTATATATTATTTGTAATGACTTTTTCAAGAAAGTGGATTCAATCAAGTCTTTCTGCTAGTGATTGCAATTCTGATCAAATTTGAGTTTAAATAAAATCCTCTCTAATTTAGTTTGTTATTGTGCCATAATTTAATCTCTTTCTAATCTCTAAATGATAATTGAACTGGTTTCTAGCCCAGAATCTTGCCTTATCATCTACATTCCTAAATATTTCCTATATTTATTTTGAAAGGCAAACAACTGGACTCTTTCCATTCCATTTTATATTCTATGTGTTTTCATTTGAAGACACATTTTCTTGGGTAATTGTTTTGAATTTGATTTTTCCTGATGTCTAAAGTCTAAGGTTGGAATTATGCCTAATTAGTAAAGTATCAGAAGCAACCTGTTAGTCCCCAAAAATGTTGGGCTTGATAGTTGTGCATCTTAATTTGAATAAAGTCAAACAAATCCATAGCTTTTAAAACCTACCAGAACCAGACACTCAATTTTTGTTTTCTTTCAAAGAGCCTAAACCAGAACTGTCTGTAAAAAAATGTAATGTGGGCCACAATATAATTTTAAATTTTTAGTTGCAACATTTTAAAAGTAAATAGAAACAGATGAAATAATTAATTAATTGATTGGGAGAGAGAGTGTGCACAAGCTTGTGTGTAGGTGAGGGGGACAGATGCAGAGGGAGAGGGAGAAAGAAAATCTTAAGCAGGCTTCCCAACCAGGTCAGAGCACGATCTCATCTCACAACCCTGAGATCATGACCTGAGCTTATATCGAGAGTTAGACACTTAACTGATTGAGCCACACAGGCGCCCCTAAATTATTTTAATAATGTATTTTATTTAGCCCAATGTGCCAAGAAAATATCATTTCAATTTATAAAGAATAAAAGAAAGTATCAATGAGATATTTAGCATTTCTTATGCTAAGTCTTCAAAATCCAGTGTGTATTTTATATTTATAGCATATTTCAATTAAATGAAAAATATTCATCTCCTTTGTTGCATTAGCCTCTTTCCAAGTACTTAGTAGCCACATGTGGCTAGTAGCTACTGTATGGACAACTCAGGTGTTTATCTGGGGGAAAATTTCTTGGCAGGTTATATCTTTGACTCAAGGGAACTTTAGTTTTACTGTTTATTAGGGTCAGTCGTCTGCAATGATCACAAGGTAATTCACAGTAACTAATAGTCCAGTTAATATACAGATAGAAGCCCACATGCCTAGTTTAATTTTTTTGTTTGTTTTGGACTGAGATAAAAGTACAATAATTTTTACCTTAAGTGATATAAAATTTTATAAAGAAAAGAATAAAACTAGATTCAGAGATTTTGTGCTTTTGCCTTCCAAATGAGAAGAAATTTCTANATTTTTTGTTTGTTTTGGACTGAGATAAAAGTACAATAATTTTTACCTTAAGTGATATAAAATTTATAAAGAAAAGAATAAAACTAGATTCAGAGATTTTGTGCTTTTGCCTTCCAAATGAGAAGAAATTTCTAGTTAGGCTAAGATAAAACTGTGTATAGAGAAAAGCAATATTACAGTTGAAGATGTTACACTGTTTTCTTTCCCATGCAGTCACTTCATCAATTAATTGTATTTTAATCATTTTTCTTCTGTTTATTCCCTTGTTGTGGTACTAAAAATTTTCCATAATCTCCAGAATATATTTTATAAAAAGATAACCAAAAGAGTTGATATATATTTCCAGCTTTAGATTCATCATGTGTGAAAGTACATGCTTTCAATGTTACTTTAAAGAGTCAGATTTAACAAATGTATTTTTAAGTGTTAACAGCCCTGGCTAAGAAAAATGCTCCAATTAAATAAATTTAAATTCGTTTAGGAGATTTAAATAATTTTTCATGAATTTGCTAATAGTTATTTTTGCACTATAATAAAAATTATCTTTGATTTATTTATATTAACTTGAGACATATTAGATTTAAATAATATTTAATTATTTGTTTAGCTGTGTGGGTAATAATTTCCAAAAATCCATTTTTGCCTTCAAACATACCCCAGCCACTCATCCATTATTTTGTGCTGTAACTGACTCACGTTTTTTTCATCAGCCAGTGTACCCCTTGGTTTTCTCTAGGCCCAGTATCTATTCTTAGCAGTGTCTGTGTCTAAGATTCATTCTCTGGTTTTAATTTTTGTTCTATCAGTATTGTATAACAGTGTCAGTTGGACCTTCCTTCTGTTTTGTTCCCACCTGTAACTGGGATAGAGAGGTTTTTATGTGCTTTTTCTAACACAAAGCTACAGTTTGTGTTCTAGAGCAAAAACTAGAGGACTCTTTCCTAAGCTACTTGAATGCCTCAGGAGAGGTATGTAAGAGATTGTTCAATGGGCTTAGATTTTTAGGAAGCAAAGTGGGTTATTTTTTCTCCATACCTTCAAAGCTCCTTTTTTTTTTTCATTAAAATGCAATGTGAATTGGATTCTCTAGATTTTGAAGAACTATTGATGCTATTATACAGTTGGTTTTTAAAATTTCTTTGTACTAAGATGTTTTTCCTTTGGTGATATCAAAGTAGTAATTTTCTTGATGGCTCTTAAATTGCAATATGAGACATAAGTGTTCAGATTTAATCTTCAAGTGAGATTCAACAGTTTTGGATTCACAAAGCATTGATGTATAAATCCTTAAAGTTAATAATTTTGTTTCATTCTTACTCATAATAAATGGGGATTTAAAGCTGTGGGAATGTATTATCATTTGGTCTCATTTATCATACACCTAGCCTGTAACTAATTCAAGATATTTATTCAGAACAAGTGGAAAGGTTTATTTACAAAAATAGTTGGACATGCTTATAGTAGCTTAAAAACAGGAATAAAACAATAGAATGGACCAAAAAATCATGATATATTTATACAATAGAATACTGCTTAGCAATGTAGAAGAATGAAGTTCTGATACACACATAAACATGGATGTCTCTAATGACTTTATGTTAAGTTAAAGAAGCGTACATATTGCATGATTCCACTTTTATGAATTTTCTGAAATAGATTTGATCTAGGTGATAGCAAATCAGAAAAGGGGTTTGTCTGTGGGGATTGACAATTCACTACAGAGTAAGGGGAACTGGGAGAACTTTCCAGGAAAATGGAAAGGTTTTATATCTTGACTGGGGTGTTGGTAACAGTGCTATGCGCATTTGCTAACATGTATGTAGTTGTACACTTAGTGTCTGTGCATTTCAGTCTGTGTGAATTTTATGCTGATTTTCAAAATAGAATGTAGATGTTCACAATAATAATTAAATAATATTTATTTGCAATAATAAATTTTAATAAATGTTAGGTGGCCAAAGGGGAGAGATGTAAAAAGAAACGTGAAGGTGGAGGTAGATGTGGAAGCATGCATAGATTCATCTTACATAGCAGGACAAGGAGATACTGGTTCTATACTTAAATTTACAAAAATAATAGGATTGTCAAAAATTGTGGAAAGGAAGAATAAATAGCATGAGTCATCAAGAAATCAGCCTTTTATTTGAAATTGGGGACCATCAAATGTGATGGCCCAAAAGAACTGGGTAGAAGAGATTGCTGCTTGGGAAGAGTACTGGGGAGGAAGGTGTGGGTACGCTTGAACATTGCTTTTCAGCACAAGCTTATCCATGAGTCAAAGACGTAATTGTGTACAAATAGCACTTTGTTGAAAATAAAATTTAAAAGACCTGATTTCCCCATTGCCGTTAGGATAAGACTAGAAAACCTTTATCTTTCATGGTGTGGCACCCACCGACATCTCCAGCTGTATCATTTGTCACCCCTCCCCCATCCTTACATTCCACATTCATCCAAAATCTTCTGGTTTCCAGAATGTATCTTATTCTGTTTCATGCTGGGCTTTTGCACATGCTGTTCTCTCAGTGTCAAGCACTCTTTCCACAACATTTGTGGTTCAGACTTCTTGGTTAGGTCTCATGCTTGCTTGCTCCAGGATTTTTTTGTCTGTTCTGTGTTCTCTCCCTTTATATCTGTACATATCTCCCGCAGGAATGTAAGCTTCTCTCACAAGAATGTAAAAATGTAATGGCAGGGACCATATGTGTGTCCTTTTGAAAATGTCCTCAGCAGGTAGCGCAGTGGCGTGGGGGTATGGTTGATTCCCAGGGATACATTTCAAATGAATGAACAGTTTGAACTGTTAAAATAGTGGTGTGAATTTAAGAAATGATTTAACTGTTGACTTCTGAGTCTCTTCCTGTAGTCTGTAGACTGCTTTCAAGATGCTAGGTCAATGGGTACAAATTCTCAGAATGAGATTTCTGAGGATATAAAGTCAGTGATTATCACAGTCCACTTCCTGAAAATGTGTGGTGTCTACTCAGTAATAAGTCAGTAATCCAAGTCAGACCTAGAAGGATCCAAGAATTCCTTGCCAGCTCTGTCATTGCAGATGGCAGGATTTCATTCTTTTTTATGGCTAATATTCCATGGCACATATATACTCAATCTTCTCGCCCTCACCCCCCTGCATACCTAGGTAAGTGGTCAGGGTAGGGTTATTGCCAGTGTGAGAGTATGTGCCTAGTTACCTGCAGTTTCATGACCTCTCCAGAGGGTTAGGTTTAGGGTTAGTGTTAGGGCTAGAGTTAGGGTATGGGCCTGGTAACGTGCAGTGCAGAGACCTCTCCAGAGAATAAAACTCCAGACTTCTGCTGGGATGAAAATAGATATGGCAGCAATCCACAGAGCTGAGGCAAGGAAGGGATTTAGGACTCTAAATACTCTTCAAATAAATTTTCAGTCATCTTTTTGTTTTTTTTTTTTATCTCTACCTTCACACCCATTTTCAGAAATATTACCAATTCTTAAATGTTTGGGATCGTCTTGAGAAGATCTAGGCTGCTTCTCAGCTTTTCTTACTGTTGTTTGGGAACCCACTTTCTCACATCTAGGGTTAGCATTAGGGTTAGGTTAGGGTTAGGGGGAGGGTATGTGCCTGGTAACCTGCAATTCAAAGACCTTTCCAGAGGGTGAAGGTTAGGGAGAGGGTTAGTGTTAAGAGTTAGGTGTTAGTGGTAGGGTTAGGGTTAAAGTTATGGTTAGACTTATGGCTAGCTTATGTGCATGGTGTCTTGCAGTTCAGAGACCTCTCCAGAGAGTAAAATCCTGAACTTCTGGTGGTATGGAAATAGATATGGCAGCCATCTACTGCGCTGAGGCAAAAAGGGGGTTTGGGGCTCTAAATACTCTTTATATCTATATTCAGTTGTTCTGTCTGTTTATATCTCTACATTCACATCTATTTTCAGAAATATTACCAGTTCTTTAATGTTTTGGGTCTTCTCCGGAATCACTGGTCTGCTTTTCATCTTTTCTTACCATGCAGTCAGGAATCCATGTTCTCAGATCTAGGGTTAGGGTTAGGGTGAGGGCGTGTATCCTGCAGTTCGGAAACTTTTCCAAAGGATTAGGGTTAGGGGGTAGGGGTAGGCTGTGGTCTAGGGCAAGATTATGTGCCTGTCATCCTGTAAAAGATCCTTTTTAAATAATGCTAGAATGGATTTGGGAACTCTCCTATGAAATACTGTGTAGTACTAAGAGATCTACACAAAATATATTTAAAGGCAACTAAATGTGTATATTGCCGTAGTAGGAAAATACTCAGTATTTTCCTGCTTATTACCCTTATTCTTATTATTTATAAAGCATTGACAATGAAAACACAAATATTTCTCAATTTGATATTATATGTGATTTCAATTATACTACTCTGAAAAGCTTTAGTTAGAACTCTGACAACAGGAAGTAATTATTTTTAAGACATGAAAAGAATTTTCTCGTACAAGAAAGGAATGCAATTTTTGTTTCTGTTATAAAACCTATTCTTAACCTATTTGTAAATATAACTATTTTGTGGTTTATGTAAATATATTTGTACTCATGATATCCCTAATTTTTCTGTAATATATTCTTTCTTAAAACTTACTGGGTTTGTCATCAAAAAAGTCCATATACTTAATTGGAAAACAAATGATGTGCAACCTCTGGAACTAAAACCTTCAAATTTAGAATGTGTACTTTTTAAAAATCTACCAAGTCATTAAATATTTAGCTCTGGTTTTTTTTCAGAGTAATATTCATAAAAATGGTCTTACTACAACTTGCAGATCTGCAAGTTAAGTTGAAATTCTTATGTTGAGCAAAACATTTTCAGAAAAATAAAATCAATTCTATGGCAGTCATAGCAAAATTATCTTTCTGGATCCTACATTCAAATTTTAAATAATTTTTGTATACATGTATATGTGTTTGTACGTATGTAGACCTATATGTATGTTGGTGTGTTTAAATAGATGAAGTAGACAGGAACATACTCCAGGACACATGAGGTAATTGTATCTTTTCTTGATGAACCCATTTCAAATCTCATTTGTTTAGCTTTTATATTAGTCAGGTTTTAAGACTATATCTGGACTATATTAATATGAAAAGTTAGTGATTGAAGACTTTTATGTCAGAGGGACAGTGAATAAATTGAATTTCCCATTCTAATAGAGGTAAATATTTTTCCTTTGGGAAATGTAGTTTATTTTTCTCCCATTGTATTCATATGTGGATGAATTTTTCTCATGTTTTATTAAATACAATATATTTTTTTAAAGATTTTATTTTTTTATTTGACAGAGAGAGAGACAGCCAGCGAAAGAGGGAACACAAGCAGGGGAGTGGGAGAGGAAGAAGCAGGCTCATAGCGGAGGAGCCTGATGTGGGGCTCGATCCCACAATGCCGGGATCACGCCCTGAGCCGAAGGCAGATGCTTAACCGCTGTGCCACCCAGGCGCCCCTAAATACAATATTTTAGTACTTTTTGGTATAATCAAATTAGGTTTGATCTTTTAAATCTAAATTATTTTAAACAAAATTATTGTATATGTCTAGTGTAAAGGTCAGTAGTTTGTAACAAAATGTCCCTTCTCTTCTTCTTCTTCTTATTTTTATTCCTTGGGACAGTTGCTTTCAACACTTTCAGCTGCTTTTTTCTCAGATTTACCTCTCTGTTTCAGAATACCTTAATTTCTTCACACTTCTATTTTGTGTAATGTCTTCAGATTTCCTATTATAAAAGATAGGAATAATTTTTAAAATGTCTATTCCTCCATTTTTTCAACTGGTTATGTCACTTTTCAGTGAAGTCAATATTTAATAATAAAATTATGACCATGAATATGCTATTCATTGTTGATTACATTTCTGTAATAATGCTCTGTTTTTCCTGGATTCAGTAATGGACACATTTTCTCTGGTCTTTTCATTTTCTTTCATTCTAAACTTTCCATCAGAAATGCAAACTTCTTCTCAACAATGTCATAAAAATTAGGTATTCTGTCATGTTTGTTTTTGTTTTCTTAGAGATATCCCTCATACAGCTATGTTACAGCTGTCTATCCTCGTGTTCTGATCTGGATTAGTTCTGTAATTCTGCTGTACATCTGTCATACTTAATTTCCCTTTGCTGTCATCCCCAAAGTCCCTCTGCTTCTCTCTTGTTTTGCATTTCCTTCCCTCTGATCTCAGGTCTTCCCCTTTCTTAGCTTCTTCTCTCCTTTTGGGCAGGCACATTCTCTTATAACTTCCAGAGAAAGATTACATAATTGGAAATACATTTTTGAGATATATAGTCTAAAAATGTCTCTATTTCTAATTTCACATTTTTTTAAAAGATTTTATTTATTTATTTGACAGAGATAGAGACAGCCAGCGAGAGAGGGGACACAAGCAGGGGGAGTGGGAGAGGAAGAAGCAGGCTTACAGCAGAGGAGCCTGATGTGGGGCTTGATCCCATAACGCCGGGAGCATGCCCTGAGCCGAAGGCAGAAGCCCAACCGCTGTGCCACCCAGGCGCCCCTCTACTTTCACATTTGATTGAAGTCCGAATGAGTATAGAAATATAGGCTAGAAATACTCCCCCCGCCCCCAGATTTTAAAGGCATTTTTCCATTTTCTTTTAGCCCTCAGGTGCTGTTGAGAAGTATGATGATATCCTGCTGCCTAATATCTTGGCTTTGGCCTGCTTTCTAGTTTTTTTAGTTTTGTTTTATTAATGTTTTTAGAGATTTCTTTTTATCCCTAGTGTTCTGAAATTTTACATTGATGTACTTCAGGTTGGATCATTTTTTTATTCATTATATGAAATACTTAGTGGATCCTTTCTGTCTGGTGACTTATGTTCTAGTGTATTTTCTGAAACATTTTCTTTGATGATTCTCTTCGTTTTCTGTTTTACACTTCTGGAACTTCTGTAATTTAAATATTAGACCAACTTGGTAGGTCTGCTAATTTTCTTATTTCTCTCTAATTTCCATCTTTTTCTTATTCTCGTTCTACTTTGTGAGATTCTATCTTTCCTCTTCTTCACTGAATGTATTATTTCTGTTCTTATTGTTAATTTTCACAATCATTTTGTATAACACCCTGTACTTGTTTCATGTTTGCATGTATGCTCTTTTTGATTATAGTTTTCCAAACTTTTCTTCTGTTCTCTGCAGCTTTCCTTCTTTCTTGTTTCCTTGATCTATGTCATGTCTATTCATATTTGCAAATAAGGCATTTAAAATCCTCTTGTCTACCTGTTATTTATGGGTAGAACTTGTTGATTGATAAACTTCACTGTTCACTTTTTCATTTTTAATCATTTTATTTGGTATATATTCACCAAACTCTATGTCTGTAGCTGTCTCTCTCTACATCTACCTCTGTAGTTTGTATACCAAAGTCCTATTAACCGTAAGTATTTTATCTTGTTTTCCAGTCTGCTCACAGAGGAATAATCTCAAGTCCTTCCTTGTAGGGGCCCTCGTTCTTAGAACTACGTAGGGCAGGGTGGCTGGAGTGTGTGATAGGGCCAGGAGATTACTTTTCAGTACATAGACATTCACTGGACATTTACTCATTCCTTTTTTAAATGACACTCTTAGCAGCTGCCTCCTTCTGGGATCTTTTATAATTTGATTCAACTTCTTAGGAAACCGTACAACAAGTCTCTTGCCTGGGTGGAGTAGTTGTAATCATCTAGTTGCTCGGGATGGGGGATTGGATCTAAGGACCTCTGTGCTTCTTAGATGTTCAGTCAACCATCCTTCTTAGCTTCACCTCTGCCACTACCCTCAGAAATACAAGATGCACTCTATTCCTACTTTTTTCTGATTTCTGCTAGTTAATTTGCTTGTTTCTTGGCTTCTTACCCCTTCTTGGCATTGAACTTTCAGCTTTCTCTGCTCTAAGCCAGTTATCTCCCATTATTCTACTTTCTCACATTCTGTATTTATGCTCTATTTCTACCTCCCCCCTCCTCTCTCTGCTATTACCTCTCTTTCTATTGTTGTTGTACTGGGTTTATTTCTTTTAAAATCCCGTTATGATTACTTGTGTGTACTTAGGAAGTAGAGGCTGACTTGTTTAACTGGGAATCTTAAAGATTTTAAGAGGTTTAAACAATAGAATTTCATATCATTTCAATATACTCTTGAACTGAGTCAAACTTGAGTATATACTTCTTCTTTACCTACCCTCTTTTGCTTTCTGTGTAGTCATTAACAATCTGTAGTATGATTAACAATCATAGTGTTACCAAACTCTACCCTGAGTGCATTAAGAAAAATAGCTGAACTCAGTGTTAGCTCAGCTAAGACCAGCTTCAATTTCAGTGGAGGGTCATTTGTAGTGAGAAGAAGGAAGAAAGCATAGAAGAACATTTGTAGTAGTGCAGGATGTGTCTTTCAAGTAGACCTGGCAAAGCGAATATTCTTTATCCTCTCTGATGTTCCTTTCTATAATAACAGAAAGCATTCCAAAGCAAAGGGTGTTTGTGATTAATGGGAGTTATGGGAGATGCCCTCCTAATGTGCATATATTCATTCATCTACTACTTATTAAGCCCCTAATGTAATCCAGGTACTATTCCAGGCCTTGAGGGTACAGTAGAAAATGAAACAGACAAAATCCATACACTCGTGGAACTTACATTTGTGTGCTATTTGGAACTTATCGTATAATGAACCCTTGGCATTTGAGAGAAATGCCCAACTTCTTTGAAAGTTTCTGCTCAATGCTTACCACTAGAATTATATATGCCTTACTTATAAAACAGCCATATTATAACAAGTCAGGAGCTACAAAACACTGTGGATTGAATGTTGGGTATACTTATCCATTATTATGCAGCAAATCACCCCACAACTTAATAGTATCCAATACTGTGTAACAAACTACCCCACAATTTAATGGCTGAAACATACAATAAATATTATCATTTCACACAGTTTCTGTTGCTCAAAGCTTTAGAAGCAGCTTAGCTGGATGCTCTGATTGGGGGTTTCTCATGAGATTGAATCAGTTTGCCAGAGAGGGCTACAGTCATCTGAAGGCTTGATGTGGGGTGGCTTCCAAGATGTTTCATTCACAAGGTGCTGGTTGTTGGCAAGAGGCCTTAGTTCTTCCCCATCTGGGCCTTTCCATGTTTGAGTGTCCTTACAACATGGTACCTGACTTCTGTCAGAGTGAGCAAGCCAAGAAAACAAGGCAGAAGCCACAATGCCCTCCATGACCTTGCCTCAGATGCCGCACTTCATTTCCACAGAATTCTATTAGTTAGATCAGCTAGCTGTATTCATTGTAGGAGAGGAGGCTTGGGGGAATGAATTCAGGAGGCAAAAATCACCTCAGGTCATACTGGAAGTTGGCTACTAGAGTGGATGTTTATACAGGCTTCCTTACTTAGTAGGTTACTCTCTTTCTTCATCTATTAGGGCTGCTATAACAAAATACCATAGACTTGGTGTCTTGTAAACAACAGATAGGAATTTCTCACAGTTCTGGAACCTGGGAAGTCAAGGATCAAGGTGCCAGCAGATTTGGTGTCTGGTGAAGGACAATTTCCTGCTTCATAGATGGCCATCTTCTTGCTGTGTTTTCATACAGCAGAAGGGGCAAGGGAATTCTCTTGGGTGTCTTCAATAAAAACACTAATGGGGCCCCTTTTGTTAAGAGCCTTCATACCATAATCACCTCCCAAAGGCCCTGTCTTGAAATGCCATCACATTAGAAATTACATTTTAACATGAATTTGGGGTGAACACAAACATTCCATCTATAGTGTTCTCAAGCTGGAGTGACTCAGATTGGTGGACTTCAATTAACTAATTTACTTATGAATAGTCAAAGTAAAAAAAATGTTAATTTCTTGAAAGCCACTTGTAAGGCTTAATTTAACATAGCACCTATATAGTTATATAACATGAATTCATTTGTCAGCTACTGACTCAATAAATGAGTTGAACTTAAAATGACCCCTCAGATGTTAATAGAGGGTACCTATATTGGTATGTATCTGTGTTTCATCCGCATAAGCCATATAATCAGATGACACCAAAAAGAAACATGTTTGGATGAGCCATTCCTTTGAGCTCCCTAGAATATACTTTGGAGGTATTTTCTTATTTAGAAAAGTGGTCATTAGAAACACGTGATCATGAAGAACATGAAAGACCGCTAAGCAAAGTGACATGTAAGGAGGGTATGAAGAATCTTGATTTTTTTTTTTATCCTAGTATTCCAAGTAGTCATGCTGTGTGAAATATCATTTCAGGATGACAGAATATTAGCCTTTCCTTTGTTGAGAAATAGTTGCTATTATCATGACTGCCTTCAAGATTGGTTAAGATTTACTATTCCTTTAGAATCATGCTGTTAGAGCTGTAGTTTCATCCTTGGAACTTTTAAAATTCTGTAAGTACATACATTTTTTTTTAATGAGAAAGTTGTAATTTTAATTTTAAATCCACTGGAAACCAATATAATTAGGGTACAGCATATTCTATCTTGCAGTAGATTTTAGAAACATGCAAATGAAGCACACTATTTGCCATGGTTGTTTGATTTTCATTTGGGTGTTTTGAATTTAATGAGACTTTCCTAAATTGGTGACCAGTAAGCTGACACCTGTTTTACCATAAAAGAATTTTTTTTTCTTCCTTATAATAAGCACAGTTATTAATCGTGAGATACATGTTGCTATTTTGTGATGAGGAAGAATCCCTAGTCCAATGTGGTTTTTTTTCTCTCTCTTGCTAGGACAAAGTGAATTCTTCCAGTCGTATTATAGCCTAAAGACACATTATTTCAGTAGCAGAAATCCATTGCCAAAAAAAAAAAAAATACAGCTTTTTATGGAATTAAAACAGTTCATGTAGGTAGGAAGTGTAAGACTCCCTTCCATATGCTGTTCTCATCCTGTAGCCCTCAGCACAAAATTAGTTGAAATCTTAACATGCCCTCCATGCCTCTGTAGCACAGTTGTTCTGAAAACTGAAGAGGAGATCCATTATGCCATTGCTTTTACTAGAAATTAAAGAAGAGATTTTTTTTTTTTTTGAATGCACCTTTTGGTAGGGATTTAAAGAGAACTTTGAATCCTGGACTATGTTTCCATAGAACTTATTTTAATAGATGTTATGTGAAGAAAAGAAATGTGTGATCATGCAAATTCAGGAAATTATAAATCGGTAAATAGAGTTAAATAGGCTTGCTTACTGCAGATGGTCACAGAGCACATGATCATCGTGCATCACCAAAAGGGAATATTTTATATGAATCCAAAATTACAGGGAGATCTTCTTCTTCCTGGAATATGTCATGAGATCAGTGTCGGTGGAACAAATTCTGGGAAACACCCTTTAGGTATTTCCCATTTGTTACAAACTGACGTTTTACCATGGTCCTTGACATTGTGATCAAGGTGTGATCTCTAAAAGGTATGTGTTGTAGACTGTTAGGCAATTTTCACCAGTCCTTCTCCAATTCCAAAGGGAAGGCAATATTCGATATGTTAATTAGCAATGGAGCTGAATATTACATGTCTGAGTCTAAAATTAGTTTTAATTATTTCTGTGTATGAAACACAGTGAGTGCACTTTGCTCACTGCTCCAGCTCAAGTTAAATGCACTGAAATTTCCAGTTCCCTTTCATAGGCTCTATACCTCAGTTACATTTAAACTATTTATGGAATGAATGAACTAGGCTTACTCTGTGCTAGGCAGTGGACTACGAGCTTTAGAACATGAACTCATAAATGCTAATGACACTGTGTCTTAAAGAAGCTCAGTAACTCGTCCAGGGTCCCCCGAACCTGAACCCGGTGAAGCAGTGACTCAAAGCCAGTCCAGCCTGGCTTCACACAAGCTCCTAACTGCCTACGTCCTGGCAAGTATAGCCAGGAATAGAATACAAGTCATCAGTTGTTAAGTCTCATTCAAGAACGAGTATCCTGGCTTATGTGAAAATAATGGGATCTTAACTGAATTTTTAAAAAGTTGACGTTAATTAGAATGTAAAAATAGAGTCACTCCGAATTATCCCTGGGGAAGACATTGGCCTTAGTGATGAGAGAGTAAGTTTAAAAGATACATTTCTAAACAAATTTAAAATCTTTGTTGTTGAAATTAATTTGTTTGAACATATGTATTTTTAAACACAAGATAAACTATCTGGGACCTTCTACAACTGGATGGCATCCTCCTGACAAAGTAATTGGCGGTTGGAGATCTTTAAAGCTAGCTGAGCATTTCCTTAAAAATAAATTTTTCTTTATTCGAAGACTAATGTTTTTATTCACTTAATTCAGAAACGTTCAGAAAAACTGTTCACTAACTCACAAGTGAGACTTATAATCAGTGGCAACTTAGAATCAAAGAAATGCAGTAGAAAACATAATGCGTAAGGTAGCAGAAAGTGTAATTTATCACATATACAACTGTTATTTTCCTGCTTTCACTGAAAGGGAACTGAAGTTCACAAAGCTTGCATGGTTATGTATGAAGAAAGGACTTTCTGATTCCGTTTGTCAGGTTCCATTTGAATCTCTACTTATATGTAACACTACCTCTTAATTCCACAAAGAATAAATCCAAATGAACACAATTGGAAACAAGAGGCGTATAGCATAAATAGTATAAATATATATATTATATATATATATATTATTTTTTAACCTTGACATAAACTAAAGAATCATGAAATATAATTCTTAAAAGCCTTTATAAATGGATAATCTGTAGGGTAGACCATTTACAGAGGCAGTTGGTTTATGTGATTTTGTAATAACTTTTGTGAAATAAAAAGCTGTAATAAATCCACAGTACATTCGTATCATTGAGGTGGCTCAACATTGGTAACAATGGGTGTAAAGGAAAATCTGAACATTGGAGAAACATAGGTACCCATATTGGATGATTAAATCCTAATGCAAACCCATCCATTGCTTTGGTTACATAAGCGTACATTTATAAAATACAGGAGTCAAAGCTCTTTTTCCCTGTATATTTTCAGGTATAGACACACGCATAGGCTAACAAAAATAGCAAGGGAGGAGTTTAGCCTCCCAGGATGGGATCCCTGAAGAATAATGACATACATTCTGCCTTGAAGGCTGTAATCAATCTTTATTGAAAAGAATCTAGACTGAAAGCATGGAGGGCTTTTTGGACAATCCTCCCTCATTACATTGTGCATTTATCTCCCATCTTCTTACCTCTCTTGGTCGTTGAGGGTTATAACCATTCACTTACAGTGGTTTTTGTTTTGTTTTTACAAAGGAAGGTCAGTGAACCTACAATATTAAATCACATCCTTGTTTCTTTATTTTATTTGGATCTCTATAAAGACTCGGTGTTTTAACTTCTCCCTTTAAAACTTACGTAAAACATTAGGTTCGGAAAGGCTGGTGGCTTAATGTATTTGTTTTCTATTTGAAAAGATACTGTAAAAGTGCTTAACTCCATTTTATGACCAAGTCTGCAACAGACCTTAATATTTTTTATATTAAATTTTGTGTAAACAGGACTTATTGAGTGTATATGTGTGTGTGTGTGTGTAAAATTTTTTGGCAAGTGAACATTCTAAGTTTCAGATTTGATTTTAAATATTCATCATATAATACATTTTGCATCAAGTATAACCTTAATGTGTATTTTCCTTTAGCTCATGCCCCCAGATGACTTTCTGGCTAGGACACCATTGGAGCAAGAAAGTTAAAAAATGAGAGCTCCTCTCCCATTACACAGCACAGTGCTTCCGGATATTTCCTATTTCGAGCAGCTGTAGGATCTGACTGACACAGCAGGATGCCTTCAGAATGTCTTTATGAGGAGAATTCTCTTTCATGCTTTTTCTCTCTTTTTTGCATCTTTTCTACATTCCCCCTACGGAAAGAGTTTTTTTTTTTTTTTTTGTATTCAGCCACAATAAAGCACACCAAGATTCTAATCTTCCTTCTGTGCATAGAAGAGGACACAAAGGAAAGAGTAATAAAGAAAATGAACCTGTTACATAAAGAATAATGTTAGTATAATAATGATTACAATATTAGACTCCAGTCCTTCTTATATGAATTTTATAAATACTGAGCATATGCGGTGCTTATACACATAGGCATCTTAAACAGAAATCCAACCTTGATAATTAGGGTACAAAATGGATAAATTTGAAAATACGTTTTATCTGAGTGTAACTTTGCTGAGTGTAAGCACACCCACAAAATGAAAAGTCTAAAGTAGTTGGTTAGGATTTCTTCTCTGTCCCTACCCTAGAAGTGATTAACTATAAAATCTAACTAAAAGCAAATGTGTTTTTAAAAAGTTTGTTATATACTGTTTATTGTTTCAAGTTTACTTTAAGCAAATGGCGAAGTCATGGTAAATCTCTCTGGCTTGTAGTTTTGTTCCAAGTTTCTTCCTTGCTCAGAAATCTTTGACAGTCCTTAGAGTCTCCAGAAAGTTTTAATTTTTTTGTATGGTATTCAAGGCCTTATAAAAACCCATCTTGCTAACCTTGTCTCACAGCCCTTTGACCCTGCTTCTTACGCTCGCCAGGTTCTCTGCTTTTCCTTAAAGTGATACAGACTTTCAGTGTCTTTGGAACCCCATCGTCACTCTCCTGCCTGACAAATTCAGATTTTTCTTAAAGCTGCTCGGCTAGACTTTCCCTTTCTAGTGAAGGCTCCTTACATCTTTTTTTTTTTTTTTTTTTTTAAAGTCCTGGCCAAATTACTTCCTCCTCTGCATTCCTTCGCTCCTTTATTCATATCACAAGTATGGCTATAATACATTATTATTATAGGATACTTGCTTTTTTGCTAGTTTCTTAGCCTTTTTCGAGAACAGGTGCAGTATATTATCTTTTTATCAATAGAACCTGGCATGGAGAAGGAGGTAAATGAATGAATTAAATCCTAGGTCTATCTATAGTCAATAGCCATTTTAATAAATGAGGGAGAAATTATCCAAATTTGTCTTCCCCTTTAAAGGGGTACATTATTAATGTTTAAGTGGATTGACTATTCCACGGTTGACATTTCTAATAGCCTGTATATTCCCAAGGTAATTAACGTTGCTCCCATGTTTTACCTTAGCTTTCATCCCAACCTGTGGGCTTCCTAAAGATTCCTTATGAAAGTAATTTAACCAGTTAAAATATATCATTTAAAAAAAAAATCAGTTGTTTTACAGGTGATTATTTCCATGAGATCTTCCAGAAGTAATTTAGGGTTGGTGTCTATTGAAAAGCCTTCTGTTTAGCTGATGGCATTGAAATGGAGGCAGAGAAAAACGTAAAGAAGAGGCTACCTACCCCTTTGCCAGGGATCCAGAAGGACAAGCTGAAAAGTGACTTTCTTTTGACTAAAGAAAATCACATTCCACTAAATGCAGCACATTTTCAGACTGTTGGGATTGGCCAACTTTATATCCAGAAAGAACGTGATTTAATAGAAGAGGAACAGCTTTCAGAGAATTAAACTTCTTGTCTGGGTTTGGACTGAAGGAACAAGACTTATCTTGCTTATCTCGAAGCAGAGCAATTAGAGCTCTTTTGGTTTGTAAGAGAGAATCAAACTCCCAGGGAATTTTAAAAGGCCTTTTTCCTGTGAAATATGACAGTTTGCAGAAGCCTTTTCTTCTTCCATTTACCCTTTCAATGAGGAAACTTATCTTCTTGACAAAAATTGCATTAAGAATCAGCTGCAACCATTTCCCCTTAGGCAGCATTCTGGGGCACTATTTGAGAGAAGAACTTGAAGATAAATGGGTTACTCAGTAGCCTCAGGCAAGAGGAATAAAGGCGATCCTTTCTGTTTTAGACTTTGGCTTGTTAGTCCAGGTTAAAAGTCAACAAAACTTTTTGATTAGGAAGAGTTGCTGATCCGCAGTATTTCTTCTCCTAGTTGAAGTTCAGTTTGGGGGGGGGTGCGGTCCTGTGGTTTGTGTGGATTCTTTTCTCTGTTTCGAAGTCGAGGCAGTTTGAGAGGTGTCCTTTGTGGTCTGGAGTGAGACTGAGAAGCAGAGTGAAGTGGCACTCTATTAACCTCTCCCTCTTTTCAGGTAATACTTCTATTCAGGCTCTCAGGCTACAGGTCTTGGAGCAATAGTAACTATTACTGAATATTACACGTCACAGAAAACCCTCTGTCTGAAGTTGTGCTTAGGTACTCAGCTCTCTCTTCCTAATGTCCTGGGACACTCCTCTTCATTGTACCCGCCCTGTCCCCAGAGACATTTTCTTTACTCCATTGTTCACTCCTGCTTTCAGGATCTCCTTGTCATAGATTTAGGTTTCTCCCAATATTTGTGTCTATCTCTTACCTGTGCTTAGCCTACAAAGATGAGATAGCAGAAATTCTCCTTAGGAGAGAAGAGGGAATTACTAAGAAAACTTTTATTTAACATTTTAGTCTTCCCATCATTCCATTGCCTCATCTACAATGGCACTAACTGAAAATGACTTCCGTTTAGGATTTAGGGCAAAATAGGTAATGTGTTTTTAGCTAAGAATTACTGAGTACGTATTTCTTTTCACAATTTCTTGGTGATAAGTATGAAATCACTCTGTTTGTAATTCTCATTCTTTCCCCCTTTCCTTTGTCTTTTTCTTTTTCTCTGTCATTCCTGACAACAGTTATTACTTGTGTACAGCTTTGACAGCTGGAAGTTTTGATTCATAGGCGTAAGACTTAGTAACACAGATCTATGGTACTTCATGTGACAAGAACAAAACTTCCTCAAATCTAGGATTCATTTTACCTTTACAAATTATTTGTTGAAAACAATAACTATTAGCTAAAATGGCCTTTCGTATCACAATTGACAAAAACAGAGCTTTGCAAAAAATTTCATTTGTTGATAGAAGGATGGGTGACTTTAAATACATTTTTTTCATATTAAATGTTTTGAGTTGACAATTCATATTTCAAAGAAAAAATATAATGGATTTGATAGTTTGATTTTTTTAGCATATTCATCTTGCTACTACAGTTAATGAAATGGAGTCTTTATCATGAGGACGGTCTTCAGCCCGTGGGCATGTGATTGGCATAGTGTGTGGTTCAAGGTGTAGCAGGAACAGGTAAGATACAGGAGTTCGAAGGTGGATGTTGAGGTTGGAGGCGGTGGTGGTGAAAGGCACACATAGACGAAGCAACTCTAGGTGTTACTAACACAAAGAATCTTTCCTTCAATTTCTAAATGGTGTTAAAGACTATTTTGAAAGGATATTAGGGGAGCAGTGGGAAGTCAGAGTGAGGAGGTAGCAGAGAAAGAGTGTAGCCGTTCTGCATTCAGGTTTTCCCACCAACCAGAGGCACAGACTCCAGATTCTACCCCAAAGTTCATTTCCTGATGTTTTAAATTACCTTTAGCTCTTCTGAAAAGGTACTTTATTTTCCAGAATGATGGTTTATGGTACAGTTC
Source organism: Ailuropoda melanoleuca (assembly GCF_002007445.2). NCBI lineage: Eukaryota > Metazoa > Chordata > Mammalia > Carnivora > Ursidae > Ailuropoda > Ailuropoda melanoleuca. Next base: position 72,930,759 of record NC_048226.1, read on the forward strand.
TGAAATAAACACCCCTCTATTGAGAACTACCAAATGTCTGCTGTGTTTGATGTTGGAATAACTTGATCTGCATTTTTGGTTGAGAGGGCTCTAGATTATTCCTTGGAAAACAAATTTGTTACAACACCTCTTTATGCAACCTTGTTTACCTTTATCGCTCAATTAAATAAAAGCTGAGCAATCACCAAACATTGTTATATGAAGAAACAGTATAAGACCAGGGGTGGGCAAATTTTTTTTTTATAAGGGGCCATTTAGTGAATACTTTAGGCTATATGGGCACTGTTACAATTATTCATCTCTGCTGATATAGTAAACGCAGCCATTAGATAATGTGTATTGTGTTTGAATAAAACTCACACAATACAAGGTAAAATAATTAGAAATATGATCCACATCCTTTAGTTTCAAATTTTATATTTTTCCCATAATTCCCACTCATAGTGTGGCCTCCTGAAGTATACAAGAAATTTTGTATGTTTAAAAAAAAAAAAGATGCATTTGCCATCTATAAGTGGGTCACAGACCCTTTAGGAAAAGAGTAAGAGTAGTAAAAGACCAAAGAGGAAGGACATTGTGGAGAGAATTTTTCAATTTTTTTTTCATAGAAATCTTTGCCCCTAATGGAAAAATAAGTTGCCTTAATATTGTTCAATTAACTCTTCATGTATTATCATGTAACATATTCTGATAACAACGTAAGGAAACATTGGGTATCTTTGTTTTGCTACTATTTTCTCTGAATCTACAGAATTTCCCTTTAGAAATAATCTGCATGTGATTTATTTGCACATTTTTCTTAGAGGGGACCTGCTACTGTGGGAGACAATATAGTGTATGGGCTAAGAGCTCTAGGGCTAGAATCAGACTGGTTTTGACTCCCCAGCTCTGCCATTCACCATTATCAGATACCTTCTCTCTGTCTCAGTTTCTTCAACTCTACAATGGGTATAATAATAACATCTGTGACATAGAGTTGCTGTGAAGATTATATGAGCTAATACATGACAGCCATATATATATATATATATGTATATATATATATGCTGGTTACTCTTGTGAATGCTCAGTAAATGTCATCCATTATCACTGTGTTATTAATACACATCAACTCTTGAATCAACCTGAAATTTGCCACATTTATTTTACTTGATTTTTATTTTTCACTTAGATCTGTTTCAGGAAGATGACCATCTAGAGAAAATCTTAATATATATTTTACATTTACATCTCTATTCAAATATGCACAGATTATTTTTATTTTAAAATTCTCTATATAAAAATAATTATACATTTTTATTGTTTGCTATAAGATAAAATGCTCTTTAAAGGTGAAAGCATTTGTACAAGAGAATCTGTAGAGGAATGAATTTGGTGATGTAACCTTATCACAATTTATTTTATTGCTTAGAAAATAAAAATAGAAAGGAGACATATGTACAGTCAGCACTCATCATCAAGGTGACTGATCTTTTAGACCCTGAGATACCAAATACATAAAGTCAGTTGCTTTGGAATCTTTGGAATTATAATGGGTTTGGATGAATATTTTGACTGACTACTGATAACTATAATACTTCGTAAGAATATGCCATCTTTGACCACACTTTTTGTCATAAGTTTAGTTTATCTGTACGTCTCACTCCATCTCTCACCCTTCCAAGAAGCATTCAAGACTAGGAGAACTAGTTTTACTAATGGAGGAAAGTTCTCTGAGTGTGTTGAGTGGAAAATGGAAACCACCATTTGGTTGAGGAACTGGAATACTTCCTAGGGAAAAGACATAACCCTATTACTAACTATTAACCTAGTAGCAAAACCTGGAATAGTTTTCCTGAAATCGATAGCCTGGTGTCTTTACTCTTAGATCTTCTCCTTAGTTAATATCTGAGTTCCAAAGAGAAGAAGAGCTCTAAGACTGTTTGCCTTAATAATATGTAAAAATTGGGTCCATATGCTTTGGTTCTCCTCTGTCACATAAAAGGCACCATTATAATCTTGCACCTTAGGACTCAGTACATCATGTCTACATAAAGAGAGATTTCAGGGCAAGTGATAGCCATGAAGTCTGATATGAAACAGCAGTGCCTACCAGAACTGGCTGAAGAACACAGCAGTGACTATAACCAGGGGAACCAGCAAGTCTAAGTCAAAGTGAAAATGGCACCCAGTGGAAATGCTGGGGGGCCTGCAAATCATGTGGGTTACTAGGAATGGTATCCACTATGTGCTAGTATCTAACAGGGCCTTACCCACTAGAGGGGGTTGTGGCAGAAGAGGAAAGAAAAAGCAGAGTCCATATGGTGGCAACCAGATAGCAGCCACATCCAAGCAATGGGCATACTCTTGGGTCTCCCACAAATACTTGGAGAGCACTTTATGGCCAGAAAAAAAAAAAAAAGAGTACTTTTCTGGCTCCTGGGGTTACTTGTGCATTTTCCAGCAACATATTTTCTTATATTCTGAAAATAAGAAACAATTCTGAAATATGTTTGTGCTGTTTTGAGAGGATCAGATTTGTATATGAGTCTCCACAGTTGAGAAGTGAAAATACTACTGCAGTTAAAACATAGATGGAGATTAGGAGACCTGAGTCTGTCACCAGCTTCCTCATTAAATTGTTGTATGTCTTTGACCAAGTCACTTAACTTCTCTGAGTTCCCATTTCCTCAGTGAGCTAAATTATCTTTAGGATCCTTTCAGCAGTAAAAATGCATCCCTAATATTTTTATGATGACGAAAGTGCCTGAGATATATTTAAAAGGATAGCAAATGCTAAGATGAAAACATAGATAATCAAGGGGCACCTAGGTGGCTCAGTTGGTTAAGTGTATGCCTTCTGCTCAGGTCATGATCTCAGGGCCCTGGGATGGAGCCCTGCACTGGGCACCCTGCTTAACGGGGAGCCTGCTCCTCCCTCTCCCTCTGTACCTCCCCCTCTCAACTTGTGTGCATGCGCGCCCTCTCTTAAATAATAAAATCTTAAAAAAGAAGAAAACATAATTGAGAGCCCTCTTCAAAGAAAGAATAGTACTTGCTTTGTATAAAGACATATTTTGAACTGAGTCAATCTCCTTTTTTACCAGTTTGCCAATAAACTTCATTAGTATGTAATCATTGATATATGATATCATATGATATAATCATAATATATATGATTAGTACATAATCATATATAATTCATTACACACATGAACAATTAAGTGGTAGGAAGAGAAAATAACCATCTCCTGTTAATATGACCATTGTGCATTTTTCACTTGGCTAGTGGGAGAAGGAAGTCTACCATTGCTTATGATATTTGTTTTTTAATTTAAAATACAATGAGCTAAATATCTCCACTGTAACCATCTTGTTTGAATTGCAAATTCTAAAAGTATTTGATTAGTCACCAATAAGTATCTGAGTTTAGTTGAGCATAACAGATTTCTGTTGAATATCTGATTAGGTATAACATTGTATATACAGTATTCATGAGAGTTCTATAATTATCCAGTTGGGGCAGTAAGATTTTCAAGTGAAAGATCAATGAAACTTTTGAAAGGATAGGGCAATATGCAATTTAGTGGCAAAGAAGGGATAAATCACACAGGGCTGAATGAGGAAGGGCTTCCTGGAGTTAGCAGGACATGACGATGGCCCTAAAAGTAAGGTGGTATGTTAGTGGTCACCAAGACCACCCTCAGGCTTGATGATTCACTAGAAGGTCTCACAGGATTCAGAAGTTGTTATACTGATGGTTATGGACAATGAGAAATCAAGTCAGACTGAAATCAAAGATTAATGCAGATGAATATAGGAAACCAGAAGTTCCCAGCCTTAGCCACATTAGAATCAAAAAACTTGAAACTTCTGATGCACAGGCACTGGCCACACCGGTTAAATCAGAATCTTTGTGGGGGTAACTACATTCAGTTTTTTAAAAAGCTTTCCAGATGATACCAAATTGCAGCCAGTTAGAATGTAACTTCCATGAGGGCCAGGAGTTTAGTCTCTTTCACAAGTGTTCTCCCCAGCACCTAGACCAGAACCTGGCAGATGGAATGTGGATAACTAAACCTAGAAGCGGCATTTGATTGAGGCTAGTCTTTAGAACTCAAAGCGAAGTGAACACAGATGGTTATTTGGTAGTTGTAGACAAGATCACAACCCATAAGTGTGTTTGGCTAGGGGAAGCACAAAGCACCAACAGAAATATGCCCTACTTCTTTTTTGGTTCCTCAGTGCCCAGAACAGAACCAGGAATACAGTAAGGACTTAATGAATCTTTATTCAATTAAGTCAGTCCATGAATGTGGGTAAAAAGCAAAAACAAAAGCAATAACAAAACAGAAAGCTGAAACACAGTATACATAAACAAATGGTCAGGATTAAGTGAAACAGTTCTAAGGTTTTAACATCATATGCACAAAGTAAACTGTTCTTTTATATTACTTGTTTTTACTCTGCTTTAATTATTTGTGGTATGATTGTTAAGTCCCAGCTTCGTTTCCCAATGTCTGACTGACCATGGACAAGCAACTTTCTAGATTCCATTTTCTTCTGATGAAAGAGAAGTTTGGATAATTAGAATTTCCCTTCTTCTTCTTCCTCCCTTCACCCCCCGCTTACCCTCCTTTTCTCCATCCCCCTCCCTCTCCTCTCTGACTTGCTAGGTCTAATCTGTAAGACCAAAGAGCTTTCAAACCAATGAATAGTGGGGTGTATTTCTGTTACCTTCTGGGCCCAGGTTTTTTCTTTGGGCCCAAATTGCTTATAGTTTTCCTCTTCCTCACAATTTCAGTTTTACTAATTAAATTACGTTTTAGTGATTACAAGTGTTGTTAGAAACTAGTGGGCTCTATATGGCATTTATTTTCATTTAACATTGTCAAATTCAACCTTTCAATTATTCATTTAATGTATCTATTAAATGCCTTATTGGATATATCATTTGTAAATATCTTCTCCCATTTATTTTCACTGAATTTTTTTTTGTCTTTTCATTTCATTGATTGTTTCCTTCACTCAGCAAAACTTTTTAGTTTAATGTAGTGCCAGTTGTTTATTTTTGCTTTTCTTTTCTTTACCTGAGGAAACATACCCAGAAAACAGGGTTTCTATGTTGCTAAGGTTGATGTGAAGAGTTTACTGCCTGTGTTTTCTCTTAGAAGTTTTGTGGCTTCACATCTCACATTTAGGTCATTAACCTATGAATCTTAAATCTATAACTTATTGCAAGTTTATTTTTGTGATTGGTGTAAGAATATATCCAATAAGAAGTTAATATCCAATATATATAAAGAACTCCTATAACTCCACACCAAAACCCCCAAATAATCCAACTAAAAATGGATAGAGGACCTGAAAAGACATCATTTCCAAAGAAGATGTATATGGCCAGCAGCCACATGAAAAGATGCTCAGCATCACTGATCGTCAGGGAAATTCACATCAAAACCACAATAAGATATGAACCCATACCAGTCAGAATGGCCAGTATTAGAAAGACAGAAATGGCAAGTGTTGGTGAGGATGTGGAGAAAAGGGAAACCTCTTGCACTGCTAGAAGTGTCAATTAGTGCCACTGCTATGGAAAACAGTCTGCAGGTTCCTCAAAAAAGTAAAAATAGAAATACCATGCAATCCAGTAATTCCACAGCTGGGTATTTACACAAAGACAATGAAAACACTGTTTCAGAAAGATATATGCACTCCTGTGTTCATTGCAGTATTATTTGCAATAGCCAGAATATGGAAGCAACATCCATGTGCATTGATACATGGATGGATAAAGCTGTGGTATATACGCATGATGAAATATTACTCAGCTATAAAAGAGATAGAAATCTTGCCATTGGCAACAACATGGGTAGGCCTAGAAGATATTATGCTAAGTGAAATAAGTTAGTCAGAGAAAGACAAATACCATATGGTTTCACTTATATGTGGTATCTAAAAAACAAAACAAATGAACCAAAGAACAAACAAAACAAAACAGACCTTAAACAGAGACTCAAAAATACAGAGAACAGACTGTTGCTTGCAAGGGAATGGGGGTTAGAGGGATGGACAAAATATGTGAAGAGGATAAGAAGTACAGACTTTTGTTTATAACATAAATAAGTCACAGGGAGGAAAAGTACAGCATAGGGAATGTAGTCAGTAACATTGTAGTAACGGTCTATGGTGATGGTAACTGTGCTTATGGTAAATATTGTATATTATATAGAATTGTATAGAAGGAAGAGAGACAGACTAGACAAAAACACAATAAAAATTAAATTGTATAGTTTTCTAAATGGCAAGAAAAAGAAGAGAAAATGACATAGAGCTTGGTAAGGGAAACTGAGAGGTTCTGTGGGGCAATTGGAAATAGAATGGTCAAGGTAGGCCTTGTACAGAAAATTGCACTCCAATAAAATCCTGAAGGAAGACAGGAAGTGAGGGGTGTGAATATCAAACCAAAGAACATTTCAGGCAGAGGGAACAGCCCATGCAAGGTTGGAGCACACCTGGAACTTTTGAGGAGCATTAAGGAGGCCAGTTGGGTTGAAGCAGAGAGAGCTGAGGAAAGCAATAGGGAAGCAAGTCAGAAAGTTAGCGGTAGAGTTGAGGGACATCATGAAAGCTTCTCTGGACTTTGTAGGAGATTTCACCTTTTTATTAATTTTTCTGCTTAGAACATCTATTTTATAAAATAGTGCATAATTTATAGAGGGAATATAAGTTATAATTTACATATAATTAATATTTCTTTTATGAGAGAAATCATTAAATTATTTTAATTCTTAGAAAATTCACAACCATAGATACTCATTTTAATTTCTAATCTATGATGCAAATATTTACCTGTAATTTCAGTAATGAAGCATCCTTTATAAAAGCTTTCTCCTGTATCTAACAACCATTAGATTCTTTTTCATTGTCCCAAATTCACTTTGAATGCAGAACCTACATTGATCAACTCATCGCTCTCTATACTTTTATTATATATTTAATTCATTCACATTTGAACTACTTTGTGGAGAATAAAAATATAGAGCAATTTTACGTCCTCCTAAAAATTTAGCCTGAACCAGAAAGGAGTTACTTTTTGCTCCTGCTCTTTGATTTCATTTTAATTTCAAAACTAATTTCATGCTTTTAAATGTTAAATTACTATACGGATTTTCAACTTTCTGTCTTTAATTCTAGCATTATCTATTATCTACCATGCTAATTTAGTTTCTGATTAATTGGGAGTACAATAGACACTAGCACAGAAATAGCAGAGGTCAGAATGCTTACCAAATGAGGTTCTGATACAATGCATAATTCATGAAATATATTCACTCATGTTTTCCATTGTCCTCAACTGAAAATGTACCTTGCTAAATGCAGCTGTCCACATTGTTTTAAATCTTGTTGAAATCCTCAGATTCCTACTGTTTATCTGCTTTTGAAAAAGTCTCTTTTAGTCTGCCATGGTCTTTTTCTTTTTTTAATGAATGTTTCTTCTAAAAAGAATACTTTTTGGCTTTGTACCTCAAGATTCTCTAAAAGTTGGTTACTCAATGTCAAAGGAATTATGTATACCAGCTCATAATTCAAGTTAATCTATTGATAAGCAAAACATAAATTTATTTCACTATATAATGTACCTATTTTAACCAGTGTTCTATTATTTTGTGTTCTCAAAGAGAAGAAACTAATTTATTGCTGGTCTTGCATTTGTAATCAGAACTCTCTCAGCTGCAAGTGGCAGAAATTCAATTCAAATTAGCTGAATTGAAAAAGGGATGGGAAGTTTATCAAGGGTGTGGGTTGATTCAAATACAGGGGGTGCAGTGGATCTTGTGATATCACTAGAATTTTGGAAATCTGTGTGTCTCTCTTGTTTTTACTAACTTCTTATTTTGGCATCATTTTTGGGTAACACATGGCAGGAAAGATGTCTGGCTGTCAGTGCCAGGCTTACATGGCCTCGTAGCTAACAATCCCAGAGAAAAGGCCAAGAGTCTCTTTCTCCTAATGTTTATAATTTCTTCAGAAGGGTTATGTTCGCTCCTTCTTGGCCATGTGTGTAGGGTAAATTTACATCCAGAGAGATGAGAAACTTTGACTAATATGGACTGAGTATCTGTCTGTGGTGGGAAAGGTGAAATGGCATGAACAGAGAATGAGAAGTTCTTAAACCAGAGAAGTAAAACAAGAGTAACAAATACCCATTGTCTAATTCAGTTCCTTTTGATGCCAAGTGTCAGTCAGCAGGTGCAAATAGCAAATTTCTCTACCAAACCAGTTCCCCCGGTTAGTCACTTATGTTTTAGAACATCTTCGAAGTGTTAGTCTCCATCTCAAAGAATTATGGACAGCTCAGATATAGGTATTCTAAAAAAATAGGAGCATGTTTTCCCTCCATTCTAATGGCTATCTCCTCAGTTTGCTGTACTGATTATTCAGAACTCCTAGAGAAATAAAAACAGACCACATTGGAGTAAACTGTATACTGTTTGTGTTCTGTCAGGTAACATTCTTTAGGGTGTTATAAGTGCCAAAGAGTCAGGACAAGTTGTACTTGAAAGATGGTAGTCTTTGGTTGCTATGTGAATCGGAAGACAGTGCCCTAATAAGTGTGTTTGGGGACCTTTCAAATCTAGGAGGTGTAAGATGTACTGATGATTGTAGGTTAGCTTTATTTGTTCCAGAACGATGGAGAAGAATATGATGACATTTAGTATTTGCTTGGTTTTAATTCTATCCAGTAAAATTCTCTTTTAGATTAAAAAAAATCCCACATTAAAAATTAAAAATCATTTAATAAGCAAAGAAGGCATAACTATACTCTTAGATGCCTCAGGAAGGCTATGGTAGAGCATAAGCACAACTGTGCTGGAAGCTGATTGTGGAGAATACACTCAACTACAACGTCAATAAGCCTCATTACAGAGATTCACAGATTGAAAGGGTGACAACTTTGTTTTAGAGCCAAGAATAAAAGACAAAAATAAAGTAATAGGAAAAAAGAAGAATCCTGAACAGAAATAACACCATAACAAAATTCCTCATCACCTACCATCCTTCTAGACCAGGACATTTGATGAATTTTAGGGATTATCAAGGGCATATTTCTTATTCCGTAGTCCTTATTTAGAAACTTAAATATCTCTAAATGAATTAATACTCTGATAGGGTCATTCTCCTTTTCATTTCATTTCTTTTTTTTTTAAATTTTATTTATTCGACAGAGATAGAGACAGCCAGCGAGAGAGGGAACACAAGCGGGGGAGTGGGAGAGGAAGAAGCAGGCTCATAGCAGAGGAGCCTGATGTGGGGCTCGATCCCATAATGCCAGGATCATGCCCTGAGCCGAAGGCAGACGCTTAACCGCTGTGCCACGCAGGCATCCCCTCCTTTTCATTTCTGCTGCCAAAATTTACAGGTCTATCATTTCCAAATTGGGTTACCATGTTGGCCCTCTAGGAATCTGCCAGCTCTATGGTCTGTCTCCTCTAATCCATGTTCAGCTCCAGGGTCCTGCTGATTGTGCTACTTCTCTGTGTAATACTCAACAGTGATCTCTTCTCACCTATGAGGGAAATGCATTTTTTTTTTTTTTTTTTTTTTTTTTTTTTTTTTTGTGCACAGACCTTTAATGATAGACATAGGATCTGGAATCTGGGAGCTGAGATCAAAGCACAGTTCTATTTATCAGTTGGGCAGCATGGGCATCAGTGTACATACCTTCCTTATAGTTCAGCGTCCTCATCTACAATGGGGTGATCACAATGAGATCTGCCTTATCAACATGTTTTGTAAGGACTGGATGAAAAAAATGTGACATATTTATGATAGCAGCTGCAATATAGTTAATTCTTAATAAATGTTGGCTATGCTGTGACTTCTGTCTCCCACCCTGGTCTCATTCTTGGCCAGTCCCCCATACTACCCTATGGTCTAGCCACAGCAAAGTTCTTGGTTCCTGAATTGCCATTCTGTTTTATATTTCTTGGCCTTTATGCATACCATTTCCTTTATTTCCCCCACTAGACTGAATGGTTTAAGCTTAGTAATTATATCTTACTTGCATTTGCAGTTCTTAACACAATGCCAGGCACTTAATTAAAGACTTGAAAGAAATGTTGAATGAGGACAACTGTTCATTCCTCAAAATAGAATTGGTTTCTTCATATATTTGTTTTTAGGTCAGCCTCACAGTAGGGTAATGTAGAAGCCTCATTGGAAGAAACTATTTCACCCTAAGGTCAAGGGTATGCAAGTGTTGCAGAAGTAAGTCCTTTGGGTTAAAAGCTGGACTTTTTCACAGTTCTTTAATTTTCTTGGACCAACCTGTCTGTTTCAACTGAAGCTCAGTTAGCATTCGGTACTGTAAAAAAGGAAAACATGTTCCTTTGTGGTATCAAGAAGAAACATAAAAATCATCTAATGGGTGGAAGTTTCTCTGGGAGTGCTTTATTTTCAGTGTGAATGTGGTTTATTATTGCTGGGTGGCAGGAACTCCTCCTTGATTATGGCTTGTCTTCTCAAGACTCTTCCTTTCCAGCACTGATCCAATATAAGTGCAGGTCAATGCTCTTGAATTCATTGTCTGTGTCATCAAGGTATGAAGAGCTGGCGACACTCTCATTTTGGTCAACATTGAAACATTCAACCAACTTGATTTGACCACAGCAAAATATGTTAGAAGCATCTCTTCTACAAGAATGTGTGGCTGTTTGCCAACTTTTTCTAAGTGCTCAGAAATAATAATCCTTCTACGACCTCTACGTGATAGTTTTGATAAAGGGTGACCAGTTGGTTTGGGAAAAAAAAAAGGTAATTAAAAAAAGTATGAAGTTCTAAGAGGAGCTAAGTTTCTTTGTAAATATCTTTTAGACTTTGGAGTTATTCTATTTGCATATTGCAGTGGTTCGGTGTTGGTGAGTTGCCCAGAATCACTTCAGTACAATAAATGACCGTCTTGTTCAAGACCTGCTTGTTACTTGTTTGTTTATGAACTACTACTCCAGTACTATTTGCCCTACTTTATAAATATTTCAGTTTACTTTATCTTCAGTCCTCAAGTAAACAGACATCTCATTCAATGACAAAACACAGTACTGCATTCTAATTGTCTGATACCAACAAAACATTTCAAAATTAACTTTATGCAAATATGATTGGATATTTTCCATTAGTTGATTGAAATGAAATGTTTGAAAAATTGCTTCAAATGTTTTTCCCAATTAAAATTATTGTTACCATAGATTAATTTGTCACTGAAACACTTATACAATTGCATTTAATTTCTTTGCAAACTCAATTCAATTGCAACATCTCAGAGGTGTCTTAGAAATAAATTATAAAATTATTTTAAACAGATCTTTTATTAGTTTTTTAATAAAAATATAACAGATGATGGCTTCGAAATAATTTGTGTTGAACTACAGAAGAAAATGTCATAAATCTCATTTTGACAAACTTTATTCTTTGTAATTTGTATTGGGAAACACTGCGTACAAGATCTCCAAGCATGCTTTCTGCACCATTTGTTATATTTATTTCTTAGGATAGGATGTCTGTGCATATGCATCTACTTTCCTTCTTCCCTACTACCCACGCACACACTTTTTTTTTTTCCATAAAATAAGTGAGAACATTTTTTTTGGATTTGGGAATTTATAAAATCAAGGCATGTGTTAAGAAATTAGGATGCAAAGCTGAGAGGGGATCAAGGTAAAACTTAGGATAAAATGATAACAACTTTAAAATTTGAGCTGTGCATATACTGTTTTAAGAATCTGTTTTTGCCATATTTCTTCTAGTTGGATCCTCTTCTAGTTAGATCTTCACTTTTTAAAATATTATGGAAAAAAAATGACACTTAAGATCTTGTCATGTATACTTAAGAAACTTGCAAATCTTATTGTAATGAATTAGATTTTTACTGATGCCTAAGTAACTTGTTGGTAGGAAACTGAATGCATTTATAATACAAGGGTTGATCATAGGAATATCTAAGAAAGATAAGATTGGGTTTTGGAGACTTGTATCTTATAATTGAAACTCAGGCTTACCATGTATGTCTGTAAATTTTAAATTCCCTTTGGCAACACATTAAATCTTTTTTTAAAAAAAATTGAACAATTATACATATGCCATAAAATTCACCCCTTTGAAGTATACAAGTCAGTGGTTTTTAATATATTTAATATATTAAAAAAACTGTACAGCCATAAGCACTATATAATTCCAGAACATTTCCATCACCCCTGAAAAATTCCATGCTCATTAGCTGTGAATTCCCACTCTTCCCTCTCCCAGCCCCAAACAGCCAAAATCCACTTTCTGTCTCTGTAGATTTGCCTATTCTGGACTTTTCATATAAATGGAATCATACAATATGTGACCCCTTTTGTCTGTATTCTTGGCGTAATGTTTTCAAGGTTCATCCATGTTTTAACAGGTATCAGTACTTCATTCCTTTTTCTGGTTGAACAGTGTTCCATCATATGGGTATTTTACATCTTGCTTCCTCATCAGTTGTTGAGCATTTGAGTTGCTTCTACTTTTTGGGTATTATGAAAATGCTGTATGAACATGCATGTTTAACTTTTTGTGTGGCTATATGTTGTCTGTACTCTTGTATAGATACCCAGGCGTGGAATCCTGGGTCACATGAGAGCACTATGTTTAAATTTTGGAGTAACTGTCAAACTGTTTTTCGCATTTTTTTTTTTACATTTTACATTTTCATTTTCAGCAATGTATGACAGCTCTAGTTTCTAAACATTATAAAACATATGGCATTTTAATTCAGTAATTGCCCACATTTTAATTGGGTTATGTTTTCTTGTTATTGTTGAGTAGGGAGAGTTACTTATGTGTTGTGAATACTGAGCCTCAGCACATACATGATTTGCAAATATTTTCTCACACTATTTTCTCACACTCTGTTCATTGTCTTTTCACTTTCTTTCTTTATGGTGTCATTTGACAGGCAAAAGTTTTTAATTTTGAATTCCAACTTATCCATTTTCCTTTGATTACTTGTGCTTTAGGTGTCATATCTAAAAAAGGGAAAAAGTTGCCTTATACCTTTCTTGAAACATCATACCCACGTTTCCTGCTTCATCTCATGTCCTACCCTAAACACACACACACACAGATGCATAGATCACATACCCACTCACGTTTTAGCTATACTTAACCATTTAAACACACCATACTCTCTCTGTGACCTTGGCATGTGTAGTCCCTCTTTCAGAGTGGCTTAAGTGGCATTTTTTTTAAAACTTTGACATTACCTACTTTAGGGAGTTGGCTCAGACCCACCTTCCCTTGCCTGGTTCAGTGGCTTTGTATCTTCAACTTTCCTCTTCTAATGCCCAGGCATACAATAATATAATATTTTAATTGTTCACTTCCATCTCTGTCCCCACCCCGCAACCTTGAGCTCCTTGAGATCAAATTCTCTCCTTGATTTCTGGATATTCCGAACTGAGCAGTAGTATGTAGTATATCCCCCCAAATACTTGAATGAATGCCTACTGTGATCCTGATGTTTCCTTCTCGGCCACCCAGAATTAAAGGCTGAGTTGTACTCAGACTGTTTTCCGTGGGAGAGCATGATAATTTGGATCTTTCCTTCTGTCCTCCCTCTGTCAGCCCATCATACCCTTTTGGTTGTAATCACTATAGTACACTGTTCACTGAAGTAAAATCAGAGAAAGTTATTTGAGCTAAGTGATTCCTGGATTATTTGATTCCTAATCTGTTTGAATACTAATTCTCTGGATCAAGAATTAGAACTAGGTTTGGGGTCTTTAATTTTCCTCCAGAAGAGTGATTTTTTACTCAGATAACGGGGACTCACAAGATATAAATACAAAAGTTGACTTAATACCAATTTAATTTTCCTTAGACCCATTGGGAAGAAGTGAGGAGAGGAAGTCTAGCCAAAAAGCAGATTAAAGGATCACAGTTTATCCAGGTAGGGTAAGGCACTGGCAGTATGGAAGAGGAGTAGACATCGTCCAGCATTTCATGGATTACCAAGGACACTGAGTATTCTCTTGTGTGCTTTAGGGGAGAGTAGCAGTTTTACTGCAGGCACTCAGTGGTTCCAGCGGCAGAGCCAGAGGCTTGGATGTGTTCCATCAGGACACTCTGGATGATGGCCTTATGAGTTACTTCCTTGGGAATAAAGTACCAGATTCTAGTCATTAAGGGCCTGGTTTTCTTACCACCAGTCCCTCTGTAATATACTCTACCTCATATTCACATTTCAAATGTAGACTTATGCCTAAATTCAAAGGGATGCATTGCAATCAGGTTGTGTCCACTATCTTTAATTTAGGGCAGAATTTTTTGCCCTATCCCATAAAAGTCTCATTTGGGGAGGGACAATGGCAAGCCTCGGTACATTGACTTCAGTTTTCTGTTCTGAAGGTATGTTATTTTTGGTGAATCACTTCAGCCATTCTTCATACCAAATTAGAGAATTTTTGGCACTGTGGCAGGTTGACAGAACTTCCTATTACTTCAATCCTAAATGCTGGACCAGAATGGCTTCTTAATGACCTGGAAATGTTGACATAAACCAGTGGCTCATGCTAGCAAGAGTCATTTTAGGCACTGAACTTAATTCAGATGTTAGGCAAATATCTATAATATGATGATAGGATATTATAAACCCTTCATAAATGAAACTGCATTTGTATTTTACAAATATGTTTAAATTTAATGTCAAGAAACTATGCTTAGAAAATATTCAATTGGCAGTATGTCTGAATTGTAAACCATGACTTGAAATATTAAGTTTTGTAATTAACGTAGAAGTACAAAGATAATTCATGAATATTCTTGTTTCCAGATGAGATTTTAATTGTGCTTTTAAAAGGCCAAATATCTCCATCACATGGCATGTTTAATGACTAGAAACAGTTTTGAAGACATTGTTATTATGATAAAATAGTTTTATAGTCTGCACATGTTCTGCACATGTTTGCTTATTGACTGAAGTTAGGTGACTGAAAGTTAGAGCTTATGTAAAATGTGGCACTAGCGTACACTGAGAAGTACAGAGGGAGAGACGACTAGAGTGATTTTTTACTCAGATAACGGGGACTCACAAGATATAAATACAAAAGTTGACTTAATACCAATTTAATTTTCCTTAGACCCATTGGGAAGAAGTGAGGAGAGGAAGTCTAGCCAAAAAGCAGATTAAAGGATCACAGTTTATCCAGGTAGGGTAAGGCACTGGCAGTATGGAAGAGGAGTAGACATCGTCCAGCATTTCATGGATTACCAAGGACACTGAGTATTCNTAGTAAATGAAGAAAAATTAACATTCCTTTCTCTGAATTATTTAATGTAAATTTCAGCTATGTATGTCAACATTTGTGGCAATTGGTTTATGATAAAAATCAGAGAATTTTCTAAATATAGACTATCACTAAAACATAGGACATACCTAATAGACTATTATAAAATTGATTTACAGATTTTTCTAAAAATGAAGAGGTATATTTGTGTTTGTGTGTGTGTGTGTAAGGAGAGGGAGAGAGAATAGGAGACAGAAGCAGACAAGAAGAGAGATACAGAGTAGACCATGTACTAATAAGGCATGTTTTGTGGTAAGGCATTCAAATTATTAAATATCTGGTAAATAGATTGTTACTAATAACTAGAATACAATAAAGTTCAATTAATGTTAGTTTAATGGAACATAATTTCATATTTGAGGATTCAGAATTTATAATTTTTTTAAAAGATTTTATTTATTTATCTGACAGAGATAGAGACAGCCAGCGAGAGAGGGAACACAAGCAGGGGGAGTGGGAGAGGAAGAAGCAGGCTCATAGCAGAGGATCCTGATGTGGGGGCTTGATCCCATAACGCTGGGATCACGCCCTGAGCCGAAGGCAGACGCTTAACCGCTGTGCCACCCAGGCGCCCCCAAAATTTATAATTTTTTTAAAGAGCATTCTAGCAAAATTCTGGAATCTTAAAGCTTGTAAAGAAGTTTAGTGGTATGATATAATATACCATACCATACAATATACCAATAATAATATAATGGTAATAAATAATCAATACTATTGGAATAGTGTTTGACGTTTTATGAAATATGTCATTTACAGTGTCACAGGCAGATGATATAGTTCAGCTCCCTTGTTTTACAGGTAGAGACTGAGATTGCTGTTCCTTAAATGACTAGCCCCAGATCGCACAGGTTTTTGACACCACCCTGAGGTAGAACCCCAGTCTCTGAGCTTTGTAATGTGCGCATAGGACGCTGACCTTATGCAACAACCTCGTAAATGTTTGTTATCTGGCTTTAAAAGTTACTTATACATTGTCAAAATCTGTTATATAAAGTTCTAAATGTCTCAGAGTTCCAAACATAAATGTTCTTGAAGTCTTGTCTTTTCCTTCAAGTTATGAGGGACAAAATAAAATATCCCTCCTCAGGATGGAGGTGGAACTATAAAGTCTTAGTTGGAAATTTAATAAAAAAAATAAAATTTAATAAAAAATTGTACATAAGAAAGATAAAATCGTATTAGCTATCTCAAAAACTTAAAGCTGATTTGGCTTTTTACAGATTTGAGAACAAACCCTGAACTCTTCAGTAGGAAGTCCCCAGTTTTGTTATGTCTGAAATGCTTCACAAGTATAACTCATGAACTGTGATTATATCCTAAACTATCCATGCTTTATAACTTGCAGTTCTCTAAAATATATTTTGTGATTCTTGGAATCTGTACCACAATTTACTATTTGGAAGGGAAATACGTACTTGCCTGTTACCATTTTCTCTCTCTCACTCTCTCTTTTCCTTTTTAAAATTTTCTATTTGGTCTTGATCTGATTCCTTAGCAAATGGGGTTGTGAAGACTCTCTGTCTTCTCAAGTTACTCTTACCTGTCAAAAGAAGGAATCTACACATAGAACCTAAATAAACAAAAGTGATTTCTCTTTCAGTTTTGTGTTAGTTAAAGCTGTTTTTCTTCTTATAGGGATATTCACATTTCGGATTTCATGTTTCTCTTTTAGAAAGTAATTACATTTTCTGTTTCCACAATGGGAAATTCACTTGCAGTCTGACCATTTGGGAGTTACTCCTGCATTGCCTGTGTTTAACTATAGGCAGAGGGAAATTTAACAAAAATACAAGTGAAACAGATAATCAGGAATATCCTGGAAAATAGCACATACTACTTAGGTATGCATGTTTAACGAGTCATACTGGCCTTTTTGCGGCACCTGGAACATGCAAAGTTCATTTTTGTTTCAGAGTCTTTATGCACTGTCCTCTGTAAAGAAATATACTTCTTTCTTTGCCAAACGTAATATGCGATGAATCATAAAGTCATCAGCAAAACTCAAAAGAAGCTACTACTATTTCCGTATTTTACAGATAATAAAATGAGGGAACAAGTTTAACTTTGGGGGGATTAATTGAGGTAAAGTGCTTAGAACAAACTCTAAAATAGTGTAAGCATTTAATAAATATTAGCTTTTATGATCTGATATGTAAATAACATTGTGTATTTGTATGTTCCTTTTCCCAAAGTCAGTTTACAAGACACAATTTTCAGAGCTAATGGAAGAACTTTTATAAGCCTACAACCAAAAACACTTCTGTAGACAAACCTTAAAACCAACAGTCAGAATATTTTAACTGTTTTCACTGAATCCTTTCAGCCTTGGCTCTGATTTTTTTATACCACAGCAATTAGCAGCAGTCAACTGATGTGTTGTGATTGGAGCAGCTGTCAGGGAGGGAAAAGGAAAAAAAAAAAAGCTCCTGATTTAAATGGATCATAATAACGACCTGCTACCGCAAGTCACCAGGAAGCATTTAAATTATCTTTATTTCCTCCCATTTAAAAAAGCAAAAGTATATGTAATAATAGGCTTTAGAATTTTTACCTGAGCTCCTGTATCCTCTACTTTTATTTTTGATAAAACTTTAAAAAAATCTTTCAAAATCCAAACTAATAAACAATAAATAATGAACCAATAAACAGGAAGAAAATTAAATTATTCCCTTTTATATTTTCTGCCCAACTATCACCTCTAATATAGGCCTTCCCAGACCACTATATCTAAAATAGTAGCCCCATCACCCACTGGTCCCTTACCTTGCTTTATTTTTCTTCCTAACGTGTGTTCTTTTTTCAATATAAAGATTTATTTATTTATATTAGAGAGAGACAAGGGGAGAAGCAGAGGGAGAGAGAATCTCAAGCAAATTCCAAGCTGAGAGCAGAAGCTGAGGCGGGCTCAATCTCACCACCCTGAGATCACAATCTGAGCCGAAACCAAGAGTCAGACCCTTAACTGACTCTGCCACCCAGGCACCTCTTCCTAGCATTTATTCTTTATTGATATTATGTAACCCTTTATTATTTTGTTAGTGTTATTTTTTGTACCACTGGCATCTGAACCACATGAGGATAGATTTTTCCTTGTATTTTGCTATGTTACTGGTGCATAGAACAATGCTTCCCATTTAACAGGCATTTAAAAGTGTGTCAAATGAATCAATGAATGAATTAATTAATAAAGAGTGTAAAAGTACTAAGGAACACAGTTGGATTAAATTGCTATAAATTTGTTCTATCTGCTACAATTTTAGAAATCTCAAACTTTTTCTCCTAAAGCCTCTGTTTTATTCAACATTTACTGGTATTTGTAAAACATTTATAGCAAATCTTACTGTAATCTCAAAGATACATTGGATAAACTTGCATTATTCATACTGGAGAAATAAGCAAATATAAATGCAGTGGATAAAGATACTAAGTGATAGATATAAGCTTAGACAGTTTATCTAACTGAAGAGCATTGTAAATATTTTCACTGCTGCTACTAAAAGTTCTGTTGTACATACTCTCTAAAAAAGGGGGGGCATGGATTCTAGTATTTTTGTGTCATCTCTGTGTGTATAGTCTCTTTTATAACCACCACCTTTACTTAAAATTATATTTTGGGACTAAGGTCACCATTTTCCATATAGATGCTCTGGTATGTCTACTACAACAAGAACAAATAGCATAATTATAACACTTAAATTCAGTTTAATGAGATTTGATTGACATCGAGAAATAAAGGACATTTAAAATAGTACCTCCTTTTTAAATTTTTTTTTATTTCTTCATTTGAGAATAGTTGACACACAATGTTACATTAGTTTCAGGTGTACAACATAGTGATTCGTCAACTCTATACATTATGCTGTACTCACCACAAGTGTAGCTACCATCTGTCACCATACGATGGTATTATAATACTATTGACTATATTCCCTATAAACACCTTTAAAATATTATGTCCTTTTAGAAATACCTACATATTTTCCTTGTTTATTCGATCAGCCAATTACCTGCCTATCAACAAATAATAATATTAAAAGACAGCTAAATGAACTCAGATATCTGTCAGAGAAACCAAGATAAATAAGATAGCCTTGTTTCTCGAAAGGAACTTCAATCTAGTGGGGGAAGATAAAAACATCATATATGTGTGTGCGCATATATTTCACACATATGTATTTAGTATTTGCCTCTGGTTCCCATCTGCTCCCCTTCCCCACATGACCTCTTCTGTCCTCTGAAAGCCCGATGCCGCCTGATTGCCAACCAAAGATCTTGCCTTCTACTTCTCAGAGGAATTGGAAGCTATGAATTCTCTTAGTCACAATGAGTACAGTTTCCCATTTTTGTACTTAAAACTGTTCCTCTGTCAGGACACCGGTGTGGCGCAGTCAGTTGAGTGTCCGTTGAGTGTCTGATTGTTGGTTTCAGCTCAGGTCCTGATCTCAGGGTTGTGAGATCAAGCCCTGGATCCGGCTCCCCGCTCAGCTCAGAGTCTGATTCAGACTCTCTCCATCTCCCTCTGGCCCCCCTCCTTCCTTATGCACTCTCTCTCTCTCTCAAATAAATAAATCTTTAAAAACATGTTTTTCTATCTACATCCAACCTCACCTCCTTTAGTCAAGCCCAGAAGAGGTTTTCTTTCTTTTTTTCTGTACTAACTTCATCTTTCCATCTCTTCTTGACCTGATCTCTTCAGAATTTTCTTTGTTGCTTCCTTATCCATTTTCATATATTGTGTTAGCTTTTCCCTTTGTGCTAGCTCTTTCTCCACACTTTGTACCCCTCATCCAGATGGCTTTCCCTAGTTCATCTGTGTGCTGGATCCAGCCACACCAGCATGCCTCCTGAGAGCCAACTGTGAGCCCCTCTTCCCAACCCTGCTTTCATTAATGCCATGTTGGTGGATTAAAATCGCCTCTATAGTGGAATGGTTCACGTGAGGAAAATTGGTAGATGCTACTAACCAGATTTTAGTGCTGGTTTTTAAACATTTACTATTCTTGAAAAGAGTAGTCCTCTCTAAATCTGTCTGCTTCCTCACTTTACATCAATTCTGTCAGATTAGACATCTGTTCCCACCTCCACTGGAAGTATTACAGCAAGCAGAAGTGATCTTTATTACCTGACCTCTAGGCCATGTTTCATGCTGTTGATGGCTTCCTTTCTGAAAACCTCTCCTCTTGCTCTGTGCCATGGTATCTTCTGGGTTCTCCTCCCCTTCCTCTGACCATTTCTCCTCTGCATTTCTCAATGGATTCTCTTTCTTTGCCCCTAGCTATTTATGTCCTCACGATTCTGGGCACAGTCCTCTTCTACACACTGTGTTGGCAAACTCACCAATGCCCACAGCTTCAAGCCATTCCATTCATTACTGCCTAACATAAAGCTCCAGGCCACACTTTTTTGCTCAAGTGTCTGATTACTTGTCCAGTTGCCTTCTTAATGTCTCTGCCTAGTTATGTCACAGGCACCTGACACTCAACATGTCAAAACCTTAATTCATTTTTACCCCTTAAGTTTACTCCACCTTCTGTATTTCCTATCCAGATAAATGGCCTCACATCCACCAAGTCAGCGAAGTGAAAAGCCTGGGTGTCATCCTAGACTCCATGCTCTTCTTCATTCTGTAGATCCAGTCAGGCACTGGATATCCTTCTCTCTTCTTCCACCACACCATCTCCTGCCCAGCTTATTTTTAGGTCCTCATCAGTTGTTACTTAGATTGTTATAATTTTCTCCTGATTTGTCTTCCTGCCTTCTGCCAGACTCCGTAGCCAGCTCTCTGCAGTGCTGCTAGAATGATATTCAACTCCCTTCCTTACTTAAACTCCTTCAGTGTCTCTCTACAGCCTCTAGGATAATTTCTTTATTATGAAATACCCTTTCAATTACAAGGAAGAGGAGACTCCACCCAAATTGCTTAAGCAAAATGGAACTGATGACAACTGAAGATTCCAGGGAATGGATCTGGATTGAATTATGTCAACAGGAATTGGTTTCTTTTCCTACTTCAGTTCAGGCTTCCATTGTGTTGGCTCCAGGCTCAGGTTAAATGTGATAGCAAGATGGTGGCTGCCACTGCAGCTTTACAACTTCTCAGCTTTACCGTACAGGAGGAAAGAAAACAAGAAACTCCAAACCTCTCCATCAGAAGACTCCTAGTATCTCTTTGTTAACTGGGCTGTGTGCCTATTCATGAACTGGTCACCATTGCTAGTATATACTGCGACATGTTGATTGGCCTGCATCCAAACCACATGAGACTTAGGGGAGGGTATATCCCTAGATAGAAATTCAAACTGTTCCTGGAAGAAAGAGCNTGCCACTGCAGCTTTACAACTTCTCAGCTTTACCGTACAGGAGGAAAGAAAACAAGAAACTCCAAACCTCTCCATCAGAAGATTCCTAGTATCTCTTTGTTAACTGGGCTGTGTGCCTATTCATGAAATGATCACCATTGCTAGTATATACTGTGACATGTTGATTGGCCTGCATCCAAACCACATGAGACTTAGGGGAGGGTATATCCCTAGATAGAAATTCAAACTGTTCCTAGAAGAAAGAGCAATGAACACTGGAGAAGCTCATAACAAAAGCATGTAGTATTTATTGAGTTCTTTACACGGTTGTGTTAACTTAATCTTTATAACAGCCTCATGAGGAAGTGAAGAAACTGATGCATGGAGAGATTACGTAGTTCATTTAAGTTAAACACAGCAAATAACCAATGTCAGTTGCAAAACTCGAGTATAGGCTTTCCNCAGGTTAAATGTGATAGCAAGATGGTGGCTGCCACTGCAGCTTTACAACTTCTCAGCTTTACCGTACAGGAGGAAAGAAAACAAGAAACTCCAAACCTCTCCATCAGAAGATTCCTAGTATCTCTTTGTTAACTGGGCTGTGTGCCTATTCATGAAATGATCACCATTGCTAGTATATACTGTGACATGTTGATTGGCCTGCATCCAAACCACATGAGACTTAGGGGAGGGTATATCCCTAGATAGAAATTCAAACTGTTCCTAGAAGAAAGAGCAATGAACACTGGAGAAGCTCATAACAAAAGCATGTAGTATTTATTGAGTTCTTTACACGGTTGTGTTAACTTAATCTTTATAACAGCCTCATGAGGAAGTGAAGAAACTGATGCATGGAGAGATTACGTAGTTCATTTAAGTTAAACACAGCAAATAACCAATGTCAGTTGCAAAACTCGAATATGGGCTTTCCTTTTCATTCTTACCCAGGAAATTTCTGAGAATGTTTTTAAATCAGATGGCCATAGTTCAAATATTAACATACATGTTATAAAATGAGTGTGTTCCATTATCAAAGAGCTAAAAATCATTGGAGGTTTCCAATATTTTTTGTCCTGCACAGCACTAGGAGGCTTTAAGAGTGTATTGGAAATGTCCCCAGAGGTTGGGGTTTCCTGATTATCAGGAGGTTGGTAACTTAAGGTTGGGGTGAGGATAAATGCAGTCCACGAGTGTCTATAGCAGACACTCTTTTCCCACCACTATCTTTCCTCTCCTAATCCCTCAGAGGTCAGGATGCAATGACAGCTAACACCCAATTTTTTAAAGTGCTACTGGGGTGCAGAGGGGATGGCCTTTCTCCCAGTGGAAGCCATGAACAGGAAGATTTAGTCAACTAATACATGAAAGATGGAATTCTATATATAATGCATTAAGTGTCAACAATCACTTTCTGCGTGACAAGAATTACCTGTGTGAATGTGAGGACCTTCATGATCTACTAGGCCTTGATCCCTTTTCAGTCTTCCCTCTCAATCTGAACTCTTCATCTCCACTGCTCTGCTTTACGATCCAGGGTGTCACTCCCTTGCATGTCATGCTTTTTGTGCTCTTCCACCCCTCCTGTGTGTCTTGGCTGTTGCTGCACCCACTTCACTTTTCAGAAGTGTCAAGTGTCATCTTTTCAATGAATGCTTTCCTGAACTCAGCCTTCCTTATGAGCAAACATCTAAGTCTCTCTCTTTGTGCCTCAACTGTATTATAAGAATATTTGCCATGATTTCTGTAATCCATACTCTATTTCTGTATTTATGCTTATCTACTGCTACAGTGCCGCAAAATGCTTGAAAGCTGGGAGGACGTTTTATTAATTCTTATACCCCTCCACACTGCCTGGCACATAATAGGTGTTCAATAAATGTATGTAAGTGAATGAAATAAGAAATATGCAGAAACAACAATAAGGTATCTTAATTGGTGACAATTAATTCTGACTAGCGCTAGGAGGAACTAGCAGTTGGGAAATGTTACTCATTCAAAGATTCCAAATTAGAGACCAGTTAACACATGGATTTCTGCAATACAAATAGCCCTCACTATCTGAACTCTTGCTATCAAAATATTTGTGATAACATTATGCAGAAATTTTCACCCAAAATTGACTATTAAATAGGAATTCTAACATAACATGTTTATATAACTGCAACAATGGAAATGTTTAAGTTGCAGGTGAGTCCCTGTAGGAGGATACAGAGTATTCTTCTGTCATAGCTCAGCAGTTCTCTCCAAGATCGTGTCAATGTTTTCTAAGGAAATGGATGAGCTTGTGAAGAAAGTTGGAGAGCACAAGAGGTCTAGAAAATCCCCTGCATTCAAAGGAATATTGGGGGTATAAAATATATTGAGTGAGGTGGACACATAAAAGACATAAGCTTGGTCCTGCATATACCTCCATCTCTAACGCATAGGCTTTTTTATTGTGAGAAAATTCAAAACAACATTATATTACTGGTTTTGGAAAGCTTCGCTGAGTTCCTCCAGGATAGTATGGTCTGTTTGAAAGGCTTGGAAAGTATCTCATGCAGTGGATAGATGATCATACACTTTGAAACCACGGAGATGCTGCTGAGGCACTACGTACCCTTGAAGGTCTGAAGAAGAAGATGGAAGAGTTTAATCGTTTGGTAAAGAAGTCAGGCTTCAACAAGTCCAGATGGTATGGAAGACTTAAGGACTATGCAGGACAGCAGAATTTGAAGATTGTAGAGGAAGCAGCTTCTTGGTAATGAACTCACAGTGGTTTTCATCAATGAATTAGAGAAAACTATTTTCAGAGGCAGCTAACACATTTGCATTAATGCCAATTCTCTCTTTTTTTATTTATAATATATTTTTTATTATATTATGTTAATCACCATACAGTACATCCCTAGTTTTTGATGTAAAGTTCCATGATTCATTACTTGTGCATAACACCCAGTGCACCATGCAATACGTGCCCTCCTTAATACCCATCACCGGCCTATCGCAATCCCCCACCCCCCCTCCCCTCTGAATGCCAATTCTCTTGATAAAATTTGGCTTTTTAAAAATGAATGCCATTTTACCAGAGAATAAAAAAAAAAAAAAGCCAGGGCATTACACATCTGAAGATAGGCTGACACAGTTTTTAAGTGAAAATTTAAAGGCGATGTTAAACAAAAACCTATGTATTTGTATAACTTTGAGCATCCAGGGCCTTTAAGTGAATGTTAAAGAGTAAATTGCATTTTTTTGTAAAGATTTTATTTATTTATTTGACAGAGATAGAGACAGCCAGTGAGAGAGGGAACACAAGCAGGGGGAGTGGGAGAGGAAGAAGCAGGCTCATAGCGGAGGAGCCTGATGTGGGGCTCGATCCCATAACGCCGGGATCACGCCCTGAGCCGAAGGCAGGCGCTTAACCGCTGTGCCACCCACGCGCCCCCAAGAGTAAATTGCATTTTATATGGTTCTCAAATCATAACATTTTGGTTGACAAAGCAGGCATTCAGTCATTATGCAAGGAGTCATAATTTGTGATAGTTCATTTCTTTGGGGCGTGGAGTCTTACAAAAACATAAAGAGTTAGGGTTGACATTTGAGTTAATTTTTGTATTAATAAAGAGCTGATGAAGAAATTGTTGAGGAGGCGCTGCTGTGAAGAAAGATAGTTTGGATGATAAGCTAAGAAAAGGCTTTTTTTGTTTTGTTTTGTTTTTCATCTCAGCATGGATATTTGAACTATTTTTTAATCCCTAATTCTTTTTTGCCAGTGGTGGCATAATCCCTCTGCAAAGGGGGCTGTGTGCCTTCACAGACTGCGGCTTCTTTGAATCTCCAGTGATACTCTGATGGTGAGAGGCACTCTCTGTTTAGCTCCAAAATGTGGAAGTTCCTTCAGGTTTCAGTTTTAATTAAGCATGTCTGTCCCTGCAAAATGAAAATGAAAAGCTCTTTGGGAAGAGTCAGTTCTTCTTCAGGCTCATTGAAAGGACTTGTTTAAGAGAAGTGAATGGATTTTGATCATGTTGGGTCTTTTCAAATAATGCCCAAAAGAAGAAAATACTTGCCTAAGCAAAGAGTGACATGCACATATTTTTCTGGTGTATATATCTGCGTCTGTGAAAAATGTATTACTCCAGGCTGCTATATTCCCTAAGAAAAGGTATTGCCTACATGTCAGGGCAGACTAGTGATTATCAACAGTACACTCTTACCTTTTAAATTTCTTTTCTTGGAAATAGGCTGTTTTTTTTCTTATATCGATTGTTTGAGTATCTCTTATGCAGATGTCTTCATTGTTGAACAGAAGAAAAATCAATTATTTGCATGACTATAATAATATAGCAGTTCAACTAAAATCAATTTAACAGATATTTATTGGCTCTTTGTTCTAGGTAATAAACCACACTATGTAGTAGATGGATGAAGAAAAAAGATGTAAGATACAATTATTGCTTTGAGAATTAGTAGGACCCACATAAGTGAATAAATATTTGGATTTCTTTTGCTTTTGTAGTTATTCTAAAATACTATCTACAAATAAATACATTTTAAATGAATATTACTATGTCCTCTGTTTATCTGTCCATTTATTATAACACAAGGGTGCTCCACTACCCCTATGGTCAGAAACTTCAAGTTCTATGTTTCTTAAGTAAATGACTATTTTTTTAAGTAGTTAAATAATTTAATATATACTAACCTACCTTTAGCAGATTAAGCCATAACACTAGTGAAATATGATAAATATTGCAATAGAAATATGTATATCATGAAAAAGATAGAAGTATGAAGGGGACACACAATTCTACCTAATTTTAAATTGTGGTATGTTGATATTTGAGCTGGACTCTTCAGGACAAGTACATTTTCTGGACAGGTGAGGGACAGACATTGCTGGAAGTGGGAATGTAGTGATCAGTGTGTTCATTCTGAGCAAACAGGCATGGAAGTGTTTAGTTTATTTGAGGAGGAACCAGGCACAGGTGTGGCCAGGCCTTCGGAAGCAGGAAGGGTGGGGTAAGTTGGGATGAGGATCAACAAGGTGACCCCAGCTGAACCAGGAAGGGCCTTGAAGCAGTGCCTGAAAAGCCTTCAGGAAAGCAGCAGCATAAGTATATATTACATTCCTAAAATGCACTGTGTCTGTGGCTGGCTTTCCTCACTTCTCCCAAGCTACTTCTGAATGCGTAAGTGCTTATGTTCTGGGAGTACAGAAATATTCATTAAGTGTACCTAAGATATTTTTTTTACTTGAAACATTTATTTAGGGGGAAAGAAAACCAGTCTGCTGCTTTGTTTCTTTCTGTTTTTAATTAAACCGAGTTTTGGCAATCCTTTCTGCTGGGCTTTCCACATGGGACTGAACCTTTAGTGACTCATCAAAATTTGTTGTAAATTCTAAAAACACTAGGCAGTTTAGATATATCATACTTTCTAAAAGCCTCATTTATTTAGTGCTACCCTTGAGTACAATAATGTATACCTGAAAAACTTTAGTTTTGCACTGAGAATTCAATTTAATATGTTTGACCAGTTTCAAGGTACAGAGTGCTAAGCCTTCAGTAGAGGGTGGAAACAAATTCACTGAACAGCAGTAATCCAACCTGAATATAGACAAGCCAGAAAATATAGGATAGACCATATGGAAGAGAATCCCAAGTGTAAAATCTACGTGGAATGACTGTTCACTTGGAATGATTATTTCTATTTCTAAGCAAGGAGTTTGCATCTCTAAGTGCTTTGCCTTGATAAAATTAATTTGTGATATGGATTAAGGGTTTAGAGACAAGTTTTAAGGCCAATGCAACCATTTCCAGCCAGTGATTTGTAAGCTGTGTAGCAGAGCACACTAGTGCGTTGGGGAGCAGGAGTGCTTCTTTTCCAAACATCAACATGCAGCTTAGCAAACACTGAAGAATTTTTTTTTTAATTTTTTTAGGGAGAAAGAACGGGAGAGAGAGAGAGTGTGTGTGTGTGCACGTGCGAGGGCTGGGTGGTGGGGTGCCTAGGGGCGGAGGGAAGGAGAGAGAGAATCTTAAGCAGGCACCACACCCAGCACAGAGCCATCACTGCCCCTGAGGTCTGCAGGGTTCGATCTCACAACCCTAAGATCATGACCCTGAGGTGAAATCAAAAAGTCGGACCTTTAACCAAATGAGCCGCTCAGGCACACAGAAACACTTAAGATTTTAAGCTGCCCAAAGACAAAAGGCACAGCATAGGGAATATAGTCAGCGATGTTGCAAAAGCACTATGTATGGTGACAGCTGATGGTGAGCATAGGGGAAAATACAGAGTTGTCCAATCACTGTTCTACACACCTGAAACCAATGTAATATTGGGTGTCAGCTATACTTCAATTAAAAAATAACTCATCCATTGGGAAAAAATTAACTATCTAATGAACCTTTTAAAACTCTTTTTTCAATTAGGATGTCGGTCATTGGTCCACTCTTAAGATTTTAAAATATTCCTTCATTAATTATTTTTAGATGCTTTAAAAGTCTGAAAAAAAAAAGCTGGTCAAGACAAAAGACAGTAGGGGTTTGAACATGGGTGGTGGTAGTAGGGATAAAAAGAAGACAATGACTTAAAGAAATATTACTGAGCAGTAAAAAAACAAAAAGATTTTGGCAGCTGTTTAATAAATAATTAGGAGTGATGATTCTGGAAGTCAGGAAAAAGGACAAGGTACATAGAAATCTGTGAAATATCTATTAGGAAAATCAAAGTTAGATAGAACTTTGGAAAATAGCCACATAAAGGAAATGAGAGAAAGATGATGAATCCATGAGGAGCAGAGAGGATGAGGGGAGCGTGGATGTTTCAGCATCCTGGAAGTCAAAGAAGGAGTGTCCAGAATGAGAGGGCAGAGAGAGCGGAGACTAATGGAGGCTACTGGAATTAGTAGTTANTCTATTAGGAAAATCAAAGTTAGATAGAACTTTGGAAAATAGCCACATAAAGGAAATGAGAGAAAGATGATGAATCCATGAGGAGCAGAGAGGATGAGGGGAGCGTGGATGTTTCAGCATCATGGAAGTCAAAGAAGGAGTGTCCAGAATGAGAGGGCAGAGAGAGCGGAGACTAATGGAGGCTACTGGAATTAGTAGTTACCTATGGGTCGTTGACTGGTGATAAGAATATTGCAGTAAAAACCGGCAAGTGAAAGTGGGTGGTAAAAAGGGGAAGGAGGTGGGTGTGGAGGAACGGTTTGTGGAGTCGGTCAGCGAGGGAAGAAATAAGAGAAAGGGCTAGTTTGAAGTCATGGCTGAGACCAGGAAAGGTGATGTAGAATCAGGCACAGGGAGGAAAAAGACCCGGAAGAGGAAGAGATGGAAGATAGAGGGCACAGAGAAGCTTATGATTGCATTACAGTTTAAGAGACATTGCAATCAAGGCACAAAAGCATGGGTGGAAAAGGTATCTTTGTAGTTTATATAAAAATAAAATGATTTTATTCTCGGAGAATTTTTTTTTTAATTTTATTTTTTATTTATTCGACAGAGATAGAGACAGCCAGCGAGATAGGGAACACAAGCAGGGGGAGTGGGAGAGGAAGAAGCAGGCTCATAGCAGAGGAGCCTGATGTGGGGCTCGATCTCATAACGCCAGGATCACGCCCTGAGCCGAAGGCAGACGCTTAACCGCTGTGCCACCCAGGCGCCCCTATTCTCGGAGAATTTTAACAGTGTCTGGTATAATCAATTATTCTGAAGAAAATAATCCCAAACTTCTCTAAGGTGATCTTTATTTAGTGTGATAATTTATTTAAGAATTACTGTAAGGCCCATAACCCTTTATTTCTCTGGCTATGGTAAATACTTTCTGTAAGTTGAACATAGGGGATATTTCTGAAGTGGGTACTAAGATAATCATAAATATAGCCATGTCTCTCTGATAAATGCTTTTAGATCAATTACTGACGTGCTCAATTGAATACTAATCCCTCCCATGAAATGCCTTTAATATNTCAATTACTGACGTGCTCAATTGAATACTAAAACCTCCCATGAAATGCCTTTAATAAAAGTAAAATGACAGCTGCTGTGCAGTAAAAGGACACAGAAAGCTTTGCATTAGCTTGTCTCCAGGGTTACCATCTGTGCGGATCTGAAGTTTTAATATGTGGGATTTCTCCACCCTCTGCAAAGACTATATTTTCAGGCTAAGCATAAGTGGTGTGCAAAAACAACTTTGGAGGAACTTAGGCTATTTGGTCTGCATCCATGCTGATCTTAACCAATCAATTGTTCTAGAGAAACACATGTCTAGATCCTGTTAGTCTGTGTCATGATTGCTGGCATAGCTAGAATATCAGGATTTTTTGACCCTATTTTGCACATCTAAACAAAGATGTTAGTTTACGTATTTTACTACTAAATTATATTCTGGACAAAATTGAGTAGCAAAACATTTGAAAAATGGAGTATTTCTACCAAGTTGCTGTAATTAATAGTCTGTATTTCATATCCAAGTTTCAAAGAATATTTTAAAAATTATTTTTAAAAAGTAGCAACATTTAGAAGTTTGGAACCCATAAATATGATAAACATGTAGAAATAATTTATAATTTAGAAGGAAAAGGGACATGGCTTTTAGTTCAGCAATCTGTAGAATTTTACATTTCTTGATTTCAGATATTTATTCTTTTTTTTTTTCTACAAACATTTATTGAGTACCTTCCCAGGTGTTAGGCTAGGCCTTGGGTTTGCCAGATTATATTGAGATTTCCTGTCTGTCTTCAAGGAACTTGCAGCCTAGAGGGAAATACAGACCTGCGTTAAAGAATTAAACCACTGTTTTTAAACATCTTCATTGCATTCGGAGCAAGGTGTTACGAGAGAGCATAGGGGGCTGCACCTACCAAGGATTAGGAAAGTTTGGACAAAATGCTGTCTATGTTGAGTTGTAATGATTTGGAAGTTAGCCCAGCAGAGGGGCAAGGGGATGTGTGTATAACATGTAGCGGGACTAACATGTGAATGACCTGTAAGCTAAAGAGACACAGGTGGATTCGGGAAAATTCTGAGAAGTCCGTTCAGCTGACATAGTGACTTGTGGGGTGGGGGGGAAGTAGGGGCTTCAGTGAGAGAGGAAGGTGGGGAAGGGAAGCAGGTGTTAAATCATCTCAAGTCATAAACTATCTCAAGGAATTGGGACTTTAATTTGAGGGCAAAGAGCAATTAATGGATTCCGGGGCAAATTTATTGTCATCACAATCTCCATCTTCCTCCTTATTGTCATCATCATGGAAGTATCATTTATTTTAAAGATTTTATTTATTTATTTGACAGATATATATAGAGAGAGCACGCACAAGCAGGGGGAGCAGGAGGGAGAGGGAGCTGACTCCCGCTGAGCAGAGAGCCTGATACCGGACTCGATCTCAGGACCCTGTGATCATGACCTGAGCTGAAGGCAGATGCTTAACCACTGGGCCACCCAGGGGCCCTGTCATTTTCATTTTTTGAACTCCTCATGTGTGCCAGGCAATATCAAGTCCTTTCATGCATTTTTTTTTTTTTTTTTACTTTTCACTGTGACCTTCCTTATAAGTACTATTGACATCTCTGTTTTAAAAATAAAGAAACAAACAAGGGAATGTACTTAATTTTCTTGAGGCCAGAAGTTAGCAAGAAGCATAGCTGGAAATCACACCCAGGTTTTCCTGACATTACCATCCTTGCCTCTTTGTTCTACTGCTCTTACCTAGAAAATGACTACATCCCACAAGGAGCCCTACGCCTGTAGTGTGCTACAGAACAATGTTTTAGATGATAACTGAATAAAGTGGGGCTACTTAATAAGGTCATTGTTATTATGCAGGCATGAGTAGATCGTGGACAGCGGTGGTACGAATGCAGAAAAGTGGACATATTTTAAAGACAGAGGTAGAATAACCAGGCTTAGTGCTTAATTGGATGAGTGGAGTAATATTTCTGGCTTAGAATATTGAATACATTTCAGGAAGTGTATTTATAAAATTTGCCTGGTTTATTGGTACTCTAAAAAGCAGTAATGCCAGAATAATTAAGCGTATACATTGCTGGTAGGAACGTAAATTGGTACACCTGTGAAAGGTAATCTACCAGTTTCTTTAAAATTAAAAATATGCATAGATTTGACCCAGAAACTTTACTTCCAGGTACTTATCCACAGACACGCATTTACATTGTATCATATATAAGGGTATACACTGTAGCCTTGCATGTAGTTGCAAATATCAGAAGCAAACTTAATCTCCTTTAGTATGAGATGCGCTAATAAATTAGGGTAAATCCATTCAATGAAATGATTTACAACTCTTAACAGTAATGAGGCATCTCTATGTGTGGATCCATAGGGAAATATTGTATGTAGCCTTATGATTACGCAATGTATGTGAAAATACAAGATGCCAAAGAAAGTGTGTATGATAGGCTACAATTTTGTGAAAACTAAGTAGATGGATAGATGGGGAGATGAGTAGATAGCTAGGAATAGTTTGGTATAGATAGAAATCCAGAGAATATCTCTATGAGGATAAAGATACGTGTAGTAACAACGGTTGTGAAGGGGATCTAACTAGATGGCTGGGACAGAGGACAGAAAAGGGACAACTGTTTATCTTCATTGTATGTCCTTTTGATTTTGCTCTGTATGCATACATTTATTATTTTTAAATTAAGATAATATAAGTTATAAAAATTCAAGGCAGAACTCTCTTCTTTTTTAAAATCTTTTTTTTTAAAGATTTTATTTATTTATTTGACAAAGATAGAGACAGCCAGTGAGAGAGGGAACACAAGCAGGGGGAGTGGGAGAGGAAGAAGCAGGCTCCCAGCAGAGGAGCCAGATGTGGGACACGATCCTGGAACGCCGGGATCCCGCCCTGAGCCATAGGCAGACGCTTAACGACTGAGCTACCCAGGCGCCCCTCTTCTTTTTTAAAATCTTATCTCTAGAGAAACATCTATGAGATAAAGGGAAAAGGCAAACTTTTAATTTGGTTTTCTTGTTTATTTTAAGGATTTGTCCATATATGTAACTAGAATTTTCACAAGAAAAAGACTATCTTTCNCTTCTTTTTTAAAATCTTATCTCTAGAGAAACATCTATGAGATAAAGGGAAAAGGCAAACTTTTAATTTGGTTTTCTTGTTTATTTTAAGGATTTGTCCATATATGTAACTAGAATTTTCGCAAGAAAAAGACTATCTTTCCCCAATGATTGACTTATATTCTCCTAAATGTCTGGAGGTCATGAAAGGTCCTGAAATTCATAATATAAATAGGAGACTATAAGAAAAAAGTTCATCTTTGAACCATTATTTTCATTCCTTCATGTCATATTGCTGCTAAAGTATTGCATTTTTTGTTCTCTAGTTCATTAACAGCTGGAGAGTACTTGGTACTTATCTAGATGCTTTGGAGTTTGGACATAAAAAACAGTTTTTGACTTTTTAAACTTACAGGTTATTGAAGCAAGTAAAAATAGTATACATGAAAAATTATGTACACATTTTTATGCTCATTCAATATATTTTAAGTGCTAAATCAAATATAAGTTAGTTTAGAAAGAGGGGAGATCAGAGAAACCTGAAACTATGAGGCAAGAATTCATAAGGTCTGTGGGGCTTGTATTGATGCTTGAAGAATTTGGATACTTGCAATTAGAGAAGAAAGAAAAAGTCAGGCCGCAGAGAAGAATCAGAACTTTGTAGTATAGTCAGGGCCCAGGAATGAGCATTTGAACAAGGAAGTTCAACCAGAGTAGGGAAGCTAGGTTGGGAAATACTGGTATTATTAGTTCATAGGGAAACCAGAAAGCAAGGAAGAGGTCTTTGATCTGATAATAATAATAAGGAAACCACTCTGTAAAACTCAAAATGTTCTAGTATTTCCTTGATTATTTGTTTTCTAACATTTATTTTGAATCTTTAGCATAGAAAGTTTTTTCTCTACTTAATGCATTTTATTCTTCACTCTCTGCCCATTATCTCTTATAATGCCCTTAGTGTAATTAAACAAAATCCAATGGACCATTGGTCTTACCCAGTTTGAAATTATTCTGTAATATTTAGTATCATCTTTGGGTTCTAAGCTCTCTTTTTTCTAGGCAAAGCAAGGGCACTTCACTTATGGACACTCAGTGGTGCTTATGGTCAGAACCTTTAATAATTTTCATTCTTCTTCCAAGTAATTTTTTATAGATTTACTGTCTTATAGATTTACTGTCTTAGGTATGGAGTATATCAAAACATACATTTTTCATGTGGCAGGTTATTTAAACTTATATTAATGGAATTTTAACATCTTAAAGATACAAAATCATTTATGTATTCATGCGACTAGGTTATGAAAATTCTTTTTTTACTTAAGTAAAATCACTTTACAGAAGTTCTTTCATGTTATATAACTAAATGGCAAGGTGATTACAGTAAAATGAACCTATTAGAATGTGGTATTCCTTTCACCTCCGTTTGAAGCCCCAAATCTTATTCATGAATAAAATGATTAAAAGAATTATTTTGGTAAATATATAATCTCAGTAATCCATTTTTGTGCTCAAGGGTTATTTATCTTTTTTTTTTAAATCTTTCTTTCTTTCTTTCTTTCTTTCTTTCTTTCTTTCTTTCTTTCTTTCCTTCCTTCCTTCCTTCCTTCCTTCCTTCCTTCCTTCCTTCCTTCCTTCCTTCCTTCCTTTCTTTTTCCTTTCTTTCTTTCTTTTTTTAGTAGACTCCATGCCCAGCATGGAGCCCAGTGCAGAGCTTGAACTCAAACCCTGAGATCAAGATCTGAGTTGCGATCAAGGGTTGGACACTTAACCAACTGAGCCACCCAGGTGCTCCAGGTTATTCACTTTTTTAATGCATATGTCAAATGAGGGATCCTGTATTAAATTCACATACTATTTTCCTCAACATTGTGCTAAGAGTGACCTCAAGAAAATAGTTGTCCCTCTGCTTGTAACTTACCATCATGGCTGGGCATTCAAACAAAGTCAAATCAATCATATATTTTAAAAAGTTTTCCCTAAGGTGAAAATACATTCTCTATGTGACAGTGAGACACGTGGAGGCTGTTAGTAATGTTAGAATTTTGCCTGAGAGCTATAAATTCATATTTAAGTGTGGAGAATGATGTTGGGATTTGCATAAAGATTGTGAATCATGGGGACCCCTCGGTGGTTCAGTTGGTTAAGCATTTGACTCTTGGTTTTGGCTCAGGTCATGATCTCAGGGGTCCTGGGATGGAGCCCCGTGTCAGGCTTTATGCTCAGAACAGAGTCTGCTTCAGTTTCTCTCTCCCTCTTACCCACCCCCTCATGCTCTCTCTCTCTCTCAAATAAATGAATAAATCTTAAAAAAAAAAAAAGAGAGAGAGAGAGAGAGATCATGAATCATCAAAATGTACAGAAAATTTAACCTGTCCTGAAGATCCTAAAAATGTGGGGTTTTTTTTTTTTGGAAAAGTTTCATTGATAAGCAATGAATCATTTAATGCCATTTAAAGGAAATAACAAGTCTACCACCAAGGCCTTTGAAAACATCACGTCATAGTCTCTTTTGTGTTACAAAATTTAGTAAATTTTATTGACTGCCTTGTGGGTATGTATCCTTGAAGAAATAAATATGATAGTTGTAAAAATAAAAGATGATAGAATACCAAAATGAATGTCAGAGTGATTATTGTAATTATTATGAATAGCCACTGTGAATTTTTTTATGTTCATATATTTTATTCTTATAAACAGCTAGGTGTAAAATCTGAAAGAAATGCAATTTTCTAATATTTATTTTATTTTATAAATCCACATTTAATATAAAGTTATCAAAATTCAAGTTGGTAGTTATTATACGTAAAGGGCATTGAGAAAAGGCTATACTTTTTTTAAATTTTTTTTAAATTATGATATGTTAGTCACCTACAGTACATCATTAGCTTTTGATGCAGTGTTCCATGATTCATTATTTGCATATAACACCCAGTGCTCCATGCAATTTGTGCCCCCCTTAATACCCTTCACCAGACTAGCCCATCCCCCCACCCCCTGCCCCTCCAAAACCCTCAGCTTGTTTCCCCAGAGTCCATAGTCTGTCGTGGTTCATTTCCCCCTCTGTTTAACCCCCCTTCATTTTTCCCTTCCTTCTCCTAATGATCTCCCTGTTATTCCTTATGTTCCAGAAATGAGTGAAACCATATGATAATTGTCTTTCTCTGCTTAACTTATTTCACTTAGCATAATCTCCTCCACTCCCATCCATGTTGATGCAAATGTTGGGTAATCATTCTTTCTGATGGCTGAGTAATATTCCATTGTATACATGGACCACATCTTCTTTATCCATTCGTCTGTTGAAGGGCATCTTGGCTCCTTCCACAGTTTGGCTATTGTGGACATTGCTGCTATGAACATTGGGGTGCATGTGGCCCTTCTTTTCACTACATCTGTACTTTTTAACAACATTGCCAGCATCTTAGGAAAATGTCCTGAACTTTAAGGAATAAAAAAACAAAATGAAAAAAAAAACACAAANAAAAAAACACACACAAAAAAACCCTTCCCAAGGAAAAACTAAACCAGGTAGAGTTCAACAGGGAAGGAAAACTTAATTCAAGACTTTTGGAATAGGGGACAGTGACTGATCTCAATTCTGCTGAAACAGAAGACGGGAGGGTTTTAAGTGCTAGAGTGAGCTAGTTGAAAAATAACTGGAAGACGTTAGGAAGGGGTTGCTCAATGCAATCAGGCCATCTGTGTTTGCTCATTGATGCCTACAGAAGTTAGGCACCTATCCTCCCATCAAGACTGGGAGGTAGAGCACAATCTCCTTTGGTGGTTGTATTTCCAATGGATGGCTCCCAGTCGTTGAGAAAGGCATTGCTGGGTTGTACAACTGGCAAGAAACTGATAGATTCTTATCTCAAAGGGGCAGAGAAAGAATTTACAATTGTAAGCTTTCTATAGTAAACACTCTCAGAAAAGAGAGGTCAGGGGTCCAGAGTCAGGAAGAAGCCTCTCTAAAGTTGAGTCAGGTTGAAGGCGACAATAAGAGGCTGTCTTTGTCAACCCTTCAGTTATATTAAGTTGTACCATATACATTGGTAATATTTGGCCATTTTGACCTACAAAAACAACAGTTTCATATGGTTTGATCAAAGATCCTGAGATCAAATTTCTTCACATGTTATTCTTACATTCTGCAGAAGCAGGTAAATCTGGAATTGTTGCCTTTAATTATACTCTTTCTCACTCTAAAAAAGACTTAGGAAGGGTTTTCTATGTGTTTACATACATGTATGTATATTTGTGCATATGTTTGTATATGTATGGGTGTTTATCAAAAACAGGTTAAAAATTAAAGTTGCAGGAGGAGGAAAAAAAAAGTTAGGATAAAAATGCAGACCTTGAAGCCTTGAATATTCTTAAAGAAATGTGACAAATTTGTTGCAGAGCCTCCCATAAGTTAAAGCAAAGAAAGAAGCATAATGTCCCCATAGGTTTAAAGCAATTAAAAAATTGAGAATAGTAGTTTTCT
This sequence comes from Ailuropoda melanoleuca, assembly GCF_002007445.2. Taxonomy (NCBI): domain Eukaryota; kingdom Metazoa; phylum Chordata; class Mammalia; order Carnivora; family Ursidae; genus Ailuropoda; species Ailuropoda melanoleuca. The sequence continues at coordinate 72,967,919 of NC_048226.1, forward strand.
TAGTGTTGAAATCTGTCACATTTTTGCTTTGAGTGCTCATAAGGGCAACATTTTTGTGTTGGCAAATATCCCACTAACCCTTATAACTGATTTCACAGGTCTGAATTTTGCTTGTTTATTTATTATTATCTTTAATGACATCCCTCAATGCAAACTCTTGGCAAAACCCTGAAGTGTAATTCAGTAAAAGTAATTTGGTTACGTATTAAAATAATGACATCCAGATACATAGCTCTCTAAAGATCGAATTAAGAATTAAGATTATCTAGAAAGAGGAAGAATGAAAGGAAAGAATGAAGGGGGGTAAACAGAAGGGGGAAATGAACCACAACAGACTATGGACTCTGGGAAACAAACTGAGGGCTTCAAAGGGGAGGGGGTGGGGGATTGGGATAGGCCGGTGATGGGTATTAAGGAGGGCACGTATTGCATGGAGCACTGGGTGTTATACGCAAACAATGCATCATGGAACACTACATCAAAAACTAATGATGTACTGTATGGTGACTAACATAATAAAAAATGTTTAAAAAAAGATTATCTAGAAAGAATTATGTCAGACAATAGCACCTGCATTTTTTTTTCCTTTTTTCGTAACTGAACCTTTGGTAAGGATCAGGTAATACAGATTTTGAGAGTTTGGAGTTACCAGTTTTGGGAGGTGAATCGGGAGTTCCTCTGTCCTTAATGGATGGAAGTCCATATGGTTTAACAATTAACCAAGGGCAGGATGGACTTGAAAAAATCTCTTTGGGAATGTAAGAAGACCATTTAGGATATAGATCTTATGGCTTCATATTCAACTGGCAGACAGGGTCTATTAAAATTAGAATCCATTAGAATTATGGTTCTTTCTCTTTTCCCCTATAGTCAGTCATATGCCCTTGTGTATACTCAGCAATTTTCAGAGTGCATTTTGTTTTATTTTTTTACACGATGGCATCTATGTTGGACAGTGAATTCTTTATGTGCAAAGACCATATTTTATTAGTCTTGTGTCTTTCATACTTAGAGTCTGGTAAATAATAGGGCACATAAAATATTTTGTTGATTCTATGAATGATTTAAGAAAACTGAAGAAGTTTGATGTTTAACATTGTATATCAAATATGTGAAATTACCAACAAACCATGGACCGATTGCACCTCACCTCTGCCCCATGTTTGTTACTTTGCAGTAGATACAGAATCATAAAATATTGTGGGTAGAGGTCACCGAGTCACAAACATAATGGCAGACAATGCTAGTTTTCTCCCAATACCGNCGATTGCACCTCACCTCTGCCCCATGTTTGTTACTTTGCAGTAGATACAGAATCATAAAATATTGTGGGTAGGGGTCACCGAGTCACAAACATAATGGCAGACAATGCTAGTTTTCTCCCAATACTGACTNCCCAATACCTTTTATCCCCAGTTTCTAGTAGGCACCTTGATTTGTGGCTGCCTAGAATAATGGCTGCATTTCCCAGTCTCCAATAGAATAAGAGTGGCCAAGTGACTAAGCTCTGCCCAGTGAAGTGCAAGCAGAAATGTCATGTGTAAATTTCAGAAAGCATCCTTCTTTCCTTCCTCTTCTTGCTGAATGGAACACAGACACTCTCTGGAGCTCAGTGGCCACTTGGAACACGTAGGGGAACCACATGTCAAGAATGTTAGAATGACAAGAAGGAAGCCTCCATTTCTCGTGTTTATAGAATTGCTGCATCTGCCTTGGACTTCTTAAGACTCAAGATTTGTTTATAGGAGAGAGAAATAAACTGTCTTTTCTAAGCCACTCTGAGTTTGGATTTTTTTTGTTTGTTTGTTTTTAAACTTGCACCAAACCGAATGTTAGTAGTTTGGTGCATATCTTCTTTAGAAAACCTTCCAAATCCCTAAGACTGGGCTTTGCTCAGTCTTTTTGCTTCTGTATACTCCATGTAAACCTTTATTAGAACACTTACTCCATTTTATTATAATCATCCTTTTTTTTACATAAAACATTCTTTGAAGGCAGAAACATGTCTTATTTGTCACCTATCCTTATCCCTGAACTGTACCTGGGATAGTGTATGTGCACATAGTATAGCCTCAATAAACGTTGTTTAATTGACCAGTACTGGGTTAATGACCTGAACTGAAGTCCCTAATACAGTGCCACAGAATTAATTGTGGCCCTACGAAAATTTTGGTTCAAGATCCTAGGACATAGTGCAGAGTAGATGATCATAAAAAGTGTGTGGAAAGATTAGGTAAATACATACTGGCTTGCCTCCTGCATGTTACTCAATATAAATTCTCATTTGCTCAGGAGTAGTAGTGAATGACTTTTTTTGTGACAGCTTTGGACATGATAATAACTTGTGCCAAGAAGCTTTTTTTTTTAATGTACGCGATGGCCAATTAGGATCTTTGTTTTGATCCTTTTAGCACGAGTATATAAAACTAATTTAGAGAGCATAACTGATTGACCATATGGAGAAAAAAATTGGTGCATCTAAAAACACATTCTGTTCTTTCCCTGCATTCTCTACTTCAGGGAATGAACATTGTACTAATCTTTAAACTTAGTTTAATGGTAAAGCATTCAGCTTGTCATAGGGTTGATTTAATTTTATCTGTGGCTTATAACATGTCTTATATTTTAAGAAAAATGTATTTTTTGTGTGTCTTATGCCATGACAAAACTATTGATCTGGATTAAATACATTTTTGAAAAGTCACAGAGACTGGGTTCTACAGATACCATTTTATTTCTTTTCTTTATAGGTTACTTCAAACTGTAAGTGCATCATTCCAGCAGCAAAGCTAAAATTCCAATTCTCAGTAGTCTTGTCTACTCGACCTACTCATTCCCTGTTCTGAAATCTAGAGAAGACTGCTCCACAGGACTCCTCCATAAATTGCTGCAATGTCTGTATCTAATTTATCATGGTAAGTGAATTACCTTCTAACCTAATCCAAATGCATGCATGTCCTCAAGCAATATTGTGTGAGTAAGTTTTACTGTCAGAGCTGGAGCAGAGAAAGTACTTCAGAAGTCTGGTTTCCAGAGATTGGTGTCCTGGGTCAAGGAAACGAAAGCTACCTAGAATTAAAACTTTAACACTTTCAGCACTATGGTATTGGGACTCTGGGAAGGGTCCAAGCCTTTTATGAATCCCAGTGACCTCCCATGCCTTTCTTTCCAGACATCCTAGTGGAGAGATAAGTAGGAATTAAACACTCATTCAGTGGTCCTAGCTACTGTTATAATCCCAGCTACAGGAATAACAGGCTGTAAGGGATGCTGTAAGGATTGGATAGGTGTTTGCTCATCAGTACTTTTCTTGAGACTTCCTATTAACAGATCTACCCAAACTAAACTGAATAGAACTCTAATATGGAAGAGAAAATTATTCATATCTTTAAATAGCTGGCATTCTGAATAATCTTTAACTTCCAGTTCATGTTTAAATGCTGTTTGTAATTTAAAATAAGACGTATGAAGATTTCTTTGGCATATACTCAACAACTTTTCTGTGGCATCGAAGAGCAATACTAGCGGGGATGAATTGGAAACCACGTTTTAGGACCTGGGATTTTTTTTATAAATATAAAGAGCTGAATAAGTGATATGATACAAATTCACAATATTCAATATGTGAATATTAGAAAGACCTGGTAATCTCACCCATTTTCATAGGAGCCCATCTCATCCTTGTCTTGGTTTGTGCTGGAAATGTAGATAGCATGAAAGACTGGTATCTGCCACTTAGCTCTATCTGTTTATTTTTAGTTAAGGTAAGCAATTTCTTTAGGGCAATGGGTAGAATTATTTATTCAGATTTAGAGTAGTGTTTCCAAAGGACCCAGTTTTTATGGACTCCCTAGAACTGGATTCCTACTGGGTGCTAAGGATCTCAGTTTGCAAAAAAAGAAATGAATTAAAGAAGCTAAAATATATTCTGTAAAAATAAATGAAAAAAGTAAGTTATGAATTATTACTGTAAAACATTATATATTATTATAATAAAATCACCATTAAAATAAGAAAAAATTCTGTAGAATGTGTGAACTCCTGCAAACCCCTGGAAGATATTTTTAAAGAAATATTTATTTATTTGAGAGAGAGAGAGAACAACCAGGGGTGGGGGGGAGAGAAGAAGGAGAGGGAGAAGCAGACTTCCTACTGGACAGGGATCCCAATGCAGGGCTCGATCCCAGGACCCTGAGATCATGACCTGAGCCAGAGACAGATGCTTTACCAACTGAGCCACCCAGGTGCCCCCAAACCCCTGGAAGATATTATGGATGGATTTATTTAAAGAAATTTATTTAAAGAAATTTATTTAAAGAAATTATTTAAAGAAACATGGCAAATGCATGTGTTGGAGATGAATCTTCAAAAACAGGCTGCATGCCAAAGAAGAAAGAAAAAGATGAAGGTGGGGTCAGGGAGGAGAACAAGGAGAAGGAGGAGGAGAATGGGGGGAAGAGACAAATAAGAATCAGAAGAGGGTGGAGGAAATTAAAACATAGGTATGATTGTCATATCTCAAGATAGGGTGTGGTGTGGTCTTGTTCCCAGAATCAGGACAGGGCAACCATTTGAACCTGCCCTTGGTATGTACCTCAGCTAACAGCTGGCTTGATGTGATGTAATGTTTTGGTCAAAGGCCATCCCTTCAATTTGATGTTAGGGCCATTCAAAACACAGTGAACTCCACAAAGAGAAGAGATTTTATGTTGTGGTTCCAGCCCAGTTGTCTAGCACAGCTCTTAGAATTTAGAAGCTATTCTATACATTTATGCTGTGCAAATGAGTGAAAAAATGCAAAATAGGTAATTCAATGGCAAATTAATATTTTCATTGTAAAAAACTTTTTGATTGTGGGATATCTTACAGAATTCACATATCCGAAATTTGTTAGAGTTCTTTCCATCTCAAAGGTACAAATTTTACAGAAATAATTCTTGGACATTTCCACCCAGTTGTACCCTTAATTCTGGCTACAACTAATGTTCCACATTAAATTTCCATACAGAGAGCTTTTAATTTCTTTTACCAGTGTTACCCAACATTATACAACAGTGTGGAGTTTGGCACTAATTACATTAATTTAGTGAAATTGTTAGAGTCCAGTGTCTGGCTCTTTGTTTTAAAATTCAGAAACTAAGACATGAAAATATTGACAGACATTGGAAAAGAAACTGTTTTGACAGATAATTAATTTAAAATAATATATGTAATTTTTAACTGCATGGTATGCTTGATTTGGCCTGACCAGTGCATTTTGTAGCTATTGTGAAAAACTACATGGCAGTCTAAGTCAGAGGTTTGGCTGATGATCACATAATTATCCCAGGGAGAGTTATATGCTTCCAGTGTTCAAGGGAATCCAGATAGGGATAGGGTACACCTGGCATGATAGGTCTGTCTCTAAGGATGTATCTGCCAGACACTCCCTTCTATTTCTCAGGGCGGCTTCTTCGTGTTTGGGAATTAGAGTCACACTGTCAGTCTCTATCTCTGTGATTCTTCAGAGTTCCACTTCTGCCAGACTCCCCTCTGTTTGGCTATCTCATTAATGTGAGTAGAGTTTATAGTCAAACCCCACTTGAATCTGTGAACAGTCTGGTCTGCTTACTATGACATTGTATATATCTAACCATATCCGCGTGTTCATTTTAAAAGTTAGCTCTGAGGCTTAGTGGAATGGGGGTGCCTAATTGTGATCCCTGCGTGCAACCGAAGATTTTAGAAAATACACATTCATGTTAACAACATGAGTATTAACAACTATCCAAGCAATCCTCCCAGATTTTCATACCTAGTATAAGAAAATTGTCTTTTTTAATACATATTAAAAAAAAACTTCCTTGCCCTAGTAGTTGTGGGTATGACATTTGAAAAACAATATAAAATAATTTGGCCATTTCATACAGAATCTCCAAAAGAAACGCAATCTAGGAAATGTCCAAATTTCTAGGAAACTACACAGTGCCAGTCAGGTAAGGAGAGTGGTAGGAATTGATTTTAAGAATCACATGGGTAGTAAGGAGGGCACGTATTGCATGGTGCACGGGGTGTTATACGCAATTAATGAATCATCGAGCTTTACATCGGAAGCTGGGGATGTGCTGTATGGTGACTAACATAATATAATAATAAATCATTAAAATAAATAAAAATAAGTAAAAAGAATCACATGGTAACATACAACAGATGTTTCAGGAATGTTCCTGTTCAGTAAATAACCAGAGGGAGGCAATGATTGAATTGACTTTGGTTGAGATAGAGACAAAAGGATGTACAAAATCAATTGCAGACATCTATGAACAGGTGACAGATTCCAGGCTATGATCTGAGGGAAAGAATTCTGCTGGTAGCAGAGGTAATTAACAGGAGACATGAGAAAGCAGAGAGAGTTGAAAACGAGTCTGACTTCTATAGCACAAAGAAGGAAATGGTGTGATACCAAGGAGTATTTGAAAGGATTTCTAGTGCTTCTTTCCTGATAATCATCTTCAACCTGTCTGTTTTTGAATATGTTTATAAGATTATATGTAACATATATAATGTATGTATATATAATATGTATGTGCATGTATGTAATGTTTCAAAACAGTTGTTTCAAAACATTCAATTTTTATGACATGAAAGCTAAGTAAATATTATCGAGTGAACATTTACATGGCATTGACCTTGTACCAGACAGTTTTTTTAGAGTCTTTGTGGATATTCACCCACATACTCCTCACACCACCTTATTAGTGACGTAGTGTTGCTATTTCCATTTCCACAAGTGGAGAATTCAGGCACAAAGTTAGCAGAAAGTTGCCCAATATGACACAGCCACTAAGTAGCAGAGTTAGGAAATGGATGCAGGCAGCCGGTTGGTACCCGTAACCACTAAACTATCCGTGTAAAACAAATACTATCTCGTAAAGCGATACCCTTGCTATTTCAAGGTGAGTGCCCTAGTTCCCATTTCCAGCCATAATGTTTCCCTTAATTTCCTCAAATATATATATCCTGGGGCCTCTCCTGGAAGGAAGTATATATCTGGACCCGGTAACACTATCAGGCATTAGAACAGTATTGAGGGTAGAGTGGGGGTAGTGGACCAGCGCCCTAATTTCCTAGAGGACGTGAAGAGGTTGTTGCTATCAGAAACTTAGGTGAACCTTCAAAATTATATAAGGTGAGCTACCTAAATGGCAAAATATAAATCTTAGTTCCACTTGTCATGTGACAGGCTAGGCGTTGTCAGTTTTTCATCACGGTACAGAAGCACAACAGAGAGGTATCGGCACTTTGCTATAATTAAACTAAAATGACTCTTCCATTCCCCATCTCATGGAGACCCTCCACTACTAAATCAAGTACTTTCTACTCCCCCTGGCCCTATTGTACCCTATTATATTAGTGTTACTGCACATATGTTAACCAGTATTCACAGAGATCCTAGCGGTGGCTTAACTGATTTTGCCAAATGTCATCTTTTTGACCCCAAATTGTTTTTCGTTGTGACACCTGTGCACATTTCAGCTTTGTTCACAGCATATTAAAGACTGTGGCACCTGACAGAGGTGAAGGTAACTGAACTAAAGCCAGGTATGGGAGAAAGAAGACACTGGATAATGAAAGAGGCCAGGTAGCCAGTCCAATATTGAGCATCTGTAATGTACTGTGCCCTAGGCTCACTACAGGGATGCAGTCCTAATGGGAAGTAATGACTCCTCCTATAGGAGCTCAGCTCTTAGGCAAGAAGACTAAGTAATCAAATAACTGACTTAATGTACTAAGTGCTCTAAAAGGTACATCCAGGGTGGGGCACCTGGGTGGCTCAGTCTGTTGAGTTGCCAACTCTTGGTTTAGACTCAGGTCATGATCTCAGGGTGGTGGGATCGAGCCCCATGTCAGGTCCCACACTCCGCGGTTAGTCTACTTCAGGATTCTCTCTTTCCCCCTGCCCCTCTCCCCATGCTCTCCCTCTCTCTCTAAAATAAATAAATAAACCTTTAAAAGGTTTAAAAGAAATAAATAAAAATAAGTAAAAGGTATGCCCAGGGTGTTTGGGCAAACAAAATGGATATTTGTTTCTCCTGCAAGGGAAGAAATGGCTTATTTTTCAGGAGTGCAAGTATGTCTCTTGCATTTACTTCTAAAAATAAAGGAGTATGCTAATTATGAAGCGTCAAACACTATAGAAAAATATAAAGCTGCAATAAAAAATAACCAAAATCCTACCATACGTAGAAAGCCACAGTTATAAATGCTGAGATATATTCTTTTCTACTTATACTCACTGAACTCAAACCACACATGATATTTTGCCATCTTCTGTTTTCACTGTGTAATTTCCATATCATCTCTGATGGAGATAGAGCAACATCGTCCGTGTAAAGGCTGGGTCCCGTTGTGTCGTAGTAGCGTTATTTATTTCACTCATTTAGGTTGGACCTTTTCTAATTTTCATCTTTCACTATTGTAAGTACTTCTGTTGTGAGGAAAATTTTTAAATACTGCTGGGTCACAAGGTCCTGTGTCATTCAGAGCACCTGGTGAGGCCCTATGTGGTAGCTCTCTGGATTGCAGACATCAAGGCTAGGGAGAAAATATGTTTCTGAGAAAGTGTCTTGTCAACTCATCTCCTTTTTTACTTTAGAAAGGACCTATCTTATACACTATTTTACCAGATTTAGTTCCTTATAAATACTGAAGATGTGCTAATTGTCAAGGAAATGTTGACTTACAGCTGATTAATAGAATCTTATTAAAAGTCAGCAAACCATTCCATCATGGATGCCCATAGATTGGAAATACAGTAACGTCTGAATTGTGTAAGTTATTGATGTATTGACTAAATTTAGAAGTGGTAAATGGTCTTTATAGAATATGCTTATGGTATAAAATATTATTATGAATGCTGGTAAGTTCAATAATGCTCTCTCATAGGGGGTTAAAACTAATTTGATTTCTCTTCTTTAACCAAACTGTGTTAGAATTCTAGACACGAGAAAGATGCAAAATTAGAAAGATGCAAAATTAGAAGTGTGGATACTTTTGTCAGATTATTCATATTATAATGTTTTTATTTAAGTTCTTTAATGAGTAAAAGAAAAAGTGAACCCTCTATATCATTCTTTGTCACCAGTATTTAGGAGGGAAAAAAAGATTCTGGAGAGACACTCGAAGAAGTCTATTTATACTAAAGACAGGGGAAAAGTCAGAATATTTTCTCAAAGGTTGCTTTAACCACTACTCTGCAAACTGCTTTTCCTATTTACACTGTTAAATAGCAGGCTCTCAGGGGCAATATTTGCAGTGGCAGAGGAAGTAGAGACTTGAATTATCTCTTTGAAGGGCTCAGAGCTCATGGTGGGGAGAAATGTGGATAAGTAGAGAGATTGCAAAGGGAAGTTTTTTACCCTGAGTTGTATAGTAAAGGGTAAAAGTCAGAATTGTCAACAGTCTATTATTGGGAGAAAGAGAGAATGAGAGAAGGTTAGACATAAATATAAAGCTAATATTTCTAATTGAAAAAAAGATGAGGCTTTCTGAGTGATAGGAAAAGCTTAGATGGTGAAATACTGTATTTCCCAGGATGGTAAGCACATGTTGAATGAATGACTATATATTAAGGTGCTGGGAAGAGAGAGTGGGTTTGAGAGCCTAAAATTTAAAAACCTTCATGTGAGTGGGGATGTTCAGCTTGTAAAGGAGTCGATACAGAATACAGAACAGTAAGTTGAATTCAAGAGAGAATAAAGAGCAGATGGCCTAGGAAAGAAAAAGAGAGAATAAAATAGTCAAAATGAAAGCTCAAGAGGAATAGAAATATGTCTCCAAAATCACATAACACTTTAAGTGTGGTGATTTGGATGAAAGTCGGTTTACCAAATTCTGAAAAATTTCAGTATGTCTTTCTAGTCCTAATATGCCTTTTCAAATAGAAATCCCTTCATTATTAACACAATTGATCCTATTTTGATTTGGGCTTGACACTTGAAGTAAACACATTATATTTTTAGTATCCCTGATCATGTTTGGCTTTGAGCTATGTGGCTTTAGAAATAGCTTTTTAAAAATTAAACATTTATAGGAAACCTCCTGGATATTTTTCTCCATATATCAACCTCAATTCTTTCCCCTTGAATAATCAAATAACTAGTAAAACGCAATATTCTATTTTTGTTCTTAAACATGAGTGCCAACTAGACATGAACCACATTTTGAACAAAACTGGTAAATTTTGGTCAGCTTAGAGGAGTTTGTTTTCTTGTGGAGTTAATGAATTTCTGGTTTGCAGTTTCAATTCTCACGGAGACCAATTAGTTCTACTCTCTTCCGCGGCCAAAGCCTACGCCTGTAACTTTGACCAGCCCCCTTCCCAAACTTGCCGTTGGTCACAAGTCATTAGGAACAGGTGACTGATTATCATCAATTCAGTCAGTATCGGAAAAATGTATATACACTAAAGTCAAGTGCTCTTTAGGGATTGATAATGGGTCACATCATCTTCCTTTTGAATGTCATCCAGGTTTATAAACATGCTGTGAAATACGTCTTTTCATCATTCTCAGGGGAATCATAATTTTCTTTCTTGTGGAAGAACTGCAATGGATACTTACAGCAATATTTCCTTGGACTGTAGAAGATTTAACATGAAACTGGGCAGTCCATTGCAAACCTTAAAGGCTAGAGTTACTAAACACTAGCCCTTTTTGGGCTTGAATAATTAAGATAAAGGCCAATGAATGGTCTATGTGATAATTTTAATTATTAAAAGTTATATAGACTAAGGTATGTTATTTTCAGCATGAGCAAAATTAAATTTTGTAATCTTAAGCATCATTTGCTGTTGGTGCATAAAATTTTCAGTGATCGTTTCATCCTGGCATATATATCCCCATTATCTTTTTTTGTTTGTTTGCATATTGGATTTTATTTTTTATTTGTTTTTAAGATTGTGAAGAGAGTTTACCTTGATTTTAAAACTATTGCCGTGTAATTGAGGAAAAGAAAACACTTTTCAGCTCAATTGGATGGTCATTAAGAGGGTTAGATGTATGCATTTATACTTGGTTTTATGTTCTTTTTTAAAGAATAGGTTTGTTGTTATAAGTTTTATAGGACTTTAAAAGTAATTCCTGTGCAGTTAGAGAGATGGATAAGTATAGTTTAGTTTTATCTAGACTAGCAGTACATTATTTTTAGGTAAATTAGAAAATATTTTCTTACATTTATATTGATTCATGTCTTCATTCAACAGACACTTTCCAGTGCCTACAATGTGTAGTTTTCAATGCTGTGGATAGAATAGAATGATGAATGCAACAGAAGTCCCTACTTTCATTTAAGCTTACATTCTAGTGATGAAGACAGATATAAACAGATAAACAAATATGTTTTGTAATATCAGATAGTGATAAATATTTTGAAGAATAACCCAGCAGAATAAAAAGATAGAGTGATGGTGGGGAGTGGGGAATTGGCCAAAGACAGCCTCTTGAGCAAGGTGACATTTAAGTGGAGAGGGAATAAGCAATATGTCTTAGCAGAAAACTATTTCAGGCAGAGAAACAGTAGAGACAAAGGCTCTGAAACTGAAATGTACCTGTTGTATTTGAGGAAACATCAAGGAAGCTGGTTTGGTAGAGACAGCCAGTAGAAGGGAGAGTCCCAGGAACTGATCTTGTGGAAGTAGCAGGGGGACATGTAGATCATGAGAAAGACTGGATTACATGCTAAATGTGATAGGAAACTTTGCCTTCACTGACCGGATTACAGGAGAAAATTCGTCTAAAATGCAAATTCAGTGAAATTCAGTATTGGGAAGAATTGAGTTTTGAGAACAGAGTCTTGATCTTATTTCTATTTCAAAAGCACCTCTCTGTGATTTTCAAATTTTATGAAAGCAATTCATACTGTATTCTTAATATAAACACTCAGCAGATGATTAATAAGAAAGAATGTAATGTAATACAGTGTAATAATGAAAGAAAAAAGTAAATGAAAAAACCTTTTTTATGAGTATAGCCGTCTCATTATCATCCATTTTAAAAAGATTCAACAAATCTGATACATCTGAATAATTAGGGACATTATATAAAAAATATTTCATCAATAGAAATATTCTATATTCCGTTAAGGAGTTTTAGAGATCAATGAATGTTTTCGTAAATTGTGGAAATTGAGAATATATTATCCATTATCAAACTTATAGTTCACATTTATTTTTAAATCTCTCACCATCATAAACTTTAAATCTAATTCCAATATGTAAACATAAAAGTACATTAAGCAATGAAGTATCTCCTCTATACTGGTTGTTTAATGTATGTGTGGTTTTAGTGAGGAACCAGATGTCATAGAGCATCTGTCCAAATGCTAACATGTGTTCTAGAGAGAATACTGCCATAACATCACCATGTGTCCTTCCTTGGAAAAGAAATTCACCTTTAGTCCAAGACTATTACCTTTCTCCACTTTTCTTGATAAAAATATGTTTTCTTTTATGGCACTGATTATAGATAGAAGTTAGGTTATTTCTCTTTATGTCTTTACGTGGCAAAATACATTTGGAAATGCAACATTGATCCCACTCATCTCCCATCTTGTGTGTGTGTGTGTGTGTGTGTGTGTGTTAGTTGGAGTATAAAATCAAAAAGTCTGGAACTTCTGGTGGACTGGGAATTTTTTCAAACTGGCTCCAATCCAAGATATTAATTGTCAATGGTACATGATCCAGATCAGAGAAGAAATCATCTATGGGATATCTGCCACTTTTATTTGGCACTATGGGGTTGTAGATTCAGTGATTGAGAAAGCTTGCAAATGACTTTATTACCTACAATGTGATAAAATGGTCTCACAAGCATTATAATGATTGTTCTTTTACTAGACCTGAGCAAGGCGCTGCCTATGTGAGGAGGTGTGGGTAATCCGTCCTTCTTCCTGGAGGCATCATTACCACGTGTGGCCCAGGAAGTCCCTCTATAGGGTTATAATGACTTCTGCTCTGCTATTTATTTTTAGTCATGTTTAACATTTGTGCATTTCCTTCTCTTTTTAATAATTACCTTTTCTTTATCAGATAGCGTTACAGTTTTCCTACTGGTGATTCAGCAAACTCATTTTTTATTATGGGCAAAATCAGTTCATTGCTCAATGCTGTTTGTTAAGTCTCCTCCCAAGTAATAAGACTATTTATATTTCATAATAAGTAGCCTTGAGCCTTTGAATGTGTTTTGATTCCCCAAAATTTGGAAAGTCAAGTGCTCTCACATTCACATTTGCAGAGGTCACATCAATGATATTTGGTGAGATGAAACTATTAATTATAGATACCAAGTTGAGCTCAAGTGAAAATTTTCCTTTCATTTTGGTCTGCTTAGATAAAATGGTGCTTGAATTTACAACATCAGTGCTAAGTTAGTGTTCAGAGCAGCCCAGCAACAGCAGCGGAGACAGAATACCCTCCCTTGCAAGAGCCAGTGCACCAGGGCTCCCTGCTGCCGCTGGGAGCCTGTGGTAGAAGGCTGAAGTTCTGAGACATTTACCATCTTTTCTGACTGATAAATTTCATGTAGGAGGGCTAATACTGTTCCAGATGGTTTTTCAGCCTTATGCATACTAGCTTCGTAGGCTTCTGCTGCAATCGAAAATTGGTTTTACTCCAACATTTGACAAAAAAAGTAGATGAAGTTAACTACTCTTCGGTTTTAGATTACTGATACAAAGTGCTTTCATGAATATGACAGAAAAAGTTGAAATTCAAACTAAGTGGTGTCCTTGGGTGCATTTTCATTTGGACATTTTTCCTGAGGTTTTTATAATATCATAAAATTGGATTCAGATACAAAATTTGCATAGAATCAGGCTCACTGAAATTTTGATGATCCCCTTCAATCCATAATATTCTTTTTAGTGTTTTTTTTTTCCTTTTTCAAGTTCTTATTTAAATTCCAGCTAGTTAACATACAGTGTAATATTAGTTTCAGGTATAGAGTTTAGTGATTTGTCACTTACATATAACACCCAGTGCTCATTACAACAAGTGCCCTTCACAATACCCATCACCCTTTTACCCCGTCCTCCACACACCGCCCCTCCAGCAACCCTCAGGTTCTTCTCTAGAGTTAAGAGTCTCTTAGGTTTGCCTCTTTTTATCTTTTTAGTGTTTTTATGGAAAGCTAGCTAGATACTTAAAGAATGGTGATATGAAAAGTTTTAAAAGACATCTATAAATTTGTGTGCCTGGTGAGAGCATTCATTATGTTTATTACTTTTACGTTCTTACAAACTGAATAAGAGAAAGTAATTTTCTTTTTTTTTTAATTAATTTATTCGACAGAGATAGAGACAGCCAGCGAGAGAGGAACACAAGCAGGGGGAGTGGGAGAGGAAGAAGCAGGCTCATAGCAGAGGAGCCTGATGGGCTCGATCCAACAACGCCGGGATCACGCCCTGAGCCGAAGGCAGACGCTTAACCGCTGTGCCACCCAGGCGCCCCGAGAAAGTAATTTTCTTGAAGTGAGAATTTGCTTGATATCCCTCCATATTTTTTCCAAATTTGGCGTTTGGGGAATAAAACAGACATATAAAGTGCTTATTATATTTGGCAAGTTGTAAATATGATCGCTTTAAGGTAAGCATTGTGTTATAGCTGTTACCAGAAGATGCGTGATGGGATATGTGAAACTTCAGCTTTCTAGTTAAAATGTGCCTGGGGACGCCTGGGTGGCTCAGTCAGTTAAGCATCTGCCTTCCGCTCAGGTCATGATCCCACATAGGGCTGCCTGCTCAGCAGGGAGCCTGCTTCTCCCTCTGTCTGCTACTCCCCCTACTTGTGCGCGCTCTCTCTCTCTGTCAAATAAATAAATAAAATCTTTAAAAAAAAAAAAAGTGCCTGGATGGCCACCTACTGGGACAGGGATGGGGTCATCCTGCACATTGTTGGCACCTGATACTCAAGGGGTGCTTTGCACTCATGAATGGCTGAACATTCACCAGAGCACTCAGCCTGACTCCCCAGCCAAGCATTGTAATAGGGAGTGTATTTATAGTATAGGTGGGAAGATTTTGGTTTAAAAAAGAAGAATCCTGCATGGAAACAAGAGGTGAAGTGATTCAACTGTCATTAGGTTATTCTGTGTCTAAAGTATACGGACATTTGTCACTGACCACTTGAGTTTTGTGGATATATTTTCTGCTCTGAATTAGAGCTATGGCTCATTTGAGCTNTATGGCACTGATTATAGATAGAAGTTAGGTTATTTCTCTTTATGTCTTTACGTGGCAAAATAAATTTGGAAATGCAACATTGATCCCACTCATCTCCCATCTTGTGTGTGTGTGTGTGTGTGTGTGTGTGTGTGTGTGTGTTAGTTGGAGTATAAAATCAAAAAGTCTGGAACTTCTGGTGGACTGGGAATTTTTTCAAACTGGCTCCAATCCAAGATATTAATTGTCAATGGTACATGATCCAGATCAGAGAAGAAATCATCTATGGGATATCTGCCACTTTTATTTGGCACTATGGGGTTGTAGATTCAGTGATTGAGAAAGCTTGCAAATGACTTTATTACCTACAATGTGATAAAATGGTCTCACAAGCATTATAATGATTGTTCTTTTACTAGACCTGAGCAAGGCGCTGCCTATGTGAGGAGGTGTGGGTAATCCGTCCTTCTTCCTGGAGGCATCATTACCACGTGTGGCCCAGGAAGTCCCTCTATAGGGTTATAATGACTTCTGCTCTGCTATTTATTTTTAGTCATGTTTAACATTTGTGCATTTCCTTCTCTTTTTAATAATTACCTTTTCTTTATCAGATAGCGTTACAGTTTTCCTACTGGTGATTCAGCAAACTCATTTTTTATTATGGGCAAAATCAGTTCATTGCTCAATGCTGTTTGTTAAGTCTCCTCCCAAGTAATAAGACTATTTATATTTCATAATAAGTAGCCTTGAGCCTTTGAATGTGTTTTGATTCCCCAAAATTTGGAAAGTCAAGTGCTCTCACATTCACATTTGCAGAGGTCACATCAATGATATTTGGTGAGATGAAACTATTAATTATAGATACCAAGTTGAGCTCAAGTGAAAATTTTCCTTTCATTTTGGTCTGCTTAGATAAAATGGTGCTTGAATTTACAACATCAGTGCTAAGTTAGTATTCAGAGCAGCCCAGCAACAGCAGCGGAGACAGAATACCCTCCCTTGCAAGAGCCAGTGCACCAGGGCTCCCTGCTGCCCCTGGGAGCCTGTGGTAGAAGGCTGGAGTTCTGAGACATTTACCATCTTTTCTGACTGATAAATTTCATGTAGGAGGGCTAATACTGTTCCAGATGGTTTTTCAGCCTTATGCATACTAGCTTCGTAGGCTTCTGCTGCAATCGAAAATTGGTTTTACTCCAACATTTGACAAAAAAAGTAGATGAAGTTAACTACTCTTCGGTTTTAGATTACTGATACAAAGTGCTTTCATGAATATGACAGAAAAAGTTGAAATTCAAACTAAGTGGTGTCCTTGGGTGCATTTTCATTTGGACATTTTTCCTGAGGTTTTTATAATATCATAAAATTGGATTCAGATACAAAATTTGCATAGAATCAGGCTCACTGAAATTTTGATGATCCCCTTCAATCCATAATATTCTTTTTAGTGTTTTTTTTTTCCTTTTTCAAGTTCTTATTTAAATTCCAGCTAGTTAACATGCAGTGTAATATTAGTTTCAGGTATAGAGTTTAGTGATTTGTCACTTACATATAACACCCAGTGCTCATTACAACAAGTGCCCTTCACAATACCCATCACCCTTTTACCCCGTCCTCCACACACCGCCCCTCCAGCAACCCTCAGGTTCTTCTCTAGAGTTAAGAGTCTCTTAGGTTTGCCTCTTTTTATCTTTTTAGTGTTTTTATGGAAAGCTAGCTAGATACTTAAAGAATGGTGATATGAAAAGTTTTAAAAGACATCTATAAATTTGTGTGCCTGGTGAGAGCATTCATTATGTTTATTACTTTTACGTTCTTACAAACTGAATAAGAGAAAGTAATTTTCTTTTTTTTTTAATTAATTTATTCGACAGAGATAGAGACAGCCAGCGAGAGAGGAACACAAGCAGGGGGAGTGGGAGAGGAAGAAGCAGGCTCATAGCAGAGGAGCCTGATGGGCTCGATCCAACAACGCCGGGATCACGCCCTGAGCCGAAGGCAGACGCTTAACCGCTGTGCCACCCAGGCGCCCCGAGAAAGTAATTTTCTTGAAGTGAGAATTTGCTTGATATCCCTCCATATTTTTTCCAAATTTGGCATTTGGAGAATAAAACAGACATATAAAGTGCTTATTATATTTGGCAAGTTGTAAATATGATCGCTTTAAGGTAAGCATTGTGTTATAGCTGTTACCAGAAGATGCGTGATGGGATATGTGAAACTTCAGCTTTCTAGTTAAAATGTGCCTGGGGACGCCTGGGTGGCTCAGTCAGTTAAGCATCTGCCTTCCGCTCAGGTCATGATCCCACATAGGGCTGCCTGCTCAGCAGGGAGCCTGCTTCTCCCTCTGTCTGCTACTCCCCCTACTTGTGCGCGCTCTCTCTCTCTGTCAAATAAATAAATAAAATCTTTAAAAAAAAAAAAAGTGCCTGGATGGCCACCTACTGGGACAGGGATGGGGTCATCCTGCACATTGTTGGCACCTGATACTCAAGGGGTGCTTTGCACTCATGAATGGCTGAACATTCACCAGAGCACTCAGTCTGACTCCCCAGCCAAGCATTGTAATAGGGAGTGTATTTATAGTATAGGTGGGAAGATTTTGGTTTAAAAAAGAAGAATCCTGCATGGAAACAAGAGGTGAAGTGATTCAACTGTCATTAGGTTATTCTGTGTCTAAAGTATACGGACATTTGTCACTGACCACTTGAGTTTTGTGGATATATTTTCTGCTCTGAATTAGAGCTATGGCTCATTTGAGCTAAGTTGAGAACTTTCCTGGTATTTAAGAAAATAAAACAGCCCTGTTCCTCTTCTCCCCTATTGATTTTTTTTACACTTTGGAGAAATTTCCTCAGTTCGTTGTTCTGAAATCTGCCCATTGTAACTTTCTCTTAGCCTTTTCTCATCATCATCAATTATTGGCTGTCATTGACAGGATATGTGCCTAAAATCATAGAATATTGTCTAGAAGGAAGCTATGAGGTCACATAGGGCATTGGTTACACAGTTGGGCTTCATGGAGAAGGGCTAGTCAGTGGCAAAGCATCCTGTTACAAAATAAAAGAAAAAAAGAGAGAGAAAGATAATATTGGTCTGATTTTGCTAAATTTCTTTCTTTAGTCTGAAATGTTGAACTGTATGATTACTTGGTATTAGAATAGTCTTTCTTTCATGAGATGAAGGTGATAATAAGCGATACTTATTATCCCTGATTGATAAAAGCAGAAGTGTTTAGCTCAAAAGTCTTCAATTTTTTTAAAGTCTCCAATTTTAATTTTCAGATTTATGGTTCTATAAAATTAAGAGTCTGGGAACTACTTACCTAGTTTGGCCAATTAACCAAGCCATGAATTCCATCAATGGAAACCCCAACAAGTGGCAACCGAGCCTTTCCTGAAAACCCTTCCTATGAGTTCTTAGCCTCCATTATGATCTTGGGTTTCTCTGTTATAAATTTTCCTTTACTTTGAATCTAAGGCTACTACTTTATTTACTACTTTTTTTTTATTTTACCAAAATCCATATGTGCTATTTCTAATATAACATTTTCCCTAATGTCTTCTGAAGACCACTGATTTCATGGTATATATTAACAGGTATCATGAGGAAAGGTGGGGGGAACCACAGTCAAATTATTTGGGGAAGCAGTAGTTCAAACAGTAGATTACTTAATTTCAGTACTTCACAAATTCTTTATTGGGCTGAGTCATTCAATAAGTGTTTATTGAGCATCTACTGCATGTCAGGCAGTGTTCTGTATTCTAATCTATACGGGATATATTTAAGAGGAAGATACAATAATCTGGGTCTCCCAAATTTAGACTATGGACTCTTTTTTTCTTTCTTGTAGTTGGTATTATTCGTAGTAGCACTAAAATTATCNACAGTCAAATTATTTGGGGAAGCAGTAGTTCAAACAGTAGATTACTTAATTTCAGTACTTCACAAATTCTTTATTGGGCTGAGTCATTCAATAAGTGTTTATTGAGCATCTACTACATGTCAGGCAGTGTTCTGTATTCTAATCTATACGGGACATATTTAAGAGGAAGATACAATAATCTGGGTCTCCCAAATTTAGACTATGGACTCTTTTTCTTTCTTGTAGTTGGTGTTATTTGTAGTAGCACTAAAATTATTAAATAAAAGTTGTCTCTTCTTCCCCTCATCTCCCTTTCTTTAAAGTTTCTCAAATTAAACCTTGATTCCCTTAACCCTCAGTTACAAGATATCCAGACCCTTCTACTCTACTCTGGACATGTCTTAGTTTGTCTTTGATTCTATTGAAAATATGGTAATAACACAAAAATCAGATTTGGTATGGCCTTGTACAGCATGGGATCATTATTTTCTTTTTCTGGCTGTATATTCCTATAAGTGCAGGACAAACTCATTTTTGTTTTGTTTTTTTGTCAGTTTTATCATGTGGTTATCAAATGTGAGCCCGAGTTCCATAATGAGCACATATCTATATCAAGCATCATCTTGTTACAACCAGCCCATCAACCCTGCCTTATTAAGATCTTTTTGGAAATTTGTTCACTGGACTTTCAAGAAAAGCTTCTCACTCAAGTCTATCTTAAGTAGGGCCAGGTTAGTGTAGGAATAACTCCAGAATAATGAGGACACGCATCTCAGTCACACAAGCAAGCTTTATGTACTGCAGAAACAGCAGCATAAGAAAGTGTCTGGGGAACACGGGACAGCTGTACCATTAGGTCACATAGAACTGAGAATGTGGTTCAGGAACTGAAGGCTGGTTGGAATGCAGTGATGCCCTACTGACTGTCATCTCATTCACTCCAGGAGCAAAATTAATTTATCTCTTTTCCTATTCTTTGGCATTAGTCTAATTTACTGATGCCTTTCTTTGTGACTTTCCAATTCTGTATCTGCTAACCCTGCCTAGGTCTCTCCATATTTCAAAGTCAAGAGTTGGCCCATTTGGTACACTGCTGTCTTGTGCAATAGCTTTNCAGAAACAGCAGCATAAGAAAGTGTCTGGGGAACACGGGACAGCTGTACCATTAGGTCACATAGAACTGAGAGTGTGGTTCAGGAACTGAAGGCTGGTTGGAATGCAATGATGCCCTACTGACTGTCATCTCATTCACTCCAGGAGCAAAATTAATTTATCTCTTTTCCTATTCTTTGGCATTAGTCTAATTTACTGATGCCTTTCTTTGTGACTTTCCAATTCTGTATCTGCTAACCCTGCCTAGGTCTCTCCATATTTCAAAGTCAAGAGTTGGCCCATTTGGTACACTGCTGTCTTGTGCAATAGCTTTCTGTCAATCAAGCAGTCTTCTACTTTGGCAGTTCTAATCTACCATATGGCTCATAGCACAGCTTTGATTTTTGAGTGTAACTCTCTTTGAGCTGATCAGGAGAAATTAATCATAAATAAAACCACAAGTAAACTAAATAGATTAGTATAGAATACTGAGTGGTTCTTAAAGTGTGGTCCCTGGGTTGGCAGAATCAGCATCAGCTGGGAATGTGTTAGAGGCTCCACCCTAATCCTACTGAATCAGAAATTCTGGGGTTGGGATCCAGCAATCTGCATTTTATCAAGCCCTCCAGGTGATTCTGATGCAAGCTCAAGGAGAACAGATGGTATAAAATTGTCTTCTTGGAGTCTAGATTTATAGTGTGATTACCAAAAAAAAAATTTTACTTTGGGTATAATTGATATGCAGAAGATCTTTCTGATAATATTTAACTAACAGTTTCAGCTGTTTTTTTTTAAATTTGCTTTTTGACAGAAGGAGAATATTGTCAGCATATAAGATCATGCTTTTTTCTGTTAGCTGTGGCATATAACTGATGTAAACTTTGTACCAATTTTTTGGTATACAAATTAAAAACAATAATTCTTATTTCTTAATGTTTACAATGAAGAGGAATATGTGCTCAGGGAGGCCATTCCTGTCCATTCTGGTTTTCATGGTACTTAAAAAAATATATACTATATACTGCTTTGAAATAGAATTCATGTATCATGTGATACACTCATTTAAAATATGCAGTTAAGTAACAGTATATTCAGAGTTGTACAACCATCACCACTAGAATATTTTCATCACCCCCAAAAGAAACCCCATTCCCACTGACAGTCATTCCCCATTCCCTCCCTTTCCTAAGTCCTCATTAGCCACCTGCAACCACTAATCTTCTTCCTGTCTTTATGAATTTGCTTGTTCTAGACATTTCATATAAATGGCATCATATAATGTATGATCTTTTATAACTGGCTTCTTTCACTTCGCATAATGCTTTTAAGGTTCATCCATGTTGTAGCAGGCATCAGTACTCCATATCTTTTCNTTTAAAATATGCAGTTAAGTAACAGTATATTCAGAGTTGTACAACCATCACCACTAGAATATTTTCATCACCCCCAAAAGAAACCCCGTTCCCACTGACAGTCATTCCCCATTCCCTCCCTTTCCTAAGCCCTCATTAGCCACCTGCAACCACTAATCTTCTTCCTGTCTTTATGAATTTGCTTGTTCTAGACATTTCATATAAATGGCATCATATAATGTATGATCTTTTATAACTGGCTTCTTTCACTTCGCATAATGCTTTTAAGGTTCATCCATGTTGTAGCAGGCATCAGTACTCCATATCTTTTCATTATTCCAAATAATTCCAAATAATATTCTATCAAATAGATATACTATATCTGAATATAGACTATATTTTTATATAAATAGATATACATTATTTATCCATTCATCAGTTGATGGACNCATTATTCCAAATAATTCCAAATAATATTCTATCAAATAGATATACTATATCTGAATATAGACTATATTTTTTATATAAATAGATATACATTATTTATCCATTCATCAGTTGATGGATGCTTGGGTTATTTCCACATTTTGGCTAATGTAAATAATGCTGCTATGATCACATGTGTACCAGTTTTTGTATGGACATTCATTTGTCATGATATGGAATTAGGACTGGAATTGCTGGGTCATATTGGTAACTCTGTATTTAATTTCTTGAGGAACTGACAGACTGTTTTTCAAAGTGGCTGTACATCATTTTGCATTCCCACCAGCAGGGTATGAGTGCTCCAAATTCTCCATAGTCTTGTCCACATTTGTTATTATGTGCCTTTTTTATATAGCCATCTTTAGTAGGTATGAGCAGTATCTCTGTGGTTTTGAATTGTACTTCCCTAATGATTAATGAAGTTGATATTAAGTATTTTTATATGCTTATTGGCTATTTCTGGAGAAATGCTATCANTTAATGTAAATAATGCTGCTATGATCACATGTGTACCAGTTTTTGTATGGACATTCATTTGTCATGATATGGAATTAGGACTGGAATTGCTGGGTCATATTGGTAACTCTGTATTTAATTTCTTGAGGAACTGACAGACTGTTTTTCAAAGTGGCTGTACATCATTTTGCATTCCCACCAGCAGGGTATGAGTGCTCCAAATTCTCCATAGTCTTGTCCACATTTGTTATTATGTGCCTTTTTTATATAGCCATCTTTAGTAGGTATGAGCAGTATCTCTGTGGTTTTGAATTGTACTTCCCTAATGATTAATGAAGTTGATATTAAGTATTTTGTATGCTTATTGGCTATGTCTGGAGAAATGCTATCGAGATCCTTTGCCCATATTTTCATTGGGTTATTTGACTTTTCATTATTAAATCATAACAGTTTTTTTAAATATATATCCTAGATGAAGGTCCTTATCAGATATATGATTTCATGGTAGTTTCTTTTTTGATAAAAGCTTGAAAGACTAGACATGATTTATGTATATAAAGAAAAAGATTAATGAGAGGTTAAAAATGAATTTTTTTTTGCAGTGAAACACAAAATAGCAGTGGTCACTGCTATGATAATTCAACATCAAATTTATCTGTTATTAATGCAAGATATTCAATTGAGGGATTTTGCTTCAGATTTGTTTAGGAGGAAACCAATGCATAATTTTAAAGGAAAGAGAGTTTCCATAAGGAGTGGATAGTTAAATAATGAAGAGTTCCAACAGAATTAAAAGGAAACATAAACTATTAAGTATGGAAGTTAGGATTTTGGTTACTGTTGACACAGAATAGTTTCTCTGGAATAATAGGGCAAGAACCATAGTGCACTCAGTTTATGTGTGAGGGAGAGGGGTGGAAAAGGAGACAGTATAGATTCGCCTCATTAAATTAGAAGGTGATGAATAGGAGACAGGAAGATTGTCATGAGGTGGACTCGGGATCAAGGCAGAAGAAAGTCTGTTGATTGGAAAGATTTACTTATGTTGGAGGCAATGGAAAAGGAAGTTTGTGGAGAGGAAACAATCGATGGCACAGAGTAGGGTGAAGGCAAAATATTAATGAGGTAGGGCGGGGCAGAATAGAAAACAGAAGGACAGCTCCATAATGGCTGTCAGGCCACCTCTTGAAGCAACCATTCTTAGATGTGGGTCCCAAACAGGATGTATCTTTACTGTTCACATCATTTACTGTTGATCTGAATGAGACTTCTCTTTCTCATCACATTCTCTTATAATATATTCAACTGAAGTTTCCATCAAATCATCAGGGTTGATTTGTTCAGGAAGAAATGTTCCTTATTATAGAATATCCTGTATTATTGAAATTTTTTTTATAGTGACATTCTGTTTAAGGCAAGCTTTTAGTTAAAAAATTCACTTGTTCCTTACAATCCAGTAGTTCCATAGACTAAATATACCTCTAGTCATGCCACAACTCCAGGTGGCATATAGATGTGTGAAATGATCCCTAATTTTAATCTCTTAGCTGTGGCAAAATTAATAAACAGTAATATAAACATTTCTTTCTAAATTATGAACTTCCCTCGAATGATTTTCTCTTTGTTTTCATGGTTTCTATGTGAAGCTTTCTTGTCAATGTGATATCAGTATCTGGAGAATAAATGTATGGAAATGAGACTTTTTTTTAAAAGATTTTATTTATTTATTTGAGGGAGGGTGGGAGAGAGAGAGAGAGCACACAAGCAGAGTAAGGGGCAGAGGGAGAAGCAGACTCCCCACTGAGTAGGGAGCCTGACCTGGGGCTCGATCCAGGGACGCTGGGATCATGACCTAACCAAAGGCAGTCGCTTAACTGCTGAGCCACCTGGGCTCCCCAGAAATCAGACTCTTAACTCACTCAAAATCAGGAGACCCAGCCTTAAGTACCAGCTCTGCAGGGATCACCTGTGTTCTTGTTCAGCTCACATTTTCTCTGGACACTCTCTCTTCATGGTAAAGTTAAACCATTCCATTGAAAGGAAATTGAAAGTCCCTTCCAGCTTTGTTAGTTTGTGAGCCTTTATATAAGTTTGGAGTTGCCTTTTCTGTCTTTGTTTACCAATCTACCTCCCCAAGTTTAATAGATAAATAGATAAATAGATAAATACATACATACATACATACATACATAGCATTCTGATTTAAAGGTATAATATACTGCATATTTTCTCATTGATGATTTTTTTTCAATTGATTGTACATCCTTCAAATAGAAATCCTGATAATGTTGCCATCCTGTCCTTGAATTTTTTTCATGTCATGTTGATCCAGACCTGCTTGCCAGGCTGGCCCAGGCTCAGGCCTCCCCAACAGCATTTATACACTTGCTAGGACCTTGGCCTCCTTCTCCACATAAACTGTGATTATGAATACTGCATTGTTGACCCACAGCCCAGCCCTGTCAGAGGGACCCAAGAATTTGGTATTTTCTCCTCTTCTCCAAATTCTTCTGTCCAGGTCTGTGAACCACAGTGGTTTTTTGTTTTTGTTTTTGTGTTTTGGTTGGGAGGGTGGGGGTTGGGGACTATAGGAGTGCTTTCCATGCTAAGTACTGTGCTAGGTGCTCTGTAATATAAGCCCAATAAATTTTTACACCTGTCCTGGACATTGGGTAATCACCAATTTATACATGAGGAAACTAAAACTAATTCAGGTTAAATAATTTACCCACGCAGGTGGAAGAAAATAGTCTGAGCCTCTGACAGGTAATATCCAAATGCTTTATTTTTAGCTACTCTGTTTTTGTGTGTCTAGGGCAACTCTGGGGAGGAAGATACTGTGCTTCCCTGGAAGGAACACCTTTAATGCTCTTTTCACTTTTTTCCCCCTGGTTGCCTCCAAAGGTGGAGAGGAGGGAGACTTGAAGAATATGGGGAAGGAAAGATTGATAAGCATCTATCTGGAGAGCAAGCTCACTTCATTTCAAGGCGTCTATTTTAATGGAAATCATGTTTTCCCATTGTTAGTAATAAATGATCATAAAAGCAGCTGTCATTCCTTGAGTTGTTTGTCTAATGAGGCAAGAATACTGTTGATCAGTATTTTAATTAGGCTATAGCATGAAAGGTTTTTAAAAATTTCTCTATGTAACACTTCCATGCATTTTACATAGTTAATATCATTAGTTTCTGTACATCTAAATATATTTTCACTACCTGCAATAAGCCATGCTGAATTAGTTTGGAAATGTGTTATCAGTGACATGTGTTACATCCTCTAGGCAGCTATAAGATTGCATTAAAATGAAACATTGGTTGTAAGCCAGATGTGTGCCTTGTCATTGCATCATTTGAAATACTGCATTATGAAGGAATTGATGCAATGTTCACAAATCTGTCGGGTTGTCTTGCACATGGTTGATGAAAACAAAGGAAACAAACCATTACTTTACTGCATAGAGGTTAGCAGTTCAGCATGTATTGAGTGCACACGTTTGGTCGAAACATAAATAGATGGTCAGGACTCATACTAGGGCTTCATATAGCTAATAGTCTGGTGGAGGAGACAGATAGATAATTGGTTTTCAATACCATGGGAATCATCTTTATTTGGTTTATCCTATTTACCTAAAGGGTCTGAATCTATAAATCACAAAAGCCAAGTCAAAGCCATCTCTAAGCAGAATTCTTTTATCGTGTAGAACTTAGGATAAAATTAAAAATCACCAATAAAACTATAGAATGAGAGATGTTTGGAATAATAGCAACTCCTCAGGAAAAGACCGAGGGATTTTATGTGTCCATAAAGTAATATAAACCAGAAGTGTGATGAACTCCCATCCCTATTGTAATAGGTGGCATTAATAGAAGTATGGAGCAAGGGCAGATGGGCAAGGAAGAAGGCTTCATCTGTCTTCTCTAATATTTAAATCACATGCAAAGGATGGTGCACACTTACTACCACATTATGGAAGAGACTGGCAAAATGAAGCCTATCTATTAAAGGTACATAAAAACAGAATTGCATCTCATAAAGATGTTTTAATTAAAAAATGTTACTTAATCCTAAGACCAATTCAGAATCTGTGATGTTGGTGATGATGATGATATCATTAATGATAACTAATATTAAATTATCTCATTTAATGTTTCCACAATCTAGTGAAGCACGCATACTTATTGCCACCATTTCACAGATAATTAAATGGAGACAGAAAGGTTAATTCGCCTCCCTGAGATCACACAGGAAGAGGGAGAATAAGCCCATGTCCTTACTGGCAGTGCCATAAGGCATCCCATATTAACAGCTGCTGGTCCTTGACAGTACTGTTCCAGGACTGGTGTGAGGAGAGGGAATGATTTCATAGAGTACCAGTTAGCAGAACTCGCCAGTTGGTTAAATTTGGCAGACAGATTCCCAAACCTTATGTGAAAAAATTTTCTAATAAACAGAGATGCTCAAGAAATGGCAAGAGGAGCTGTTTTAGGTATTTGCCCAAATTGGGGGAGGCTCTTTTCTTTGGTCTTATCCTAATTGCATTTCTTTTAGTACAGAGGTGGAAATTTCCAGTTGTCTAGACACCAAGAGTTGTCCGAAGCTTTTGTGGTGGTTATTGTTGTTTTACTGTCCTTAAATTCTTGACTCAAAACAATATTAAATAGCATTTTATTACCCATCCTGGTTCCAGTGTAGATTCTGTATTTTTTTTTTCAGGGGTGGATATGGTTTTGTTCGGACTCAGAGTCTGAACACAGTTGCACAGCCCTGAGGCAGGAGTGTGCAGTCCTTTCAAAGAAGAAAGGTATCTGAAAGCTTTTGTTACTTTCCCAGGGACAGAAGTCTTAGGTTGTGGCAATTACCTAATTTGAGACAGGTTGATGACAGATTTTTTTCCATTCTTTCATAGCAGCGTTACAAAAACAAGCTGGCAAAAAGTCTAGGGAGAGAATTCTCATTGGTCCTTTGCAAATATCATGTGTTCCATTTATTGCAATCCATATACCCTGTCCTCTGATAAAGAAGCACGTAGATCTTAGTGCAGCTTACATAAGTTTTAAAAAGCCACAATTTCCTAGAAATGAGGCTAACATTTATTGAGCACTTTCTGTAGTAGGCAGCGGGGGAGTTAAGAATTACCTTAATACACAGAAGTAGTACACACCTGCCCGAGATCACACAGGTAGTGCTTGAGATGTGATTTGGACCTTCGTGGTCTCCGTGCAGGGCCTGCGGTTATAACTGAATCTGTATACGGCCTCATTATCCAGTTTATTATCCACAAGAGAAACAAACTCATTCGTTGTATGGTGAGTGCATGGGGCGGATTCTGCAGATTGGATACTGCAGATTGCCGTAGTAGATACCTACTACTCCCATTCTAGCGTATCTTCCTGTACATAGAGGCTGAAAATTTTAAAAGCACCCTTTTAAGACTCCCTTGCAGCTGGAGCTCCACTCCTGCTCTGGGCTCTGCCAAACAGATTCAGTTTTCTGACTTAGAGTGTATGGGAAAGAGATTTAGGAACAGCAGCCAAGGCCTTCAGTTCTGCGGTTGCTAGTCTGGTCTTTGGCATCATAGCTACTGAGTAGGGAGTGGTGGCAGCCGCAAGCTTTTCTCTAGAACATTCTTATGTTGCGGTTGGGAACTTTTATAGCTACTTACTAGCCTGTAATAAAATTCTTTCAACTTAAGCCAGCTACATTGCATTCCTTGTGAACAAGAACCCTAATTAATGCAGAGGACTTCAAGCCTGTAAAGGGATTAGTCTAAGGATTCTTCCCATACTGGGTGTATCCCTCCAGTACTAGAAAGTTGACTAGAGGAAACACATTTCTCCAATACTAGAAAGTTGGACTAGAAAGCCCATTACAAGTTTAAAATTATCTGATTTTTAATATCAGGAACCAGAATGAGGCACACAGGAGATTCTTCATATATTTCCTTAAGCTAGTTTTTTAGTGGTGGTGGTCTCTTCTCTGAGTTTACCAATCAAAAAGCACTGCATTTCTGGGAGATCATGTGTCTCTTATAAAAAATAATGGGTGTTATCTTGAGGAATAATCAATCTAATAATTAAGAAGGACTCCCAAAAACATTACTTATTATGTTAATACTCTTCAATTATAGAGAAGAAGTAATGGAGATTTGTCTCATTCTCCTCTTGCCTTTGTGTTTCTTCTTCTGCCCTCCCTCCTCCCCACATCTAGGTCTTAAAGGAAGGGTGGACAGGATCACAGAGGGAGCGTCCCTGGTGGTGAACAGTCACTGAGATTGGCAGGATGACATTGAGACAGTGAGTTTGCAGGTGTAGCCTAGGAGAGAGAAAGACAGAGAAACAGAAGATAAGGTTGGAGGGAAGAGCTTGTAGCTAAGGAGATATTCATCTACTGTATGGACAGGCTCATGGGTTTTAGCAGATTTTTTTAAAAAGCGCTTTTAAGGGGCGCCTGGATGGCTCAGTCCTTAAGCATCTGCCTTCGGCTCAGGGCGTGATCCCAGAGTCCTGAGATCGAGCCCCACATCAGGCTCCTCTGCTGGGAGCCTGCTTCTTCCTCTCCCACTCCCCCTGCTTGTTTTCCATCTCTCGCTGGCTGTCTCTCTCTGTTAAATAAATAAATAAAATCTTTTAAAAAAAGGCTCTTTTAAGAAGATGATTATGAAATTAGTAAGTTGGGTGATTGGAGGTGGGGAAGAGATAGTAGGGAGAAAATTATGAAGCTGTTGCAGTAACCCAGCAATGAGGTATAAACACCTGAAATACAAAGCTAGAAATGGAAAGTTTAGGAGTTAGAAAAGGGGTACTGGTCCAAGTTAGAGATTCTTGTGGAAGCTGAGTACAAACAAAACAAAACAAAACACACCAAAAAACAGCATTTTAAAAAAGACGAAAATGGTCATTAATGCCATGCTGCAAGATATAAATAAGAATAAAGGCATATAAGGGCTCCTGAGTGGCTCAGTCGGTTAACCATCTGCCTTCGGCTCAGGTCATGACACCAGGGTCCTGGGATTGAGCCCCCATTGGGCTCCCTGCTTAGTGGGGAGCCTGGTTTTCCCTCTCCCGCTGCCCCTCCCCCTGCTTGTGCTCTCTCTTGCTAGCTCTCTGTCAAATAAATAAATAAAATCTTAAAAAAAAAAAGAATAAGGGCATATAAACTACTGGATTTGGAAATTAGCCACTCTTGGAGCGTAACTTCAAATGCAACATAAGGGGTAGATGATGAAAAGCAGGGGATGCAGGTGTACACAGGCCACCCATTCTTTCCAGTGGTTTACTAGTGGAAGTTTGCAACTAAAGTAAGCAGCACTGAATACCCAAATGCTGCTGGAAATTCCATAGCAACTCTCATTTGTTCCATCTAGACATAATTAACGTTTTCCGGTCTCTGCTAGGAGGAGCCCTGTGCTACTGTTCCCATGCGTCTAGGAAAGGAAGTCATTCTTTTGAAATTAGTGGGTGTTTCTCTGAGGTTATTGAACTAGATTTTACTTCTGTTTTTTTTAAATAAATCTTTTTAAAAATGATATTGTGAAGGCATTGGAATATTTAGCAGATAATGGAAAAACCCAGGAGTTACAAGTAGAACTCAAAATAGCTTTTTCTTTCCCTGCATGGAGAATTTTAGGAGCAACCACAACAAAAAAGCATTTTAAGCCTAGGGTGGCATCTCTCTTAAAATTTAATTTCGGTTGGATTATTGGAGGGCACCTGCTATAGACAAGTCATATAAGTGCACTCAATTTTCCAAGTAATGAGATTGCTGAGAAAGTGTTCATTATGATCAAACACTTGAGTAGTAGGTATCAGATCAGTACTAAGCTGGTGAGTTCAGGGGCTCTAAGTCCATTTATGATAACACCTTATTTATCTTAGGATAATTTATTTTGCAACTTTAGCCATCCTAGAACACAATTTGGGCCAGAAATCAAGTTTAGAATTTTCTTTTTTCCTAAAATAGATCGAGCAGTATCTGTTGCCCATGTGCCTTCCATGAGTAAACCCCTCAGGCAATATCACTTTTATTGTAGATCTAGTATTAGAAAGCTTAGATTGGCTTTCCGGATCATAACAAATTAGAAGTAACAAATTGCAAGGGGGGANTGGCTTTCCAGATCATAACAAATTAGAAGTAACAAATTGCAAGGGGGGAAGAGTTGTTATGGTAAATACAGTGAGTTCATAAAGTAAAAGCTAGGAGTTTCACTTTAAGAGTGAGTGAGAATAATTATAATCCTTATTTCTCCAGTCTCAGGTAAAACTACTCAAGGGCCCAGATGTAGATAAAATACTTGGCTAACCCTGGGCAAGTGCTAGAACAATAATGTCCCCACCTTATGCTTATACATATGGGTCAGTCCTTCAGAGACTCTCAGCCCTTGCTCTTGGCCTAATACTGCTATCATGCCACCCATTACCATCAGGATTCATGGGACTTTAAACTCTTTAAGTTGAACTTCAGGCACACAGCATCTAGGAAAGTCTACCATTTTACTTTCTTACACCTTGAGGTTCATAGTTTCCTATTGCTAAAAGGTAAACTGAGACACACTAAAATTTTCAAAAGTGTATTTGAGTGTACATGGATTGGAATGGGGCACATGAAGGATAGGAGCACTGTACCAACAGGAACTATGGGTACAGTTTTTATCGAGAAGATACAGATGTTTTTATAGAGAACAAAGCAAAGAAATTATTTAGTTGGCTGTACCTTAAGCAGTTACTTTATTTGAGGAAGGCCTAGTTAGATGTTTATGATTGATTGTTCTTTTTTTTTAAAAATATTTTATTTATTTATTCGACAGAGATAGAGACAGCCAGCGAGAGAAGGGAACACAAGCAGGGGGAGTGGGAGAGGAAGAAGGCTCATAGCGGAGGAGCCTGATGTGGGGCTCGGTCCCATAACGCAGGGATCACGCCCTGAGCCGAAGGCAGACGCTTAACCACTGTGCCACCCAGGCGCCCCTATGATTGATTGTTCTTAAACTTTACTTTTTTGGATTCCAGTGCATTCACTTTGGCTTAGATTTCAATTTACTGATGGAGGCTACCAAGGTATTAGAGCCACTTCAATCTAATGGCCTCTGTCTGAGTCACTGGCAGGCAGTTGGTTGGACTAAAGGATCTCTTTTGTGATCATTTGATCTTTTGGAGCCCCTAAAAATACTTCCTGTAGAAGACTACCAACTTTGTGCCTATGACTCTACATTTTGTATAAGAAGGGAAAAAATCAGTGTTACTAAATTGAAGGTAACATTTAAGTTAATGTTTACCATTAATCTCTTGTTGGGTTTGGCACTGAAAACAATGTAGAAATTTAAATGTTATGAAGTCTGGGACTTGCTTAAAAATAATTGGAGTTGGGCACCTGGGAGGCTCAGTCAGTTAAGCATCCAATTCTTGATCTCAGCTCAGGTCTTGAACTCAGGGTCATGAGTTCAAGCTCTCTGTTAAACCCAGTGTTGTACCTACTAAACAAACAAACAAAGAAAGAAATAATTAGAGTTGAACAAAGTGAATGGGGATATAGATAAAAAAGGTTGGCCATGAGTTGACAATTATTGAAGATGTGCGATGATAATTGTTCAGTCAGGTAGGTTCATTACATTATTCCCCTACTCTTGTATATGTTTGGGACACTTTTCATGATTACAAGGTTTTTTAAAAATGCAGAGATTGTATTTGGTGAAAAATAATTTAACATTTTGCTCTCTATCTGATTTTACCAGGGTTAATATTCCAAGTGAAATTTGTGGCATGAATTGCTAAGAGTTTATGCAGATGGTATTATGCATATGCTAATATAAATAAGCATGAAAATATTGTCTGTATTCCATGACCCAGACATACAATCTTTGACTTGAGTCATGAGGGAACATTGTGTTCTTTCTTTAAAATATTTTTTGAGTAGTGAATAATGATATGTAACAAAACTGTATGCTCTATTTTAAATAAGATTTCAAGTCTGTGTCACCTATTTTTCATATACCACAACAACTATTCTTTATCATTGATTGATTTTCTGTGAAGTAGAACTACATTTGTACATTCTTTTGAGATCTATGAACTCAGAATTTTAAACACACACACACACACACACACAAAACCCAGTACTTTTTTAAAATCCCTGGTTGTTTTCTTTCTTTCTTAGTTTTTTTCCAAACACTAGTTTCTTTTTGATGTTAAAGCAATACATTACAAAAGAGAAAAATTTTAAATATAGAAAATGTTAAAGAAGGAAAATGTTACCTGCAAATCTGTAATCCAGAAATAGCAAACTTTGCACTATTCCTTAGCACTACTCTGGAGGTAGGGAGGCATCAGCAAGGACAGCCACATTGTACCGCAGGGGACCCCCAGCCTCAACAAAGACTTCCTTTCTCCAAGCATGACAAATAAGAGCAGAGCTGGAGGACTTTGAAAAAAAAACAGGGCGATGAGCACTACCCTGTGGACGATACTCATCTATGGCAGTAGGCCCTCGGGGTACTCTATTGTCAAAAGAGATCTCAGGACTTTTGAAGAACCAGTGAATGCTTAGCCTCAGTAAGGAATGACAGTGGATTTCTCTTATTGTTCAAAAGTTTTCTTGCTTAGGAAATTCTTGCTTCACACATGTGTTTGTTAGAGGATGATTCCATTTACTGTGGTAGAGGACAAAGGAAGAAGATAGGGATGGTGAAAAGGATTCAGGAGTTCAGCTTTGAGAATGTTGAATTTGAGGTGCCTTTAACACATCTAAGTAGGACATCTAGTAGGCAGTTGAAGAAGGTAAAAATTGACCTGGGTTTGTGAACAGAGGAGGGTGTTTTCCCAGCTGAGTTACAGCATGAGTGAGGTCACAGAGGAAGAGATAGGAGGAACTGTTAGTAGAGCTTAAGGATCTATTGAGAGTTCACATTGATGAGTAAATAAAGTAGGTAGTACAAAATACATAAAACATGTTATGACATGATATGCAGTGATATCCTATGATATACAGTGATGGTGTTCTTGATTTATCATCATTTAAAAAAATGGTAACAAAGGGCACTGCATATTCTTTAACCAGGGAGCTATAGAATGAGACTAAAAAACTTCTTATAGCCTAGTCATTACCCTAAAGTAATTTAAATGCATTGTAGAAGACATGAATAAATGGAATAATTTCTTGGAAAAGATAAATATGCCTTGATATGTCCTAACAAGATAGGGTTATCACTCAATAGGTGTGTGATTCAAATAATATTAAATCTAAACAGAAACAGTATTCTTGCTGCCACAGCTTTAAAACAATTTACTCAGATCCCTTTTGGATCGTATTGCTCCCGACATAGGAGAGCTGGAGGACCTGCCAGTTTCCTCCCCCTTCCTGTTTCTTCACTTGATTTAGACATTATTTTCCTTTCTGAATCAAGGCTTCCATATGGTTTCTGTTTCTGTGCTCTTATATAATGAGTTGATTACCCTAAATCTTTTCATCGCAACAGTCTGTACCTATAATTCAAGCTGATCTCACAAATGGAGGATAAAGAGAAAATAGTAGGAACAGTATGGATGAACATTAGCTTATCTATTCTCACTATTGGAGAAATAATTCAAAACAAATTTTCTAATGATAAATTGATAACACCATCTCTGTGCATTATAAGCTACTTGGGATAGTTACTCATCACTTAGCTTATTACAGCGTAATTGGGCCTGTAGAGTCCCACAACACAGTTAAGAATTAGAACCTAGCCATCAACTCATAGCAATGCTTTGAATTTTTCTTTCAAACTACTAATTTGTATAATGAATAGAAGTGCAAATTACTTGTTTATAATCTATTTTTATAGATAATCTATTTATATATATTATTTATATAATCTATTTTTAAACAGCCTTTATAAAACAGTAGATAGGAAAAACCATATGATATCTAATTCTTTGAAAATCTCTAAACACTTAAATGTTACCAAAATAAAACTTGGGATACTTCTTTATTCCACTTTCCCTCTTCTTGAAAGCATTCATGAGTAATGGAATATATAATGTAGGGTGGATTAAAAATAGCTATATTTTATATATGTGGTATATATATGCAGTAAAATATTATTAAGCTATAAAAAAGAATGAAATCTTGACCTTTGCAACAACAGGATAGAGCTAGTGAGTATAATTCTAAGTGAAATAAGAGAAGTAAGTCAGAGAAAGACAAATAATATTTCACTCATATGTGGAATTTAAAAAACAAAACAAATGAGCAAAAGAATAAAAGAGAGAGAGAGACAAACTACGAAACAGACTCTGACACTATAGAGAATAAACTGATGGTTACCAGAGGGGAGCTGGGAGGGAGGGATAGGTGAAATAGGTGATGGGGATTAAAGAGCACACTTACCATGATGAGCACTGAGTAATGTATAAATTGTTGAATCACATATTGTATACCTGAAACTAATATAACACTGTATGTTAACTAACTGGAATTAAAATTTAAAATTTAATTTAAAAAGATAAGAAAAAATAGCTATAGTTCCAATTATGATCATAAAAAATACCTCAGAGCTTAGAAATATAGGAGCTTTGAAAATGTAACTATTATAGTCAATTTTATATACATATTATATAGAACTATGTAATTATCTTCCTATATATGTTTTACTATCAAATTATACTGTTTGACATAAATGAATAATATACTGTTATCATTAGGATTTCATATTCCTGTATATTGTATACTATCAGAAACATGGTAAATTATTAACCAAGGAAAAAGTATTACTTGTTTATTCTTTTTTTTTTTAAAGATTTTATTTATTTATTTGACAGAGATAGAGACAGCCAGCGAGAGAGGGAACACAAAGGAGGAGTGGGAGAGGAAGAAGCAGGCTCATAGCAGAGGAGCCTGAATGTGGGGCTCGATCCCGTAACGCCGGGATCACGCCCTGAGCCGAAGGCAGACGCTTAACCGCTGTGCCACCCAGGCACCCCTACTTGTTTATTCTTTAGATAACTTTAGCTACTTCAGTTAAAAGTACATTTTAAGAAAGTAGTAGAACATGCACGTTAGGAAATAGTAGAAAAAATTTTTTAATGGAATCCCTACCTAAAAAAGCAGACCATAATTAATCTAAAGATTTACTATCCATTAGATGGTTAAATAACCAATGACAGGGCATTTTGAGATACAGTATTTTATTCTAAGAGTTGAGTGGGGAAGGAACATATTTCTAGCAAATGACACATAGCCACCCACAAATCATGACATGCTGCTATTTCTGAAAGATGAATTAAAATTAGAAGACAATTTAAAAGGATATGTTTACTGTTTACATACCTGTTGGAATAGGGGAAGAAAAGGTAAGAGAAAACAATTTCTCACAAAATTAAAATCATGTGCTTGAAATATGATCCAGAAAGCGTACTCCTAGGTAATTACTCAAGAGAAATTAAAACCAGTGTTCACGCAAACTCCTGTATGAGAATGTTTATAACAGTTTCATTCACAATCACTAGAAATTGGAAGCAATCTTACCTTTCAACTGGTGCATGGGTAAGCCAATGTCATATAGCTACACAGTGGAACACTACTGGGCAATAAAAATGAAGGAAACTATTGATATTAGAAACACCATGGATTAATCTTACGTATGTTTTGTTAAGTGAAAGAAGCCAGACTGAAGAAGCTATGTACTGTATGATTCCACTTGTTTCACATTCTGGAAAAAGTATAGGGATGGAGAACAGATGAGTGGTTGCCAGGGTTATGGGAAAGGGACAGTGGTTGAATAAAATGGGTGCACAAAATAAATCTTACTTTTTTGCAAGTGTATGACTTAACCTTACTGAAGGTAGTGAGGAGAAAAGTAGTTTACCTAAATAATTGTTAAAAACTCTGTTTTGATTTGATATTATAAAGCCAGAAACAAGAAGAACTGTGTATGAACTCTAAGTTCAGTTGGAAAATTTGCTTTTATAATTTTTCATAGATTTTATTTATTTCTTTGAGAAAGAGCGAGAGTGAGAGCGTGAGTAGGGGGGAGGGACGGAGGGAGAGGGAGAAGCAGGCTACCCACTGAGCAGGGAGCCCAGTGTGGGGCTCAATCCCAGGACCCTGAGATCATGACCTGAGCCAAAGGCAGATGTTTAACTGACTGAGCCACCCAGGTGCCTTGCGAATTTGTTTTTCATAGGAGTACCTATTAGCAATTCTGAAATTACTTTCTATGTATTATGTATGTATGTAAATTACAGATAATGAGAACCAGATTTATTGCTATCAGAGAACTAAGTTACAAATGGGCAAGAGGGTGCATATATCTCTTCAATAACCTGTTTTCATTTTCTTTATATACCCAGAAGGGAAATTACTAGATTGCATGGTCGTTCTATTTTTAGTTTTCTGAGGAACCTCCGTACTGTTTTTCATTGTGGCTGAACCAGTTTACATTTATACCAGCCCTGCAGAAGGGTTCCCTTTTCTCCACATCCTTGCTAGCACTTGTCTCTTGTGTTCTTGATAACCACCATTCTCATAGATATGAGATGATATCTCATTGTGGTTTTGATTCTAATTTTCCTGATGATTAGTGATGCTTAGTGCCTTTTCATGTACCTGTTGGTCACTTGGATGTCTTTGGGAAAATGCCTATTTAGTTCCTCTGTCCATTTTTAAGTTAGGTTTTTTAAATTGAACTGTAATACAGATGTCTAGGAGTAAACATAGCTTCTTTTCCCTGCTGATACATCACTGTTTCACTGATTCTTAATGTTCTCTAAAATTATTCCTTGTACGTTTACATCTGGAAATGTTTTGTCTCATTTTCTTTAAAGTTTCAGTTTAATCCTTCCCCTACTAGATAGTTACATTCAAATTCGAATACTAAATCTTTTACCTTTGTCCCTATTGCCTTTATTTGTGCCTGCTGTAATGATTTTGGTGCCCCAAAGGCCGCCTGAAAATGCTAGAATGTTTTGAAGTTTAAATTAAAGCAACTACCAATTACATATTAATCCTCCTAAATAATCCTGACTCAGTTTCCCCATGTCTAACATTGATACAGTAATTCCACAATTATCCTAGCACGCTTCTTTGTGTTCATTCAGCATTGAGATGAGTCAAGATTTGGTAAATATAAAAGACTCTATCTCTACTTTTTATTGTATTTGGTGAAATAGCTGTGACAATAACAATCCTCACATTTCATTATTATTTCCTCTAGTTCCCAGCTGTTTACCCGGCTCGGAACAATTGATATAAAAATGAATGTTATAGCTCATCTTGGGCTTCATAATCTGCTGCTATCTGCCTCATTCGGTATATCATTTTTTAAACTCATGATTCAAAAAAGGGTGCTACGATGGTAGATGTGAATAGTTAATGAACATTACTTACAATAGCACTTCACTATCCCCAGAGATGATTTTCTGAAGTATAAGACAGTCAGACTGTGATTAGAGGCCCTATTTTTCTTCTCCTAGTATTTCATTCGATTCAGGTGATAACGAAAAAGGTAAAGAAACCATCCAATGAAAAATGGAATAAAAATGAAATAAGTTATACCACTTCTTTTTAGGACTACAAAAATATGTAATGTTTTATATAGTGTAGCCATGAAACACAAAGTAGTGAAACGGAGTGCTATGAGGGGGTAATTGCCAAAATTCTAGCTAAAATCCACAGCAGAGAGGAACAAAAAAAATAATGAATCATGGTCCTTTTTATAATTTTTTCAATAAGTACAACTTTCCATATCCTAAGTAAGAAAAACCTGTTTCTATTATATGTTCCCATTGGAGAATTGAGTGTTGTCCTGATGTGAACTATGAGGGAAATTGCAAATGTGTTTCTTTTTTTTTCTTCTTTTAAAGATTTATTTATTTATTTTAGAGAGAGAGATAATGTGAGTGCATGAGTGAGGGGAGGGGCAGAGAGAGAGGGAGAGAGAATCTCAAGCAGACTCCCTGCTGAGCGTGGAGCCAGACGTGGGGCTCAAGCCCAGGACCCTGAGATCATGACCTGAGCTGAAATCAGGAGTCGGTTGCTCAATGGACTGAGCCATCCAGATGCCCCACAAATACATTTCTATTAACTAATAGGCATTTATTTATAACTGAAGAAGTCAGAACAGTTTTTTATTTTAAGTATATAGCTAACTTTGACATGGAAATATAAACAAGACCTTCATTATTTAATTTTCTATTATTTGCTCTAATATGTAGGCTATTAGGATATTGAATTATGATAAAATGTCCACGGTCAAACATGCTCCTGGTGTTATGGCCTGGCACGCTGGCTGGGGGTTTTCTCTCAGCATGCTGGAAAGTGCTTGTTATCTCTACTGTGATCCCCTGTGGGCGAAGTGCCTGTTTTTCATATTATTACTTTTCAACTATAAGATACTCAACTTTTCTACATGAACTTTATTTTATTTCAAGAGTATTTAGGAAATCAACAGGTCTTATGTATGGGAATCCTAAAATGCTGGTAGTATTTTTTTTTAACAAGAAAAAATTCAGACCTTTTTCTTTAATTTTTAATCATTTTTCTTTTCTCAGACCTTGAGATTTAGGGAATAAATTAAAATATCAGTCAGCCATTTACAAAGTACCTAATAATATGCTAGACACCATCCAAATATTTTCATGTTACGTCATAAATCTTTACGAAAGTCTGTGAGGCTGTCATTACTTCCACTTTACTTTTGAGGAAAACCAGTATCAGACTTATGAGGGCCTTTGCTCAAGACCACACATGAGGGCACAGAGTCAGGGATGACATGCAGATTTGTCTAGATACCAGAACCCCCAATTTTCCCACTGTGTCAACATGCACTTTTTCATGTCACTTATAGCCTCTTTGCCCAAAAAACATGAGCAACCAGGAGCAGCAATGGTATTTCTACAGATAGAATCTCTCAGAATCTCTAGTATGTTGTGAGATTTCCAGGCCTACTAAAAATTGTAGCATTCTTTATAAACCCAGAAACCAGGAGGAACGTAGAACACTGTGTTTCCCAGTGTGTTAGACCCCCTCCCAACTATAGTAACTATGGACATGGGGCTTTATTTCCTTTATACATGGTTTCCTAGCTACATCTCATTGCAGTATTAGAGATACTTTATGTTCTTCACGAATCCCCTCTGCAAAGCAGAGAGAATATCTACCTCACAGGACATTTGTGAAAATTACATGAAATAACCTATATAAAAGATGTAGAACAGTAGCTGCACATAGAAAGCACTCAATAGATAATATCTATTATTATTCTGTCAGAAATTCTTATTTGACTATTACATTGGTTTATTACTCAACATATCACCCTGTGTCAGAATACCTATCCTAGTTATCCAAAATGTTATATATCACAGAGAGTACTGTGGCTTGTCATCCTTTTTCTTCATGGATTTTATTTCTTCCTCATTTGCTTAATGCTTAATGAATTAGAGATTCTTTTATTTAACAAGGATTTTTGTAAGTATTGACTATATGCCAGAAACCATCCAAGCATTTTAGAAATGGTAAATTTGTAGGTAATTCTCACAAAACTCTATGGGAAAGAATCTCAGTCATCATTTGTTCAGGAGATCAGTCACAATAAGCATTATGGCATAAAGGATCTATTATAGGAATTAGGTCTTACACAATTGTGGGAGGAGCTGGAGACATGAAGTTCCAGAAGAAGAAATGTAAGATCAGGGAAGTCACCTGTCAATCAATCTGAGAAGCCAGGTATGTGTAGTAACTGAGTGACATGAAGGGGAGCGGATGGAGAGGTCGGTGTGAAGGTGGGACCTCTTTGTAGCGTCTTCAGTCAGGTGCCTCCTGAGAGACTTGAGCCTGCCATTGGTCAGCAGCATTCCAAGTCAGGAAGAATTGCTGGGCAGGGGGTGAGGAAAAGCCAGGACAGGCTGGAACCCACATATCTCTGTGTCTGTCCATCCTCACATCTAACCACAACGACTTTCACACGTTACCATTGCTTTCCCTCTACTCTGTGTCTCTGGCAAGTTTCTCATTTGACTTGGGTGATCAGAACCATGCAGGGATGTAATGTAATTACAGGTTGACACAGCACAATCCAGCATATAGGCAGGTGCTATTATTATCCTTGTTTTACAAATAAAGAAATGGGGGCACAAAGAAATCAAGTTAAGCTGCTCACGTCACACAGCTAGTGAGTGGCAGAATCAGGTTTGGTTCCAGGCAGTCTGATTCTGATTCCAGATTGCAAGCTCTTGACTCCTGTGCTTTGCTCCCTCTGTGATAAAATAAGGTTCTGTGGAAAATCTCAATGTATTTTTTTCCATGTTTCAAGTCTCCTAGTTTCTGGCTAATCAAGAAAATTCATCACCAAGCAGTTATATAAAGGAATGGTGTGTGCTCATTCTGTTCTATTTTTGTCAATGCCCCTAACGCTTTAGTTTTTCTCACAAATAATCTGTATTTTGCCCTTTAAGGCTCACTTTTTTCTGAATCAGTTCTTGATTATTAACCTTCCAGCTATTTTGATTTCTTTTAACTCTGTATCTTTTAGCAATTGCATATTTGAACTGTCTTAATGATCTTTTGGATTTATGTTCTTTGTACATACCCTTACGTCATTAATGTGTGCATATTCTATATTCCTAAGCTTACTGCAACATCCTTAAATCGGGAACATTGCCTACTTTCCTTTATAACATCATCAAAGTGTAAAGAGTAGATGCTCAGAAGTACTTTTTATTAAATGCCTAATATTCCTGTTGTAAATAAAGGAAATTTTATCTGAATGACTGGAATCATGTTCATATTGAATAAAACTGCTTTCTACATATATATGACAAAGCTATCAAGTTAACCTGTACTGGGTTTTATTCTGGTTTTGTGGCTATCCTCGTAAAAATACCCTCAAAAGAGAATGAAATAGAATGAACATTTTTGGACTGAAAGAATCCCAGTATTTCTCCAACATTAACAAAAATATTCCTTTGAAATCTGTTTTCTCTTTTTCTAAGAGTATTAAAATAATAATTCTCAATAGCATTTTTGAAACTTTCTTTTCAAAATTAATATAAATTGGTCTTGTATTATGATTTTACAGCTAGAGTTGGCAGATTAATGTAGTGATTGTAATGTAGTGACTCTCCCATTTTAGATAGGAAGATAAATAAGATTTAAATTTGTTGTGTTAGAAAATGAAACAGCTGAAATAAAATATCTCCATAACAAGGTTCCACTTTGAATCACTTTTAAGACATACAATATCTCATTTTGATATGTAAATAAAGCATGTTTAAACTTATCATGATCCTGTTGAATGGATTTATGACAGAGAGATATAAGTAAGTATATGTTTTAGAGGAATAAATGATCCTTTTTACTTTTTAATTGCTTAGTAGCTACGACTCAGACATTTCAATGTGTTAGCATGTATTACGGTGAAAGTAAACTTAAGGAAGTGAAAAGTTAAAGACAGATGGAAAGGCAAACATTTAAATATATTTTTACTTAAAACTATCTAGCAAATGAGAAATTAGATGATTCTGTTCTTGTCAATGAAAATTGGAAAAAACCATTCACTATCATAAAAATAGAAGCTAATTAGAAATAACTCCTCTGCCCTTTCTATGTACTCAGAAATATGACTTAAACAAATGACATAAAGATGAATTATTTGAGGGGAAAGGCAGTTTTACTCTTTCTGTCCAAATGGTAAAATAATTTTGTTCCTTGGAGTGACGTAAGGTTCTCTCATAAGATATAGTGATGATAATAAAATAATAACATGGAAAAACATTTACCAAATGCTTTCTTGTGCCAGGCAGTGTGCCTACCATTCATGATTACATGATAAGTTTGTTACTATTATTAT
This sequence comes from Ailuropoda melanoleuca, assembly GCF_002007445.2. NCBI lineage: Eukaryota > Metazoa > Chordata > Mammalia > Carnivora > Ursidae > Ailuropoda > Ailuropoda melanoleuca. The sequence continues at coordinate 73,010,179 of NC_048226.1, forward strand.
CTCCATTTCACAAGTAGGGTGATTTAGGTTTCGAGAGGATAGCACTACTAGGCCAGTGAATGGCAAAGCAGGAATTTGAGCTTCAGTGGCTGATTTCTGAGTTCAAAGTTTAAACCACAATGTTGTCCTCACAGTGTGATAACCAAGATGTAGCAGATTGCAAAAATGGCCAAATCCTTTTCTTCTTCCTGTATCCACGCCCTGCGTGATGTGACTTTTCAGCTTCTTACATTGAGAAGTGAAGTCTGTTTCCTCTTCCCTTGAATCTGAGAAGACCTTGTGACTTGCTTCAGTCAAAAGAACCCAACAAAAGTGACTTTGTTGAAGTTCAGGGGATAAGCTACGAGAGCCTTCACATGCTTCCACTCCTGGAACTCTACCCCGATGCCATGCTAGCCTGCTGGGGGGTGAGAGAATATGGTCTAGACCTGCATCAGCCCAATTGTCTCAGCCACAGGCACAGGGATGTGAGAGAGTACAAAAAAGATCGGCAAAACCAACTTGTACCTGAGAGCTAATGAGGAGGGAGGATGATGAGGAGGGAAGTCATATTTGGGTATGACTCACATTAGTATCAGTTCTTTGTTGGTTAGACAAAAAGAGACCAGCCAGAATCATTTACCCACAGAATCATGAGTTCAATAAGTGGTTGTTTTTAGCCACTACATTTCAGGATGATTTGTTTTACAGCAATAGCTAACTGATACAACAAAGGGGCTCTTTAATGGAACAAAAAACCATTAATAAATACTGTATTAAATAATTCTACCTTTCTACCTTGTATGTTCATATAGAGTGAATGCTAAAAGACATGCAACATACTCTGAAATCAGTCTCTCATTCCTCCTAAGGAAGTAGTAAGCATCTACAGTTTGTACAGCTAGAATATACTTGGGATTTTCTTCCCTGTATTTTACTCTGATCTCATTTTGTCTTAGGTTCTCCTTGCCATACTGCTTCTTTTGTGCTTATATGAGTACTTAGTACTACAAGAATAGCTATTGCTTCTGGCTTCCTTACATAACTGCTCAATTTATTCAGAAACATATAAATTAGAAGTATACTTAATAGAATTTGACTTACTTTTCAAGTCAAAAATATAAGCTGTGTTATTCATTTCTGGTTTGCTTATTCAAATACATCAAACTGCATTTTAGAAAGTATCAGATTATGTCTGAACAAAACTTGCACATGGATGTTTATAGCAGTTTTATTCATAATTGCCAGAACTTGGAAGCAACCAAGATGCCCTTCAGTAGGTGAATGGATAAGTGAACAATGGTACATCCAGACCATGGAATAATTATTCAGCACTAAAAAGAAATAAGCTGTCAAGCCATGGAAAGTCAGGGAGGAAACGTAAATGCATATCACTAAGTGAAAGAAGCCAATCTGAAAAGGCTACATGCTGTATGATTCTAACTGTGGCATTCTTGAAAAAACAAAATTATGAAGACAGTAAAAATTCAGTGGCTGCTAGAGGGTAAGTATGAATAGGCTGAGCACAGAGGATTTTTAGGGCAGTGAAACGATTCTGTGTAATACTATTAATGGTGAATAGTTGTCATTATACATCTGTTTAAACACATGGAATGTACAAGGCAGAGTATACCCTCTCGTAAACGGTGGACTTTGGGTAATAACGATGTGTCAGTGTAGGTTCATCAACCGTAACAAATGTATCACTCTGGTGGGGGATGTTGGTACCCCTGTCCGGGTGGGGGGGTGGGGGAGGCTGTACATTTATGAGGTGAAAGGGTATTTGGACACTGTATTTTCTGCTCAGTTTTGCTGTGGACCTGAAACTGCCCCCAAAAATAGTCTGTTAAAAAAAGTTATGTGAAGACAATGGTTTATATAATGAACTATATTCTTCCCTTTCTCTATTTGTGGACACATTTCAGAATTTTTCAAGGACATTGATATGATACATGTATACATCGCAACATGACAAGGTTGTAGCTCTCTGAAACTGATGTAATCCTGGGCAGTTTAATTCACTGTCAATGCAGTAGTACTGGGATTTGTCTAAAAAGCGAGCAATTTCTTCTTTGAATCTCAATAATTTATGCCAGAGGGGCATGAAAACTGAGCATGCATTGCTAATCAGTTTTCAGTACCCAACGTATTAGAACTATTTGATTACTGCCCAATGGAAATCAATATAACATGAAAGGTCTCCATTTTAATGAGCAGAGAGACTATTATAAGAAACAAGAAAGATTGATCAAAGAATTTCTTAATTTGAAGGGGCATTGGAGGTCATCTGCTAATTGAACACCTTCGCTTTGTAGGCGTTGGCACTGAAACTCCCAAAAGTTAGATGACTCCCCAAGATTACATAGTTAGTGATTTAACCACTACCACTGTTTATCACATTATACTCTTTCAGCAGTTTAAAGTTTCCAGAACACATTGTGGTGAAGAAAGGAGAATATGGCAGAGCAACTGTGCCTGTACAGTTTGGAGAATTGGCTCGGAAATGGCTAGTGCTGACCCTGAACGTTTTCAATTTTGAGATCACACCAATTAAATTTATTCACGGGCGAAGGGTTTGTTTTGGCCTCCTGAACAAATTCTTGCTCACCCTCAACTTAACTCAAGCACCACTGTTTGGGAAGCCTTCACTAATGTCCCAGGTACTGTTGACAATGTCCCCACAGTTATAGCCATGGTTCTCAACCCAGGAGTGGTTTTACCTCTCAGGGGACATACGGCAAATGTCTGGAGACACTTTGATTGACAGGACTTGAAGTTGCTACTAGTATCTGGTGGGTAGAGACCAGTGTTGCTACTAAACATCCCTCAGTGCACCGGACAGCCCCTCCACAGCAAAGAATAGTCCAGCCAAAATGTCAATAGTCTTACTCTTGAGAAACCTGGAATTGCAGCATTGTCTTAGGTGCTTGCCAAAACCAGAGATGGTTCTTTTCTCCGGGATAGACTTACTTTTAGTCCTTTGAAAATAAGCCATAAAGTGGACATTTCAGGATATCAAGAGATACACTTTAATTCATTGGGTGTTTTTTTTTTTTTACTACGCTTTCAGTTTTTTAAATCTGAAACTATATTCAACCATTTCCAGATATGACTCACATTAGTATTAGTTCTTTGTTGGTGAGATTTCTCTTCTTCCTCCTCCTCCTCTTTCTCTTCCTGTTTCTCTTCTTCCTCTTCCAGTTCCTCTTCCTCCTCTTCTGGGTCCCCTATTCTGGAAGGTTTTGGACACATAGGGTTTTATTCACTGCTTCAAGGAGAGAAAGTAGGGAATAGTTCTGTTCATTTATCTTCTCTCTTTATGTACAATACAGGGCTCCGATCCAAGCAAACTCCTATCTCACTGGTGGCAAGTTTAGTGGGCAGATCCTTCTGTGTTCTTTAGTGACAACTTTAATCCAGCAAATTAATTTTACATACTTCTTATTTTTGTTGCTCTCTGGGTAGGGTGCACACAGGTATCAGTATGACTTGTTTGAGGAAAACAAACACCAGTTGTAATAGGATATTCCCATTAGCTTTCCAGAAGAAAGAAAAGACCACTTATTCTATGGTCAGGTGTTTTTGGGGGCAGATAGGCAGAGCAGGAGGGTAAAATTGGCCCATCAGGAGTGACTGGGATCATACAGGAAAGGATTGTCACTGGAATGGTATTTGTTGCGTGATATTTTATTTCCTTCTCTAGACAGCAACCCTCTTGAGCTTTTCTCTCCAGTGCCTGGTTTGCTTCAGGCATACAATAATATAAGCATACAGTAATGGGGTGGGGAGTGACCATATATCACTTTCCCCCATGATTATTAGCTTTTCCAGAATCACTTCTGGGAGTCAGTTTTGCAAAAGCAGAGAAATTAAGAGCATCATTGGGCTTTTGTCAAAAAAAGAAAAAAGAGAAGGAAAGAAAGATCATTTTACTGTTGAACACAACAAAAGTATTTTGGGGGGCGAAAAAGCTACTTTTTCTTGTCTATAACTATTTAATTCTTGGGAAATGATTATACAGTTTGGCCTGTGGAGGAATAATTAAAATTGAGAAAACAATTTCTTTCCAAGAAAATTATGTTGTTTCATCTTCTATAAGAAATACTTGACTTTTAGGGGCGCCTGGGTGGCACAGCAGTTAAGCATCTGCCTTCGGCTCAGGGCGTGATCCTGGCGTTATGGGATCGAGCCCCACATCGCTCCTCCGATATGAGCTTGCTTATTCCTCTCCCACTCTCCCTGCTTGTGTTCCCTCTCTCGCTGGCTGTCTCTATCTCTGTCAAATAAATAAATAAAATCTTTAAAAAAAAAAGAAAAGAAATACTTGACTTTTAAATGTACTTGGTACACAAAGCCAATGCAATTGTGAAAGTAATGAACCAGAATTTTCAACACTTAGAGTACCTTTAAGTAGAGCTCAGAGGAATTACTTCATGAAAATTAATTCACAGCTTCCAGGAAAATATTTAAGAATATTTGTGATTCACTCACTAGCTTTATAGAGCAAGATGATATAGTTGCACTGTATGAAAGGCTTAGTTAGAGTTGTGCTTAATGACAGAAAAAGAATTCGATAGGCTTTCTTTTCTTAGAATATGTAAAATAACTCTGTATGGTCTTTAAAATGAGTTTAGTGAATTAGATTTTTTAAAATATACTTTTAATCCTACTCCTTTCTTACAGAGTCATCTTTCGAATGTTTTGCCTCAGAGAGTATATGGGAGGATCACATCTCACTCAGTAGCAAAGTGAAGAATTTCTTCTTTGATTTATTGGGATTGATTTTTTTAATGCCTGAAGGAGATACACACACACACACACACACACACACACACACACACACACGATCATTTTAAAAACTGATAAAGTGTCAACCCAAAAACTGATGATGAATATATAATTTCCTATTATTTTAGTAACAATCTAAGGTCTAGAGGACTGAAAAAGTTTTGAGTTTGCATTTATGCTTGGTTTTATTTATTTCTAGAAGGAAAAAAATTAATACAAAATAATTTTTGACTGAATTATGGTTTTAGTACTGTGTAAACATCTTTCTAGCTTTGATATTCCATTTGTCAATGCAGAGAACTTGTCGGAAAAGAGAACTAAACTGATTTAGCTTGAAAGTTAAAGATCCTGTTACTTTCTTGCTTTCCTAATTAAATCCAATGAATATTAAGTGTCTTTTGTATGTGGAGTAGTGGTAGAAGATGGCTATTAGTGACATCCTTAGAAGAAAGAAAGATGTGACTCATTATTCAGTAAATCAATTCATTAGTACAAAATCAATCCAGAATCTTCTTTCAAAAAGAGCCCTGAGCCTTCCAAAGGGCCCTTGGCCTCCTTGAACACTGAATTTACTTCAATTTCAAGGTAATTCCTGTAAATGGGTGCAGAGCCAAATGAGGATGCAACTGTTTATGGGCTTAGCCAAAATATAGTAAGAGCCTCTGACTTCAAAACCTCAACTGTGGGTAAACTCATATGGGGTGAGGCCTGAAAAACAATAAATCATTATATGGATGACTGGTATAAGCAAAAGAAGAGTGGTGGCATGATTATAGCAGCCAACTCTAACATGAATGTCTCGGAGAAAACAGCAGTGATTTCTAACAACTCTATTCTGTACTAAACTCTATGCTTCTCAGGATATGTCTGTTTCTATTACATCTGTGGCCTCCAGAAATGATTGTCTGATTATATCTGTGTTCTAAAAATGATTCATTTGTTCAGAAATAATTATTCATCTACTGCTTCACTCATTTATTCATTTAACAAATTGTTATTGAGCATCTACCAGGTATTAGATACTAAGTTAGGTGCCCAGATTATAGCAGCAAATAAGACCTACACTGTTTCTGCCCTTATACAATTAATTACAAAAATGAGGGTTTAATTATATTTGGGAGGAAGGAAAAGTATCTTATGAGATGGGAATGATTTATAGGGAAATTTGAACTAATGTACAGAACGGAGATTTCTCTGTGAAAATGGTACTTAAGCTGAAACCTCCATGTGGACACACTTCCTGGGTTGGGGAAGGGCTGATGTCATCAAGGATGATACAGAGGGAGGGAAGAGGGTGCAGTGGCATGAGGCAAGGCGGGATCTGGTTAAACTTTAGGCCAGGTTAAACGTGTCGACTTTCATCCAGTGGATACCCATTATGTACTATACTGTGAGGGCTCAAAAGTGTGAAAGACATTCAAGAAGCTCTTGGTATCATAAGGGAAGTATATAAATGATGCTTTTTTTCCCATACAAAATTTTTGCAGGAGAGGTTTCCTTACTCTCCCATTTTATCCCCTGTTCCTAATGCAGTAGATTTTTACTCAGTAGTAAGTATATGTTGTGTGCATATTTTTTTATAAATATTCATAAAACAGTAGTGAGGCTCTACTTATCCAGGGTCCTTGATTTCTGTATAACTCTTTGGATCTTAGAACTCTGGCCTTTTAGCGTCCGGAGAGTTTAAGGCTTTGGGCTACTTTGCCTTTGATCCTTCCTGATTAAAATATATCCTCTTAGATATAGTGACACCCATGGGGCCTGTCCCATGTTCAGGACAGCACTAGTGCTGGACTATAAAACACACTGAGCATACAACATATTACAGTAGCATCATAGGAAGTGAACACTTTGAAGTTAAACTGCTTAGGACCTAGTCGTGACTCTGCCACTCACTAGCTTTATGGTGTTTTAATTTCCTTACCCTCAGTTTCTCAGCAATAAAATGGAGAGAAACATAGAACCTACTTCACAGGATTATTGTGAGGATTGAATGTGAAAATGCCTACACAGGGCTTTTTAAAAAGATATTATTTATTTATTTTAGAGACCGAGAGAGGGAGAGAGAGAGCGTCAGCAGAGCGGAGGGCAGAAGGGGAGGGAGAGGAAGAGGGGAAGAATCCCAAGTAGACTCCAAGCTGAGCACGGAGCCCTGATGCGGGGCTGTATCCCAGGACTCTGAAATCATGACCTGAGTGAAACCAAGAGCCAGACGTTTAATCATCTGAGCCACCCAGGTGCCTCTCTATAAAGTTCTTATTATATTTCCAATATATATTAATATTAAACACTTAAAAATGTTATGTGGGTTTTTTAAATTATTGTTGTTATTAAGTAATTCTCACAATTCCTGTGAGATTCTAGTAGTTCTAGCGTTTGAACCTGGATTTTTTTCTGACAACTTTCACTCTTGACTGTATCAGGCTGTCCCAGGCTTTTTGTGTCTCTCAGGAAATTTCCTCAGCCATATCCACTAGCATAAAAATCAATCCTCAGAATCCCAATAGGCAACCTATCCTTCAAATGCTGGGATGGGGAAAATGTGGCCCTGAGACCAAAAGCGAGCTATATCTCCTGTCTCAGACCTAGCTGTAACTATGAATCCTTTTTAAGGTCCAACCTTGGAAACAATCACCAGACATCTTTAAAATTGTCACCATTCATAACAGTGTGCAGCTTTTAATATCAAGAACCAAGCAGACCTTTGGGCTGTGAGCAATTCCTACATAAAATGTTTTTATCAATTCCCATAACCTAATTTATTTTGGCATAGAAAATTCCTGAACAAATATAATAATTTTTCAAGGGCAAATGCACAGGGAGTCAGGAGCTTTTAGACCCAAAACTGTGACCTGAAATAGAATTATGTTAATGATCAAGTCAGTCAATGTGCACCTCTATTTTTCTTGGTTAACTGAGAAGATTGAACTATAATTCTTAAATGTATTTGGGGTAATTTCTCTGTTGGTGTTCTTCTATATTTTTTAAAAGCTTTGTAATGGATATATATTATTTATGTAATCAGATGAAACATTTAACTTTTAAAAAGATGTATATTTCATTTCAGGATAATGATATTTATATTTCTTCTATAATCCTAATTGTTTTTATTGTCCTATAAAGGGAACACTCATACTCAACATGTTATAGAAATTTAGTGATAGATGTTAACTTGCTATTCTAAAAGCTATTCTTGATAAATACCATATGAGTTTCCATTGCTTGTCTATAACTGACTAAGAACATTTTTTGGCAAATAACTCAAGAAAAATTTGTTTTAGACAAGGCTTAGCTTTGCCTTCATTTAAAGCTTTTAAAAATGAATGCCTTATTTTTCTAGAGTCATTACTGATCTGCTGCATTCATCATATACAGAGCCTGTTATTAGTATTTTCATTCTATGATGATATTTGGTTATGGCTTTGACTTTGATCTAGCACTGCTTTCGAATACGTGGTCATTTGGTATTGGGCCAAAACATGTATTCAGTACATATGCAGGTACCTGACCCTAGGAATTCTCTTGTACTCCCTATTCACTCCTCTCAGAATTAACTAACCCTTCCATTACTTCCTGTGATTTATTAATGTACGCACTAATATTTTTAGAAAGACATCGATCTATCAAGCTTAAGACTCTAAAATCTTTAGAATTTTATGGTATCCTAGATATAATTAGTGAAATTGAATAAGAGCCAATCAAGATAGATTTTCAGTAACACTGAAAAGAGCTTTTAACAGGTTGGTTAAGGGTCAATAATTAGATTTTAACTCCATGCTATCTGGAAAACACTTAATTGGATGTTTTCTAGTTTTTAAAGCAGATCCAATTCTCAGTGTATATGATGGTTAGCATGTTGAAATAGCAAAATAAGGTTAAAATACAGCTAATGCTATATCTACTTTTAATTGACTATCTCATAGTAATTTTGTCATTTGTACTGCAGTGTCCTTTCTTTTCTCCTTAACCAATAATATTTTTTAGTCCTAATAAGGAGGTAAGGAGCTATGTTAAATTTCTAAACTTTAAAAACTAATTTATGATATTTGGAATTTTGCTTTCTGGCATTAATGGTTTTTTTGGTGTTTGGTTTGTAAATGTGCTATCAGTGATTTATCACTGATGAAAGGACAAATGTTACCTAAGTGACAAGTGCTAAGAGATCATGCATGACTCCCAGGTGACAGAGATGCAGTGTTTTCTGTCATATGTAATTCAAAGAGAAAAGAGACCAGGTTGAACTGGAGAACTCAGGAAAAAGGAAACCAGTGTATATTGATTTTCTATCATGTGCCAAACACTATGACAGGATCGGTACGTGTGTGATCTCATTTGACATACTCAAGGTCATCAGCAAATAGAAAAAAATTAGAATTCAGAATCAAATCTATCTCACTCAAACTTGATATTCTCCTCACTCATACCACTTAAATTCTTTAATAGGGTATTTTTGAGATATATCAGAAAGTTTGGTAAATATTAGTCACATAGGGAGATGGTATTGGAGGAGGTCATTGAGAGAACATTACCGCCAGGTGACTCACGAGCTGGACCTGGGCAGTTGGAAGCTCCTCAGCCTCTCCCCTATCCTTGGAATGTGAATTCCACTTACCTTCTCCATGCTAGAAGCTTCCCCCAGGGTACAACTTTGAGATAGAAATGTGTTGCTGAGGGGCTCCTGGGTGGCTCAGTTGTTTAGCGTCTTCCTTCTGCTCAGGGTGTGATCCCAGAGTCCTGGGATCGAGCCTTGCATCGGGCTCCTGCTCCGCTGGGAGCCTTCTTCTTCCCCTCCCACTCCCCCTGCGTGTGTTCCCTCTCTCACTGGCTGTCTCTCTCTCTCTCTCTGTCAAATGAATAAATAAAATCTTTTAAAAAAGAAAGAAAGAAAGAAGAAAGAAATGTGTTGCTGAGACCATTTAGAGAGTATATGTGACTGAACCTAGTTAAGGCCTCTTACAAATGTTAGAGATTCTGGTGCGCAGGTGCAGAGATCTACGCATCTTGCAGCTGCCCAAAACAAGCCCCCTATGGAAGTTGCCTTGCCTTACCTACCACCTACCAATCTGGAGTGGGGTGCCTCTTTCTTTGGGCTCTCCCCGAGCTCTGTATGTGGAGACCTTTTTCACATTTCACTTGGGAAGCTCCTGAGGTGGCAAGCCAACAGATGGGTGGGAATGGGATATTAAAAATGGGAAGCAGAAAGAACATTCTGGTCAGAGCCACGTGGGTAGAGGATGGATATCAGAAAGGGTGTCAGAGCAACATGAAGTAGTTTAGATTGGCCAGATCATAGCAGCCTTTGGAGGAGTGGTGAGAATACCGACTGGCGAGGAAGGTTAGCAACATATTGTAAAGGACTTCTAAATGCCAAGCTAAGGAGTATGGACTTAATTAGGAAAGCAGCAGGGAGCCACTGAAGGTTTTGTGTAGAGGAGCAATATGATTACAGCTGACAGCAGTCTTAATAAGGCTTAATAAATAGTACAGTTTATAACCTTAGGCCAACTGCTGAGCAGAAGCCAAAAGCTGTGCTGCAGAATTAGCAAACCAATTACCGTGAGGAATGATGGCCTGGATTGAATCTGAGTCATCCTTTGTAACAGAGTAGAAACTCCTGGAAATACAAACAAATATCTGAAGTGACAGGTGACATGTCTTCTCAGAGCTGACTTCCTTTATTTGACTCCACAGTGGCACACTGTTAAAATGCCTTAACAGTGCCGTAATTTACTTTTCACCACGTTTAAAACCTCTCTGCTTTGTAAATATTCAGTGTATTTTTATGGTTTTTCAGTAGGCCTGAAATCTATTGCCATCTGTCTCATTACTTGTAATAAGGCATCCTTTACTGGTATTCACATACTTTGCCAAGAGGGAAGACATCATTATGTTATCTGCAGTTTGATTTAATAGCTGATGTTGACTACAGGACAACACTGAAATTTCAGTTCTAGTAACCAAGATTTTTTTTTTTTAATTTAGGGAGTAGGCTACATAAGAACCTATTAATTTCCTTTATCTTTTGATTATTTTAAAAGACGTGTGCACGCGCATGCATGCATGCATGCTTGCAGGGGCGACAGAGAGCAAGAGAGAAAGTATGCATATGTGTATGTAGAGGAAGGGATATTTATCATATTGCTTCCTTCTTGTTCCTTGCCAGGAACAGTTCCTGGCAAACAAAAAAATGCATAATTAAGTTTCTTATGCAACACATTCTCTTTCGTAAGTTCTGGTGATTAGTTCTACTGTCACCACTTCCATAGTCAGAAATTCTTGCTCCCTTGTCAAAATTCCAATATCATTTCGAGTTTAGATAATTTTACTTATTATCTCATGTAAGTTTTTGTCTTTTTCCCCTTACTAGATTGTACATCTCTGGAGGACATGTTTCTACATTTGAAGCATAGTGTGGTACCTGGCTCAGTGTATTATCTTCAAATACTTATTCCATAGTTTTGAAGTTTTCCTTTCTTAGAACAACCTTGCTTGAGCTGTCATTCACTCAACAGATTTTTGAGAAACTCCTTAATATTTTGCCAGGTAAACGGAACACAGGCCCCTCTCTTAAGAAGTTTATAGGGGCGCCTGGCTGACTCAGTCAGTAGAGCATGAGACTGTTGGTCTCACGGTGATGACTTCAAGCACCACAATGGGCATGGAGCCTACTTAAAAAAAAAAAAAACTTATAGACAAATCGTCATATAATTACAATATAATCTGAAAGTGTTGTGATTGGCATAGGTACAAAGTGGAGGCAACTTCAAGTTTAGAGAATGTCTCATTAGAGGAGATGACCTTCTTTCCAAGTTGTAATACATTTAAAAAAGGAAAAACATAAAGATGAAAAAGCAGGAAAGATGGCTGTAACAGAATATACATGGACCCGAGTGTAAGAGAGAATGGTGACATCAGATTGCCGCTAATTTAGTACAAACTGACGCAAGGACTGGTCATTTATAAAGCTGGAGCAGATCCTGAAGGCATTTTTGTGAACACACTGTCAGATGTCGCTACGATTTCTTTATTATAATTTAAAGTTACAATTGAAAATTAATTGGATACTAAATTCTTGACAAGGAGGTCAGTTAGTGTGGCTCCCATTGCCATTTCTTTGAATGAAGAAAGGTTGGTTAAAAATGGTTTTATTTTGTCATTTTAGACTTCACAGTCACATTTAGAATACACGTTGAGAATTAGGGTTCTAGTATATATTTAAGAAGGAAATAATAATAGTACCTACTTTTAAGGTTATGAATTTTCACTAAGATAATGCAAACAAAGTGATTAGCATAGTGCACGACACAACCCAGAACGTTAAGGATTGCATGAGGGATGGTGCGAATGCATAAATCTGACCAACGTTCCCTTGTAGCCTAGTCCTTTTGCTCTGCTATTTTTTAAGTAATATTTGCACCTTGGGACAAAGTACTGCTTATTTATCTACTTCTGATCTCCAGATTTAAACCGGAAGTAGCAGCTTTTGAAGATTTTATTTTATTGAGTGACTTAGCCATTTGAGGCTGCTGAAACTTGATAGGGGCCTTGGCTCAGGATTTATCAAGTTTTCTCTTAACTTAAAATGTTCATTAACAATACAAAGAAACCAGATTAATGCATAGGAAGGAAGAGTGTTATAAAAAGAGTTAGAGGAATATTATGCATCAAATAGATTTTCTGTGTGCCTAATGAATCATTTCTCATGTCTTATATTTAATGTGTGTTTTCAACTGTCAAGTTTCACCTCTGCCTTATATCAGCTGTGTGACTGCATCTGAAAAATGGCAGTAATAGTATCTACGTCATAAGACCATTGGAGCGTTATACAATAATTCACTTAATGTACCAAGCATGGTGGCTGTCAGATACTAAATATTCCACTGGTCTTAGCGTTTGGAACTCTACTATTATGTAAATGTGACAGGACTGTGCAAGTAACACAATTTGTGCAAATCAGAGAGAATGCACGCTTCTTAAAATTTTATATTTATCACTCAGATCTGAGTAAGATTGATTACAAGAGGTTATATATAGTCCTGTTCTCAGGAACCAATTATTTCTCACCTTAGACTTACTGTTCACAGGAAAACATTTTAAGTTTCCTAGTCAGCCAAATTTTAGGAGTTCCAACTTTACCGTATCATATCAATGTTCTTGTAGTGTCTTTATACCTATGAAACATGTATGGTTCAGTCAAGAGTCCCAACTGGAAACAGATGGCATACTCAAAATGGGCAACTTGAGGAGAATTGAATAAAGGGATGACTGACAAAGGTTGACCAGAGTGTAGGAAATTACAAGGGAGAGCCTAGTTACCTCGAGGGACTACAGACAGCAGTGGTGATGAGTAGGTCCTTGACTACTCCTAGGCATGAAGTGGCCAGGGATGGCAGGGGACAGAGGGCTTGGGGAAAGGGCTGCTTCACTGAAGCCAGGGCCTTCTCAGGGATGCAGTTGTCCACTCAGGATCAACTGGCCAGAGATACTAAGGAATATCCTAAATTTCAACTTTTGACAAAAATGCCAGCTTATAGAATGTGATTACAAGGAAGTTAAAAAAGACATTAAATCAATCAAGAGGAGGTTCATTTGGGGCTGTGAAGTCTACAAATTTGGGATTTTGTAATCTTTATTTTTATTTTATCTTGTAAATGAACTAGTCAATATGTATAATATTTACATAAAAATATGATGTACGTGATTCATTTGAAAGTATACTAATATGTTCATCTACTGTCACCATTTTTCCATATATTTAATGTTCTTCTCTATCTTATAATGTCTCTGTTTTTTCCTGGCCCTTTGTTCACAACAAAATGTCTGATCTTTGAAATGGTGACGAAGTTCTTTTCTGTTGATGGTGGTTTGTTTTTTGGAATGATTTAAGAAAAATGACAGGTAGGTGTGATTTTAAATATATGTATAGGTATGTACTTATGTGTTTATGTATTGTGTGCATATATCCATAAAGATATCTGAAAGAGTCACCCAGAGGTTGACAGTGGTTATCTCTGGGTGATGGAATTCAGTCATTTTTTTTACTTCATCCTTTTTTGTATAATTAAAAAATAAAATGAACATGTATTATATTAGTCCTCAGAACATAAATTCTTTTGAGTTTTGGAAAAATGCTGATACCCAAACTCATAACCATTAAAAATATAGTACCATTATCAGGAAAAAATAATAAGTAAAATTTTCCACTCCTATATTTATCACCAAAGACACCGATGGTTTCATTGACATTGGTTGCATTTATCTGTTTGTTACACATTTGGATGCAACATTTTGAGAAAGGGAAGCACAGAAGCTTTGTGATCAGTGGTGAACTATGACTTCTGTCACTCTGAGTGTTCTGGATGAGAAAATATATTTTATCTTGACCAAGCATCTTCATTTATCAGAACTCACATTGATGTGAGGAGATGTGCTCATTCAGTCTTCTTTTTTTTTTTTTTTTTTTTAAAGATTTTATTTATTTATCTGACAGAGATAGAGACAGCCAGCGAGAGAGGGAACACAAGCAGGGGGAGTGGGAGAGGAAGAAGCAGGCTCATAGCAGAAGAGCCTGATGTGGGGCTCGATCCCATAACGCCGGGATCACGCCCTGAGCCGAAGGCAGACGCTTAACCGCTGTGCCACCCAGGCGCCCCTCATTCAGTCTTCTAACACTGGGGTGAGGCAGGTGCATTGCAAGCTATTGCTTATCCTCTATTTGCACACAGAGAACTTTGAAGAGCCAAGTGGTGTATTGATTGGCTTGATCGATGTCACATGGTGAGTCTGTCTGAAGATCTTCCAAGAACATCTCCGTCCCTGGAGTCTGCATCCAGTCAATAGCCTGTTGGCTCAAAAGCTAACTAGATGATAAATGAGCTCATTATACGGCGAGAGGTCTGGGGAGCTGAAATCCATGGGACCTGTGAGGAGACTTGTTCTACATCATGTCCCACTCCCTTTGTGGAACCCTCAGCCTTGCTGTCTGTCTAGATTGCCACGTTGTTGTGGGACAACCTCTTAGCCACCCTCTGGTTCTTTGTCTCTTATTTGAGCAGTAAGTCAATGAATTTTCTAAATAACATGAACTTTTTGCCAGTACACCTGCAATAGTCTGAACTGAAAGATTAATTTCATCTTATGGAATTAGACGTAACTTGAAACATGATGGAAATTGGTATGCAAATCAGACTTTACACTAAGCTCTCCTTTTTTTTCCAGAAATAATACAATTTATCTGGATAAACACGTACACAGTATCCCAACCCTCCTTTAAAGGATTAAAACTGAGTTCTCAGAAAGTCAGTAGCATATGATATTTAACACTCTGGGGCAGAAAAGAAGGAAAACATTTTTATGTGAAGAGGAGAAAAATCATTTGTGTTTTAAAAATACCTTTAAATATGAATGTGTATGAACTTGGCAGAATGATCTGAGGGGAAAAGAAAAAATATATATGGTAGCATTAGGAGAGGAATTTAATATATAAGAAAGCCATTCTGAGGCAAATTGGACAGTTTTAAATTACTTTCCTTTTAAAGATATAGACCTTGTAAAATTGGTTATGAAATGGAGGTAATATATCTTTATTTGTTAATTTGTAGAATTTATGTTTTAACATTTATTTTTACTCTCTGAAGTCATGAAGAATATATCTTTCTTACCAGTTTCCTTATATCTGAAAAATAAATGTGTCATTCCTTACTGTTTCAATAATGTATCATTTTAGGTTAAGTTTGTTCTGATAAAGAAATTATTTTGGAGTTTATGTGAAAAAGTAAATTAGCTGCATATTAAAATCACTGTAAACCATTAATATGTGCAATCTCTTAAAAAATCCACATACTCCTAAATCTTTATACTCATTCAAATAATTATGTTTACTGGTATTTGGTGGTAATAATAGTTTATATGTAATATAGCTTGAAGTATAAGTGAGATACCACACCATAACTGGCATGGCCAGTGAAGATATTAATATTTGAGAAGTGTTCTCAAGTCAAAGAGACTGTGTTTTATTTTCCCAATGCAGTTGTTCTATACACTAACCATGCATTAAAAAAAAAAAAAGAAATCACTATACATTTACCACATTTATTTTTCAGTTTAACTGAATACTAGTAATTTTTAAAAGTACTTAAAATCTTATCAGATTCAGAAGAGTGACACCTCGCCAACAAATTGGTCTTCATTCCTGAAGAGATAACCCATCATGAAAACCCACACTATGAGAAACTCTTGCTAAATAAGGAAATTACCATATGTAAACAGAAGCAAGTACAGTGATCTCTGACTTTTTCTGAGGGTACATACCTATCAATAAAATATGTGCCTCCAATACATGTTTGTATATGTTAATAAATTATATGTATGAATTACTATAATATGTTCTGTATGTGATAAAACATATTCCCAAAATAGAATTATTAACATAAATAGAAATGTTAACGTCTGTCATACCACTTCCAAATAGAGGATTTTGTGGAATATCGGCTATACCCTGCCCTGTACACACTTATACACCGTGGAAAACATGAGTGTAGAATTCCCATCTTCCCTGGACCTCTTAAAATAGTTCTGAGTTGTATAACTGCAAGTTCAAATTACAAAACTCAGATCTTTTTTTATCTGTTTATAAGTGTATTAGTCATCTATCACCAAAATATAAGATGTAATGACCCTCCCAAAACACAGTAGTTTAAAACAATACGCCTTTATCATTATTCACATGTCTATGGGTCAGCTGGATGGCTGTGGGCTTAGCTGGCTCACACTCTGTGATTAGTTGCAGGGTCAGGGTGGTGGGGCAGTTTCACTGATCTTGGATGGGATCTCTTACATGGCTTGCTATGGACTGGTTCAGGATTACCTCAGCTGGGAATCTCGGCTCCTTTCTACGTGTTTGTCTCTTAGATTCCTTGGAAATCATGGTTCTCACTGTGATCTTAGAAAAACAAGATTGGAAACATAAATGACCAAATGTTTTTTCATGCCTCTGCTTTTATCAAGTTTGCTTCTATTTGGCCAAAGCAAAGCAAGTCACTTGACTGAGTTCAGAGTCAGATTGGGAAGGGAACAAAAATGTAAAGAGGAAAAAGCATGAATGTGAGAGGCCAGTAATTAGGACCATTAATGCAATCAATCCACAACATCAAGAAAGTCTCTTTTCCATTAAATATATGTAAATGGAGTGATAATTTCCAGATAGCTGTAAGAGCAACCAGCCAATTGTACCCCAGTGATCTAATTATTTAGGGTAGTTCTTTGGGCATAAAGGCTATAGATGTTCAATTTTTTTTTTTAATAATTCAGCTCATTGGACGTTTAAGTTAAATGTTAAAATTGTATTCCCAAAGGGTTTTGTCATCACTGACTTAGGTTGTCTGGGCTCCAAGGGTGCAATAGAGGTGGAATCGTGACTCTCGTAATCATGTACTCATTGGTCCCCATGTGGATACTGCTGACTAAGTCTACACAGGACACTGTGCAGTAGAGAAAGTAAGCCTGCTTTCATGAAACATTGGCCTAAAATTAAAGAAGCAGCGTGATAAAACTCTATAATTTAGGTTAGAAATAGATAATTCCAAAAAGAAGACATAGTATTCTGTGTCTTATAGTATGTTTTACACAATACATTATTTAAAGAACAAATACCCCCAAAGTGGGACCTACATCAACGCCATTCCCTCAAAGAGGTAGAGTGATGTTTGACACCGAGAAGCTGCTTTTGCTCAGGTGTTATGCATTTGCTTTCCTTTCCTCACTAGGCTTTGTTCAGATCTTTTTTTTTTTTTTTAAGATTTATTTATTTACTTGAGAGAAAGAGAGAGAGTGCAAGAGCGTGAGCAGGAGGGGCAGAGGGAGAGAGTATCTCAGACAGGCTCTGCACTGAGCACAGAGTCCAATGTGGGGCTCGATCTCAGGAGCCTGAGATCACGACCTGAGCCAAAACCAAGAGTCAGATGGCCAACTGAGCCACCCAGGCGCCAATGTTCAGGTCAATTTTTAAAGAATGGGAGCCAACGGTTCCAAGATAAAGGACTAACTCTAGAAAACAAAAGATACTTCAGGGAGAAAAACTGGTCTACATAGCCATATTACTGCGGATGGAATGTCCCTCTTACTATCCTAAAAGATAAAGGACGTAGGACCAGTTAGGATGGGGACTTACTCATACCTTTACTTCTTTTTATTTTAATTTTTTGTATTGTCGTTATTCAGTGGTAAATCTAACACTTTCACAAAATGCATTTGGACAAAGAAGTAATAATATTCTTTATAACACTGTAACAAAAAATAATACTAAAAGCTAAATTGTCTAAAGTTAAAAATATGCCAAATACCTACAAACGAGTGAATTACAGTAGTCAGTTTTCATGGGCTAATCTCAAATTAGTCTTCAAATTTTTTTTTTGATCAATGATGAAGGAAATGTCAGTTCAAATTAGGCTAAACAGACAACAATCTATTTATTTGTTCACTCAATAAGTATGTGCTCAGGACTGGCATCAGGGGAGTGGGCTGTGATTTTAAGAAGTTAGGGAAGGCCTCAGATAAAAGAAGAAATAAAAATGGAAACTTCTTGAAGAGGGAGCATGGAAGGAACACCCTGTGCTGAAACAGAATGAACAAAGGAGAGAGGAGTAGGAGCTGAGGTGAAGGTTGAAGGCCAGACCACAAAAGGTCTGCAAGGCCCATTGGAAGCTGGTACCTGGGACTGCCCCTTACTCTCCAGGTGACCGTCTCTGTGTCTCGGCTGCTTCATCCATCGTGTGGGATAATGATGCTTCCCTCACTGAGCTGTCATGAGGATACAGTGTGCTGATTCCTGTCAGGTGCTTGGAACAGGGCCTGGCACTTTAAAGGTACAGCAGTTGTTTGTCATTATTATTATTATTATTATTATCATTTTTTAAAAGATTTTATTTATCTGAGCGAGAGAGAGAATGAGAGAGAGAGCACGAGCAGGGAGGAGGGGCAGAGGGAGAGGGAGAAGCAGCCTCCCTGCCGAGCAGGAAGCCTACCATGGGGCTCCATCTCAGGACCCCAGGATCACGACCTTAGCAGAAGGCGGACAGTTAACCAACTGAGCCACCCAGGCATCCCCTGCTATTAGTATTTTTTTAATTGCTACCCAGACTCTAAAGACCTGCAATTTATGGCATATCCATCCCACTTTTCTTATTTTATATGTCATCTTATATTCTGTCTTTTAAGATAATCATGCTTGAATCTCAAGTAACTTCATGTTGTGAAAAATATTCATATTCATAAACTGATGTTTTCTGTCCTTCAAGCAGTGGGGTTATAGGTGATGAAAAGGAGTTTCAGTGTGGTCCTAGACTTCTTCTGGAGGATCTCAGTACATGCATGAAAGTGGTATTCTCTGCGTAAGTCACTGAATAATTCCTAGCTTATTTCTGTAGGAACATGATCAACTTCAGAGACGAGAGTGATTAAGAGGGAAGACCCTGGAGACAGATGGTATGGGTTTGAATTTGAGCTTTGCTGCTTACTCAGTGGTAGGCTTGGGCAACTTTTTAAAACTCTTTATGCCTTAGTCGCTTTATAACCTTAGGATGATAATAGTACCTATGTCAGAGTTCATTTGTGAGGATTAAATGAAAGCATATGGAATATTACTTACAATGTTGCCTAGCTTGTAGTAAGTAATAAATATTAAGTACTATTATTATAATCAGTGTTTTAAAGTGACTTACCAGTAAGTAAATGAAAATTGGAATTACCACATCAGGAAATTTGTCAAATATTTTCTACATTTTCACATTTCCCCCTCTTTCACTACAACTAAGTGAAAATTGTGAGAAATTGCCTCATCAGTTATTTCTTCCCATTGATTTTAATGGCGTTTTATGCTTGCACATTTGATGGACTGATTCGTGACTGTGTTCGCTGAAGCCGGGAGAAGGCAGGACTCAGCTTCCTGGGAGCTCAGCAGCCATGCTCACAGCTGTGTGTGATGTGCTCTCAGATTCAGCTCTCGTTCTGGATAAATTTTTAAGAAAATAAAAGACACTGGTATATTCTGAAGGAAACATCACTGTGTATTGAAGTCAATTGCTTTAACTTGGTAGCTGCTGTTATTGCGACACGACTGGCTGTTTTTCCTTTCTTCCTGGAATATTAGCACAGGAATATTAATTTCCTTAATTCTGCTATTATCTTCAAGGAGAGTGCTTGATTGTTTGGAGCTATGTGAAGAAGAGCTTCTGCAGGCTAATCTAATCCTCTAAGAAAGTCTGAGAAATCTCTTGGATAAAAAGCTAGTGATAAATCAATGTGTGATATCTCGATATGGAATAAACAATCAGATACCTGGGGGCTAATGGACTTAGCTGGGAGACAGGGACTGGAATGTTTCTGCCCTTACTTTAGTGATGAAAATATTAGCATCTGTAGCATTTACAATACATGAGGCCAAAATAAAATTATCTCTAATGCTGCTTAAATAGAAACTCCTGGGGCGCCTGGGTGGCTCAGTTGGTTAAGCATCCGAGTCTTGATTTCAGCTCAGGTCGTGATCTCAGGTTCCTGGGATTGAGCCCCATGTCAGGCTCCAGGCTCAGGGGGATCTGCTTGAGGATTTCTCTCCCTCACCCTTTCCCCCTCCCCCCCTGCTTGTGTATGCCTGCACATGCACTCCTCTCTCTCTCTCTCAAATAAATAAGTAAATAAATCTCAAAAAAAAAAAAAAAAGAAACAAACTTCTGTGATGATGGAAGTGTTCAATAATTGCACTGTTCCATGCTGAGGAACCAAGTTTGTTATCTTATTTAATCTTGATTAATTTAAAATTTAAAGCCACGTGTGGGTAGTGGCAACCATATTGGGCAGTATGATCACTTAAATAAGTATAAGGTCTATTTTTCTCAAATAAGAAGAAATCTGGAGCTAGGAAGTACAGGGACACTGTGGGTACTTAAAGATGTTATTGAAGCAATGAGCTCTTTCATAGTCCTTTATCAGCAGCCCTCAGGTTTAACTTTCATCCTCTTGGTCACAGAATGGCTGCACTCTGATGCATCTAGTCTGTATTCAACATAAGAGGTTGGGTAAATCAGTTAGCCTTTTAACTTGAGAGGCTCTTCTGTATTAATCTTAAAAGACTTTCACATACCTCTCATTGGCCAGGACTTCTCTCTTTGAAGTGATGGGTATAGAGATTTATGTTCACTTAAAATGGAAACTAAGAAGAATTTGTGTAGCCTATTCTTTATGTGTGTGTGTGTGGATAGAACTTTAGTGCTTTTATTTACATTTTTATTCTCTTTAAGCATTTTTTCCTGAAGTCATAATCCCTTTTATAATGAATGTATCCAAAGGCCCATTGCAGAGAGTTGAAAGAAACTTCATGTATTATATAAACCAATGGGCCAGTTTAGTTTGCCTAGTCTTAAAAGAGAACCAATAGGATGAAATTAGCATTTAAAAAATACAGTTGTATATAGCACAGATGGGAATGAGAGTTATGTTTATCCCATACTCTCTTCAAATATAGAATTGTGCTCTTTACCTATCTGACTTCATTTCAGAACTAAGTGAAGGAACATTCATTACTTTGTTTAAAATAGCTTGGTTTTAACAGCTGCCTCAGGAAGAAAACTTTATTGATTTTATAATTCTAAGAATAAAGACATCACTTACCTAACTCTTTCTTCTTCTGAACACCTGCTGGGTGTAAGTAAAATGATACCCTACCTTTTCCAAAACAAAGCTGCTGCCTATTTTATAGAAATCATAAAACTTCGAGAACTCAGACGGATGCACAGAGTTTGGAGTATCTTAGATCTAACATTTCAGTTTATCTTCTTATCATGGTCTTCCAAGTTCTGAAAAAAATAAAATAGAGCCTTCTTATGAATATCGCACTCCTGCAGTACCAGTGGACTTTAGGGATTTCCTCATTTCAGGTGAAAATGGCTTGGAAGACTCTTTGTTAGTCCCCTGTAAAGTATACAAGGACAAAACCATTTTCGAAGTCCTCTTAGCTACTAGTCACTTTCCATAGGTTGTTCCCTATTCTTACAACTCTTTGAAGGAAACATTATTGCTCCATTTTATGGGCTAAATTACTGCATCTCTGAATAATTAAGTAATTTGCTGTGGTGGATTAATTCCTCCTAATTCTGCTATTGAGAGGAGGAGTTTAATTCCCTTTTCCTTGAATTGGGCTGGCTTTCATGGCTCGTTTGACCAATAGCATGTGGCAGAAGTGATGTTCTAGGAATTCTGAGACTAGGTCATAAGAAGCCTTGTAGCTTCTGTTCACAGCTCCAGGAACACTTGTTGTTGGGCCCTGAGCTAACAGAAGAAGTCCTGCTATCCTAAGACCACCATGTTCTAAGGAAGCCCGAGATAGGCCAAGCCAGCTACAGCTGTCCGAGGCCCCAGCCTTTTGAGCTACCGCAGCTGAAATTCCAGTATCATGGAGCAGAGATGAGCTGTCCCCACTCTGCCCAGTCCAGATTCCTGGCTTAAAAAGTCATGAGATTTAATAATAAGGTGAACATGGTGGTGATGAGCATAAGATGTTGTTTAAGCCAGAGCAGATAAGTAGAACACTTGCCAAGTTCTAACCAAGAGTTTCTGACTCCAGAGTCTGTGCTTGGTAATCTCCCTGTAACTGTCAGCTGCTCATGTTCTGGGGATGCTTTATTAAATTTATGATTTATAAGCACAAAAATAGAACTGAATGTTCAATTTCTCTTATAGAAGAATTAAGCTAAAACCAGTTTAAA
The DNA here is from genome assembly GCF_002007445.2 of Ailuropoda melanoleuca. Lineage (NCBI taxonomy): Eukaryota > Metazoa > Chordata > Mammalia > Carnivora > Ursidae > Ailuropoda > Ailuropoda melanoleuca. The sequence goes on from NC_048226.1 coordinate 73,032,702, forward strand.
ATAACTCTTGCGTCATGCTTCATTTTTCTTCATATCCCCTAATCCAAAATGGCATCATATTATGTATCTGTTTCTTCAGCTGTCTGCCTCTCCTCCCGCAGAATATAAACTCCATGAGGATTTCATAGCTTCAACAGCATCTATACCAGTGTCTGGGACGAGTAGGTGCTCAAGGAATATTAGTTAAATACATGAACTAATCAATGATTTACAGTGCAAAGAAAGCATAGATATTATTTTTTCTGTATAGAAGATAATTCTTCTAGAAAAATATGAAAACCAGAATATTACAAAGATAATAAACCAAACATCTGGATGCCCCAAGCCCAGAATTAACAGATGTTAAGATTATACCATACTCACATCAAAGTTTTTTCCTCTTAAATATTAAAAAAGTTGAATCTGCCTATATTTTCTTATTCCCCTTTCTCTTGTCCCAGAGACACTGCTATCTGTGTGCCACACATGCATTCTTATGTTTTTACTGCATGTCATTTTATGTACACATGCTGCTTGGCTCTGCCTCCGAAATAAAGTAGATCATAATTCCAATGCCTTTTCACCTGATCCTGCTACACCCCTAGTCCAGTGCCTGTCATCTTTTATGCACTATCTTGCTACTTGTTCCTGGCTTCTTCCTGTCTCACAGCATCATCCCAACACCACCATCTCTTCTCCACCCACCAGCCAAATTAGTCCTTTAAAAACATAACATCAGACTGTGTAACCTCCCTCCTCCTAGTCCTTCAGTGGTCTCCATCACACCTGCAATAAAATGCCAAGTCCTTGCCATGCACATCAAGGTTCTATTTGACCCACTTTCCAGCCTAACTTCCAGCTCCTCAGTGTCCTTCCTTCCTGTTCTTAAGGTGCACGGGCCTCCTCTGGCCCCCTTGCTGTTTGGAGAGCACAGCGGGCACGTTTCCAAGCACATTTCCATCTCTGGGTCTTTGCATCCCCTCATCCTGCCCCTTGGATTACCCGTCCATAGGCCTCTCTCATGTGGCTCCATCGTATCACTGCCTGCATTCAGAATACCACTACCTGACAGAATTTGTACATGTATGCGTGCATGCATTTATCTGTTTGCTGTTTATTTCCTCATAAGATTACAAGCTTTCGTTAGGTCAGGGATTCTATGATTACATCCTTTCTATAATTCTTCTATGGTTACATCCCTTTGATGCCTAGAATAATGGCTGACATGAAGTAGATGCCCCCAAAATATGTGTTGAATAAAGAAATATAGGAATATACTGTTCTATGTTTTTAAAAACTGTATTTAAGTTGTATCATACTGATTGTATCTTGTGGCAATTTGCTTTTCTCAATCAACATTGTTTTCAAAATATGTCCCTGTTCAGATTGATCGATCTCTATCTCCATCTATCTATCTATCTATCATCTCTCTATCTATCTATCTATCTATCCATCATCTATCTTTCTTTCTATCTGTCCTCTCTATCCATCTATCTAGTTCAGTCATTTTAACTGTGGTATATTTTCCCATACAGTTTATTTATCCATCCCTCTACTTCTAGACTATGGTTACTTTTAGTTTTTACTTTTCTAAACAATGCTGAAAGAAACATTCTTTTAAACATGCTTTCCTTATTTGTTTTTCCTTGTAGGTATATAACATAATAAACATTTGTGTTTTTTCCCCTGGTAGTTAGATTCATCTATAGAAGTGATTACATTGTATTCTTTTTTGCTCAGAGGAGTAGTCTGCCACCACCAAAGGTCCACATGCAAACCTAAAAGTCATTTTACGAGGGGAAAAAGACCAAAATCACAAAAACTTTTTCCCTAACGAACGAGTTTAATATTGTCTTTTAAATCTCATCCTTTTCTTTTATCATGCCTTAAAGATGCATAGGTTCTGCTGTCGAAATTCAAGCGTAATGTTATCTCTGATTAAATTATCTTACTCTGATGTTATATGCATGTATGTTTGTGTGGGTGTAGATGGCAATATGACCATTTGAATTACTGTGGTCCGAAGTGGCTTAAGCAAAACTAATATTCCACTAAATCATTGAGAATCTTTTCAGAGTTTTGCATTTTTCTTGCTAAAGTTTAAAAAAAGCTAATTTTATTACAAAATTGTGAACTTTGTTAAATGAAGAGGTGATAAGTAAAAACACTGGGAAAACTCATTGAGACCTGTAATACTGAGGCATAATATAGACAATTTCAAAAAGAATTGAAACTTTCAATGTGCTCTGAAACAGTTTACCAGTGATATCATGTGTTTTGACTATGAAGCTATAGATGTCTAAAATAGAGAAGGAGAAAAACTGCTTTTTGGGGTGATGCTTTTGCCTTCCTCACTGTTAAATGATTCTGGAAAGAAAAAAAAAAAGCTGAGTTCAATTTACTTAATTTGTAATTTGTAGCGGTTTGGACAGCCATTAATCTAATCTTTACTTAATATAATCTTAAACATTTAAAAAAGTTGATCTGTACTTAGGAAAATTAAAAAGTAACGTTAAAGTTGAATGACAATTACCTTAACAAAGCTGGGAAAAATATTTGAATGGATTCAGAAAACATCATTCATTCATTTATCAGTTATTCATTGAGTTCCCATTAGGAATCAGGTGCTATCCCAGGTGCTGGGGACACAGTTGTGGAAAAATACTTGAGGTCTCTCTACACCTTGTGAGCTCACTATCATTGAGCGAGAGAGATAATAAACAAGTGAACTAATACTTAGATGAGATAATGCCCCAGGGTGCTGTGAAGTGCTATGAAGCTGATGACACAGGGCAGTGTGATTGAAAGTGAAGTGGGGCTGGGGAGGGAAGCAGAATTGCTTGAGCTATGGTGGCCATATGGAAGCTCTGAGGAGGTAACCCTTGAGCTAAGAGGTGAAGGAGGTGTTAGCCGTGCAGACGTCTAGTGACTGTCTCTGCAGTGGAGGGAACAACAAGTGAATGGTACCGAAGGTAGGAACAAGTTTGCTGTGCTGGTGGAATACAGAGGTCTGTGTGGCTGAGGAAGTGAGGGAGAAGGTGGTAGAGGATGAGATTGGTGGGACAGTGGGGGGCTTTGAAGGCTTGGATAGGACCTGCATTTTATGCTAGGAATTCCTAGTTATTCTTATAAATCACCAGAAAGGTTTAGCAGGGAAACGGGATGACCAGATTTATATTTGTGTATGTGATATTATACATATATAACATTATATATTATAATATTAATGACTATTATAATTAGTAATAATATTATATAGGAGGCAAAATTTTACTACCACCCTCTTAGGATTTTTCAGCTGAATCTAGGAATTAAACTGACATAACATAGAGTAACAGAAGAAAAACATGTATGTTTTGCATGACAGGGGAGCCCTCATAAGGAAATGAAGACCCAAAGAAGTGGTAAAACCTCCATGCATTTATGCTAGGTTGTACCATTGTGGAAAAGTAACTAAAATATACAGGGAGTCCAAAGAAAGACAAGAATTATTTTAGTAAGGTCTGTTTGCACACAATTGTCTCAGCTTTGACTCCAGGTTGAAGAATGTTTCTTTTCTTCTGGTACAGGGAAGGCATCTTTCCCATGGGAGTTTTTAATCTTCTCTTTTTCAGAAAGAAAAAGGAAGATTAGAATGTCCTTCCTGCATCTGCTGTTTCCTAGGTGCCTCCAGCCCAAAGTAATTCCCATGAGAAAGTGACATACCTATGGTCAATATAATAACACATAATAAACATATGATGTACACAGATAATATATAATCTACATGTACAGTTGATCCTTGAACAACAGGTTTGAATGGTGCAGGTCCACGTTTATGTGGGCTTTTTTCAATAAATACAGTAAAATACTGTAAATGAATTTTCCTTATGATTTTCTTCATTACATTTTCTTTCCTCCCACTTACTTTATTGTAAGATTACAGTGAATAAACATATAGCATAGAGATATGTGTTAATCGACCAGCTATTTTACTGGTAAGGCTTCTGGTCAACAGTAAGCTATAAGTGGCTCAGTTTTTGGGGGATCAAAAACTATACATGGATTTTCAACTGACGGGGGGTCAGCTCCCTTAACCCCTGTGTTGTTCAAGGGTCAACCTGTATAATATCATAAGTATGTACAATATATTTATGTTCTTATTTTTTATATTTATATATATTAGTGAACTTTCTGGCTACTACCTGGAGAGTGGATTGTAAGGGGCCATTAGTTGGGGAGGGCAGCTACTGAAGAGGAGTAAAGGCAGGTTTACCAGCAGTTCAGAAGAGAAAAATGCACTAGTGAATTAGATCAGAGCAAAATTTTTCAACCCAGGCAATATCGACATCCCAGGCCAGACCATTCTTTGCTGGGGAGGTGGGGGGCTGTGCTCTGCATTGTAGGGTATTTAGCACTATCTCTGGCCTCTTCTCACTAGATTTGTAGCATCACCCACCTCCCTGCTCAGCTGTAACAGGCAAAAATATCTCCACACATTGCCAGATGTCCCTGGTGGGGGCAAAATTGGCCCCAACTGAGAACTACTGTTGAGGTGATAATGTTGGTGGGAAAAAGAAGCCAATTTTAATACATAGTTGGTGGTGGAGGGCAAATGGCTTGCTGACTAATTGAATTTAGAAGGTCCAGGGTAAAGAAGACATTGGTTCTGTAGATGACCCCCATTTGCATGTAAATAACAATGTTCTTTTTGCAAATTATACTTATCTTTAGTTTACTGATGCAGATCCTGAAGGACTCTTCTTGACAACAACGTCTTACTTGGGAGTTTTATTGCTATTTATAGGGTCTACTTGAACACAGAAAACTACAACATAATTTACTAATATGTGCTTATCAGTTGTTCAGTCAGGTGTTCTCCCTAATTACTCTCAATTGTGAGGATCTGTGATATAATGAAAGGAAACTATCTCTTCCTGATAAATATCAGTACATCTGCTTAATCATTTATAATGGCCTGAATGATTCATGTATGTTTGTGTGACTTTATAAGTGCAGTGGGGACTTGTAGGTATGAATTTATGTCCCAGATGAAGAGCTAATACATTCTCTGTATATAGGATGTGAAAGGGGCAGAGGTGACCATAAAACTATGGAAAGTGGGTATGGTTTGACTCAAAATAACAGGGAAACAATTGCTGCATCTATCGCTTTACTGTCCAGTCCTCTGGAACCATCCTGTCTTCACCCCTGCAGTGTGTGGCCCTATCACATCCCTCCCTATCTTCCCTAGGCTCAGCAGCCCCAGACATGACAAGTGTCCTTCATGTGACATAGTTCTTCACTTATTTCTTTGTAGAATGTGGTTGGGCGTTATCTGCATGATCAACCACATTCTGTGGATACCTAAACCTAAAATTAAGTTCCAAAAATGATCAGATAGATTAAGAGTAAAGTAAGGCTTTACTTCCTTTATTCTGGATGTTACATCCACTTTAAAAATCAAACTAGTTTTTTTTTTTAATCCACATGACATTTTTTTTTCTCCATGGAAAAATTTAAAATAATCATGACTTTCTGTCTAAAAATGAAAATGGACACTATTTATAATGCTTTTGCTATAAAAATACATTGGAGTTAGTAATTATCGAAATTGGCATAAGCAGAAACAACAGCTATCATTTCATGACTGCTGGTCATATGCCAGGCAGTTAGTGAGGCCCTCGCATATGTTATTTCTAAATGGCTTGATGCTTCTATCAAATGGATATTATTATTCTCAGTTTATAGATTTAGAAACCTGAATTGAGAGGTTATGTAGTCTCACTCAAATTAGTACTGCTGGTGAGTAGTATATCCATGTTTCAAACATAATCTATTTGGTTCAAGAGCCTATATTCTTTTTTTTTTTTTTTTTAAAGATTTTTTTTATTTTACTTATGTGACAGAGAGACAGCCAGCGAGAGAGGGAACACAGCAGGGGAGAGGGAGAGGAAGAAGCAGGCTCCTAGCCGAGGAGCCTGATGTGGGACTCAATCCCGGAACACCGTGATCACGCCCTGAGCTGAAGGCAGTCACTTTAACGACTGCGCTACCCAGGCGCCCCAAGAGCCTATATTCTTAACCACCTCACTCTCTGCCACCACTTTTTAAAGTCAAATAGCCACCACTGACTGAGTGCATCCCACTCTATTCCAGGGGTTTTATGAATATCATTTCAATTACTTCTCACCACAACCTAATAAAATGGGTGATTTGTTCCTATTTTATCACTAAAAATATATAAGGGTAGGAAAAGTTTGATACTTGTTTTTTTAATCAGGACCTTATGATTTCAAGTGACAGAAAGCCTAGGTATCAATAATTCATGTAAAGACAAAGGGTAGAACTAGCTCCCATCATGACTGATACCAAAGTATATAACCGCCCTCTCTCCATCTTTTTTTTAATAATAATATTTTTTATTATATTATGTTAATCACCATACAGTACATCCCTAGTTTTTGATGTAAAGTTCCATGATTCATTACTTGCGTATAACACCCAGTGCACCATGCAATACATGCCCTCCTTAATACCCATCACCAGCCTATCCCATTCCCCCCACCCCGAAAGCCCTCAGTTTGTTTCCCAGAGTCCTTAGTTTCTCATGGTTCATTCCCCCTTCTGTTTGCCCCCCCCTTTCTTCTTCCCTTTCTTCTACCAATCTTCCTACTTCTTATGTTCCATAAATGGCTCTCTCCATCTCTTGGCTGTGGTTTCCTGTCAGTGTTCTTCTCACACGTTGCCTTGCCTGTTTAGGTGGCTGAATGGCTTCCAGCAGCTGCCAGCTTACATCCTTTCTGCTCACCAATCTTTACCATGCCTCTTTTTGTACAGTTCCTACACATTTCTGGAATTGAATACATTTTCCTTATTGGTTGCAACTGAATCACATGCTCCCCTGGGGGCAAGGAAGTGGAGTCAACACAACTCAAACTCTGTGGAGTAAGGAGAAGTGATACCTTGCCTCCCCCCCCAAAAAAAGGGGGATGACTGGTGAGCAAAACAGAACAAAATATCTGTCCATTATACGCACCTCTGATCCAGTAGTAGTAAGTGACATAGTCAGGATTCAAATTCAGATATGTAAGACTCCAAAGCACTTTCTCCTATCCTTTACACTGATCTCTTCATCTCCAGATAATTGTCTTTGAAAATCCATTGTGAGGGGCGCCTGGGTGGTGCAGTCGTTAAGCGTTAAGCGTCTGCCTTTAGCTCAGGGCATGATCCCAGCATTCTGGGATCAGGTCCCACATCAGGCTCCTCCGCTAGGAGCCTGCTTCTTCCTCTCCCACTCCCCCCACTTGTGTTCCCTCTCTCACTGGCTGTCTCTCTCTGTCAAATAAATAAATAAAATCTTTTTTTAAAAAAATCCATTGTGAGATAATTTCTCAATCTCTTGTGCTTTTGTGAAAAAAAATGTGTCATTTTGTTAAGGAAATGACATTTCAAAACATCAGTATGCTTGTGATATATCTTTTAACAAAAGTAACAAGCTGTCAACTTACAGGAAAATATTATTTCTACAAGATAGAAATTCTCTAAATTTTAGGTAAAAAATGTAATGATTTGGTGTCTAATTTCATAGTAAATTTTTGCATTGAATAAAATGTTCTTCTTCATATCTCCAAAACGGTATTTAGCATAGAATGGACTTTCTCCTCACCATTCATCTTAGGGCTGCATTACTATTGTCTATCTTTCCCACTAATATAAATAGTCCTTGGCATTTCAACAATCTTTAGTTCAATATCTTTGACCTTCGACTTTAGGGATAGTACTCTTGCCTTTGAAGAAATTAAGCAGAGGAGTGTAAGCAGAAAGAAATAATATAAACTAGTAGAAAGTGCAGGATTAGGAATCAGGAAACCAGGATTATGGTTCCAATTTGATAATACCTCCCTGTAAATGAGGAATGGCAAATGAGATTCTTTCTGAAATGATCACCTACAGTGCTCTAATATAATCTCTTTAGTGGCTGTATTTTCACCCTGAGTGCAGTGGAACTTTCAAATTACCAGTAAAGCAACATTCATTCACTTAGACAAAATGAATTGAGCATCTATGGCAAGGTATTGTGGTAGATACGGTGAAGGCTGCAAGATGACTCCTTAAGAGCATCTGTCATCCCTAAGATGCAATGATTGTCTCACGTGTCTGACACTGTGCTAGAAGCTAGGGCTATAAAGGTGCATACAAAAGCCCTAAGGGGCTTATCATTTAGCTGGAGAGATGTGGGCAAAGAGAAAGATAAATACATATAGAAGGAAGCATATACAAGGACAAGCAAGTCTAGAAAGCTAAACTCTTCCCATTAATAGGACAAGCAAGTGCTTCAGCCATTCAACTTCTAATGAGCAGTTCAGACCTTTGGGGACTGTTCGCACATAGATTGTAATAGGGTGAAGCTAATTGCTTCCATGAATATCAGCATAAAGGTAAACGTAGGAGGTCAAGTAGGTATACAAGGACTAGATTGTTGACTATGTCCACATCCAGAGAGGACTAAATAAGGAAAGAAAAGGATTGAAAAACCCATCACAGAGCAGAGAAATGGTCATGTCTTCATATGTTATAGAGTTGTCCAATACAGGATCCAGGAGCTCGTATCAACATGTGTTGTATGTGAGAAATGCACCCTGAATTTCCAAGATTCAATATGAGAAAAAATACAAAATATTTCAATAATTTTTGATTTGGCCACGTGTTGAAATGATAATATTTTGGATATACTGGGTACAATAAAATATTAATAAAAGTAATTATTTTTAATGTGGATTCTAGGAAACTTAAGATTACATATATGGCTTATATTATGACTGTTGGATAGTGCTATTCTACTTGACCAGATTAGGAACTAGGAATGCTTTATAAATCCCACTTTTTACCAGGCCTCAACTCCAAGTTTTGAGGAAGCTCTGGATTCCTTTATTCCTAAAGCTTAGTCACTAATTTCAAAATGTGTTTGGGGGTCATTGGGTGTGAGAATGACTTACTGAGCCCCTACTTTTTTCTAGGCTGCCATATAAAGTAGGTTTCATTATCCTCAGTTCAAAGGAGGCTCATTCAGACTAAGTAACTTGTCCTGGGTCCACAGAGAGAAAATAGTGGAATTCTAACTCAAGATGTCCTGTTCCAAAGCAAGGGCTCACTGCACACCACGCTGTTCGCCCTAAGTACTGCTACTAAGCTGACGCTGCCTGAGTACCGGAGTGTTAGGATGTCACTAGTGCATTTTCCTACCTTCACACGGAAGACAGTACAGGGATAAAGAGCAAGGGCTTTTAGTCACCTGCGTGCGACTCCAAGCCTGAGTCTTCTGCCTTGCAGCTGGCCAAATTATTTAACTATTCAGAGATTTGGGTTTATTCTCTGGGGATGACAGTAGTGCTGTTCTCACAGGTTTGCTGTAAATGTTAAGTCCGATGATATTTATTAAGTACTTAACAGTGCCCAACAGTACCACAGTTAGGGTTCAGTAAATGAGCAGCATAGGTAAGATAGGAGGCCGGAGATACAGCCTGTTGGTGCAGGGCCCTATGGCTTGTCTGATAGGCCTGGAGTTAGGTTAGCACTGTTTTTAATTTACCAGCCATGTGAACTTGAGCCAGTTACTTAACTTCTCTGTGCCCCAGTCACACCTGCTTATGAATTGGATTTAATAAAAGTCCCATTCCCATTGTTGTTGGGATAGTTAAAAGACATAATACATGAAAGGTTCTTAGAATACCACCTGGAGCAAAATAATGGGAAATGATAGTTGCATTGTTGCTTTCGCTCTTGTTAATATTTAGAAGACATTTACTTTTTAAAATTGTATTTGTATTTTTGGCTTTTTATTCTTTCAGCTTTTTAATTGGCTTTGTTTTCTAAAGTTAATTTGCTTTTCTGACATTTGCTTTTACATTTAGCTTTTGAAACACTGTGCTTTCTGATTTCACTCTTTCTAGACTCTTCCCATGTAGCCGTTATGCATGTGTTGGCCTTCCATAGTTACTACCCACCCCACTTCAACCACCTTCTTACTTGCCATACAAATGTGTAGGTTTTATCTTGCACACCTCACTGAGAGAAGGAACAAATCACTTTTTTTTCCCACTGTTGAATTATCAGCACCTAGCACAGTGTCACCCCCATAGTAGGTGCTCAATAAATTTATTGAATGAATGAGAAACCAGATAGCCATGCCTCTGAGATTAATAATATAAAGTTTTACATATAGTTCTTTCTTTTAGTTTTTATTTAAATTCCCGTTAGTTAACATACAGTGTAATATCAGTGTTAGGAGTTCAATATAGTGATTCAGCACGTCCCTGCATCATCAGGTACTCATCGTGACAGGGGCACTCCATAAACCCCTTCTCCCCGCTCACCTGTCCTCTGGTGACCATCAGCTTGTTCTCTATAGTTAAGACTCTTTCAGGGCACCTAGGTGTCCCAGTCATTTCAGCATCTGCCTTCAGCTCAGGTCATGATTTCTGGGTCCTGGGGTCGAGCCCACATCAGGCTCCCTGCTTCTCTCTCTGCCTGCTGCTCCCCCTTCTTGTGCTCTCTCTCTCTCTCTCTCTCTGTGTCAAATAATAAATAAATCTTAAAAAGACTCTGTTGATTTGCCTCTCTCTCTGTCTCTCTCTCTCTCTCTTTTTCCCTAGTGTTCTTCTGTTTTGATCTTAAATTCCACATATGAGTGAAATCATACAGTATTTGTCTTTCTCTGACCGACTTATTTCACTTAGCATCATACTCTCTAGCTCCATCCATGTTATTGCAAATAGCACAATTTCATTCATTTTATGGCTGAATAACATTCCATTGTATACATATACCACTTCTCTATCTGTTTGTTAGTTGATGGACACTTTGGCTATGATAGATAATGCTACATTAAACATCAGGGTACATGTATCCCTTTGAATTAGTATTTTTTTATTTCATTTTTCTTTTTCTTCACTTCAAGTTTTTATTTAAACTCAAATTAGTTAACATGTACTGTAGAATTAGTTTCAAGAGTAGAATTTAGTGATTCAGCACTTCTATACGTCAGCCAGTGCTCATCACAAGTGCGCTCCTTAATACCTATCACCCATTTCACCCATCCCACCATTCACCTCCCCTCCAGCAACCCTCAGTTTGTTCTCTATAGTTAAGAGTCTGTTTTATGGTTTTCCTCTTTCTCCCCCCTATGTTCAGTCTTCCTCTGACTGACTTACTTCACTTAGCATACACTCTCTCTCCATCCACGTCATTGCAAATGGCAAGATTTCATTCTTTTTATGGCTAATATTCCATTATATATATATATATATATATATACCATAACTTCTTTATCCATTCATCAGTTGATGGACATTTGGGCTCTTTCCGTAATTTGGCTATTGTGGATGACTCTGCATTGGGGTGCATGTGTCCCTTTGAATCAGTATTTTTGTATCCTTTGGGTAAATACATAATAGTGCAATTGCTGGATTGTAGGGTAGTTTTATTTTTAACTTTTTGAGGAACCTCCATTTTCCAGAGTGTCTGCATCTGTCTGCATTCCTAACAACAGTGCAAGAGGGTTCCCCTTTCACCACATCCTTACCAATATCTGTTGTTTCTTCTGTTGTTTATTTTAGCCATTCTGACAGTTGTGAGGTACTATCTCATTGTACTTTTGATTCGCATTTTCCTGATGATCAGTGATGTTGAGCATCTTCTCATGTGTCTGTTGGCCATCTGTGTGTCTTCTTTGGAAAAATGTCTATTCATGTCTTCTGCCCATTTTTTAATTGAATTATTCATTTTGGGGGTGTTGAGTTTTATAAGTTCTTTCTATATTTTGGATACTAACCCTTTATCGGTTATATCATTTGCAAATATCTTCTCCCATTATGTAGGTTGCCTTTTAGTTTTGTTGATTGTTTCCTTTGTTGTACAGAAGCTTTTTATTTTGATATAGTCCCAATAGTTTATTTTTGCTTTTGTTTCCCTTGCCTCAGGAACATATCTAGAAAGAAGTTACTTCAGCCAATGTCAAAGAAGTTGCTGCCTGTATTCTCCTCTAGGCTTTTTATGGTTTCAGGTCTCACATTTAGGTCTTGAACCCATTTTGAATTTATTTTGGGGTATGGTATGAGAGAGCGGTCCAGTTTCATTCTTTTGCATGTCACTGTCCAGTTTTCCCAACACCATTTGTTGACTGTCTTTTTCCCATTGCATATTCTTTCCTGCTTTGTTGAAGATTAATTGACCATATAATTGTGGGTTTGTTTCTGGGTTTGCTATTCTGGTCTGTTGATCTCTGTGTCTGTTTTTGTGTCAGTACCATTCTGTTTTGACTGCTATAGCTTTATAATATAACTTGATGTCCAGAATTGTGATACCTACAGCTTTGCTTTGCTTTTTCAAGTTTGCTTTGGTTATTTGGGTTCTTTTGTGGTTCCACAAAAGGTTTAAGATTGTTCTAGCTCTGAAAAAAATGTGTTGGTATTTTGATAGGCATTGTATTAAATGTGTAGATTGCTTTGGGTAGTACAGACATTTTAAAAATATTTAGTTTTCCAACCCATGAGCATGGAATGTCTTTCCATTTATTTGTGTCCTCTTCAGTTTCCTTCATCAGTGTTTTATAATTTTTGGAGTGTAAGTCTTTCACCTCTTTGGTTAGGTTTATTCCTAGGTATCTTATTACTTTTGGTGCAATTATAAATGGGATTGATTCCTTAATTTGTCTTTCTGCTGCTTCATTATTGGTGTATAGAAATGCAAAAGATTTACATTGCATTTAGCTTATATTACATTTACATTGATCATGTATCCTGTGACTTTATTGAATTTGTTTATCAGTTCTAGCAGTTTTTCAGAATTTCTATATATAGTATCATGTCATCTGCAAATAGTGAAAGTTTTACTTTTTCCTTGCTGATTTGGATGCTTTTCATTTCTTTTTGTTGTCTTAACTTCCAACTCATTAAAATATAGTTCTTATATTTTATATAGGCTTAGGCATGCATCTGAAGAATATCAGGCCACTGATGAATACATTACTGTCCACAGTTTCTACTCTCACTTGTTTCTTTTTAGGGAGGCATGGGTTTTGGTTTGTAGTTATTGACTCTTTAGATATAGGCAGTTAAAATATATTGAAGAGACTATTTGGCAATTGGAATTTTTAAATAATAAAATCAAAGTTCATGTTTCATCTTAGAAAAACATGTTAAAATATAAAGTAGTGCTACATTGAAATCAAAATACCAGTACAGCACATTAACCTAGATGATCAGTGTTCTTTCTTCAATTATTATTCTCAGGTTAAATGTATAAAAATAATTAACACCTTCCCATTCCATACCATTCTTCAAGTGTGACTATTAACCACTGCGTGTTTTTATACCTAAGGTTGGACTTACAAACTTCTGTTAAGTATTTTCAATCCTTATTTGAGCTGTTTTTTCTTTTTTTAAGATTTATTTGAGGGAGAGTGGGGGGAGGGGCAGAGGGAGAGGGAGAATCTCAAGCTGACTTCACGCTGAGGGCAGAGCCCCATGAGGGGCTCAATCTCACGCCCCTGATCATGACCTGAGTTGAAATCAAGAGTTGAACACACAAGGGACTGAGCCCCTCTTTGTTTGAGTTTTTAAAAAGCAATTTATCATCAAAAAACTTTAATTCGAAAATATTTGTAGAACGTTTATGTGCACGCACACACACACACACACACACACCTTCTATACACACATAACAGATGTTGGCATTGAGAGAATTTAATATAAATCATGTATTTAAGAAAAAGTATAAAGTACTTTAGCTATGACCTTGGGCAATAGGCATTAGGAATTCAAGGAGAGTTCTTTTTCTGATGTTTCTAAATCCTTTGCCTAATGAGTCTACCAACAGAGGCTTTTATTTATAGGGAATTAAATGGAAACTGCTAAAGGAGTTCTGATAATATCCACCTGCTTTCCTGTTATTAAAGAACCTTGTAGCACAGTGGACTGAACAGCCTAATCTCACCTATTTTATTCCTAGTATAACTTCAAGGGCTAATGACAAGTCTGTAGTCATTTAAGAGGCTTATTTAGGCACTAAATACCCAAGAAGGGTGAACTCTGAATCATTGTAAGACAAACTAACAATGAAGATGTGAAAAGTACCATGAGGCCTAACTGCCAAATTCTAAGAGTCTATCCAAACATTAGCATTTTCATAGTGCCAGCAAATCCATCTGCAGGATACTGAGCAAGCAGCGTCATGCCCATAGTTCGGGAAGTGCTCATTATTAACTAGGTCATGTTTCAGGGCAGCACCCCAGATGGCACCACATCCAGCTTGTGCTGAAATAACACCAGCTTTATTGCTATGCCTGGCTCCTATGCACACTCTCCCCATTTTTGCCAAGACATAGGACATCCTCCTTGATTTCCATCTATGCCCATCATCTGTTGCCTTTTTTCAACTTTTTTCCTACCTTTTAAGTTTACTCTAGATGCCCCCTTATTCACATTTTACCTGGTTAAAAATGTTAGGGACAGAAATAAAAGGACACTCATGCTAATTAGTTCACAACTTCACACTATTCAGATTGCAAAGCCTTAGGAACATTTCTACATTTGGCAAGACCTACCTTACTACTACTCTTCCCTTAAAGTGCAGTGAAAACAGTTCCTTCTGAAGTAGAGTGGCAAAAATAGATTTTTGTTGTTCTTGCATCAGGTTAAGAGTCCTACCTTACAAGCAAGTGGGCCTTAATTTCTCCTGCGGTAGGGTGCTAGTGACTAGAAGCATTAACGAGACCACAGTTTTGGCATATTTTTCAAACTCTAGTCTGTGCAGAGGGAAGCCAACAGAGGCCTTTCTTACTAGGCTGTGAAACGGAGGTTGGCCTTGTGACAGTTTTCTTCTCTAGTCCAAGCAGATGGATGAGAGTGAAAGGTAGGAGTGTGATGGGGGGTGGCTCATCTCCCCTTTGCTGTAACCCTCTAGAAATCCATAAGGAGGACACCTGGTTGTGTTCAAAGGTGGTTTCCCAACACTTTGGCCTATAGTTGGAGGAAACTGCCCTCATTTCTGCTTCTCTTCACCAGCAAAGGTGTGGAAATACCCTGGGGCTATCCCATTTCATGCTTCTCTGAGCTCATAGGGAGTTTCTCCACTTAGAAATTGAATTTTTACAATGATCTCTGGTGGAAGAAATCTAAGTTTTTATTCCACGCCCAACATCTACTTTAAATGACATATGTTTTACTCTTTCTGCTCCTTCTATATTTCTGCTGGTCACTTACATCTAAGACCATATTTATAGATTTTTATTAACCAGGCTCTATTACTCTTTACTCTCAACTGACAAAAACCATTCTAGTTATTGGTAATCTTCTATGAAATGAAATTTAAAGCACATTTTATCTCCTGATCTTTTATGAAGATATGGATATTACACCATGCTACAAAGACTAAGCATATGTGAATAATGTCTAAAATCAAATACAACTGATTCTGAAATTAATTTAATAAATCGTTATTGATATGCACGCTCGTCATTGTATGAAGAATGTAGGATAGGAGAAAATGTCCAGGCTTTGGAATCAAACCACTCTGAGTTAGAATCCTGGCTCTGCCAATTACATGTTTTATGAGCTTGGGCAATTTACATAAACTTTCAATGTCTCAGTTTCCTCATCAGTAAAATAGGCATACCAATATTTATTTTTTCAGCATTGTTGTTGATTATTAATGGCAGGTGCAAAGTTACTAGCTTATAGAATGAGTTCAACAAATGATTGCTCATAAGTAGTAATTCAGGGATATCATTAATTCTCATATTTTGTCTGTGTCAAAGTTTCCCAGATTTTGCATGTACACTCCTTTAATTTGTTTAACAAGCATTCAAAGAGAATCTATTATGTTGAAGGTTCTGAGGACTTCTAAAAACTCTTAAGGGAACTTTATCCCTTCATGAGAATGATCAGCTTAGCACAAATAATTTTTAAAATAACTTTGATGGTCAGCTTTCTAAAAAGTATGGCACATTCTCTTGCTTTTGAAATATTGACAATGCAGGGCCATTACAATGATCATTGTTTATTGTACTGAAATGTACTGCCATGATTTCTCAATGTTATCCAGGTGTCAAAGGACCTTTGTTTCTTGTTATACCTCTTGAATCTTATCATTTGGTGTTCATATTTGCTCTGTTTGTTCCTTAATGTCCTTAGTGTACTTCCACATTTCAACTTTACTTCTTTATTTTAATTAATTAATGTTTAAAATTCAGTGTAGTTAAAAAATAAATTCAGTATAGTTAATGTACAATGTTGTATTAGTTTCAGGTGTACAATGTAGTGATTCAACAATTCTATGCATTACTCAGTGCTCATTACAATAAGTGTAGTCTTCACTCCTTTCTCCTGTTTCACCCATCCCCTGGCCTCCCCTCTGGTAACCACCAGTTCCCTATATTTAAGAGTCTGGTTTTTTTTGTTTATTCTTTTTTCTTTGTTCATTCGTTTTGTTTCTTATATTCTACATATGTGTGAAATCAAATGGTATTTGTCTTTCTCTGACCGACTTACTTCACTTAGCAGTGTATTCTCCAGCTCCATCCCATCGTTGCAAATGGCAAGATTTCAATCTCTTTTATGACTAATATTCCATTATATATATATTATATATTATAAATATATTATATATAAGCATTATATTATATGTATAATATATTATATTATATTTATATATAAATATATATTTATAATATATAATACATTATATATTCCATTATATATAATATTCCATTATATATATGTGTGTGTGTAGTATATATGTATATGTACACACACACCTACACACCCCATTTCTTCTTTATCCATTTATCTATTGATAGACACTTGGGTTGCTTCCATATTTTGGCTATTTTAAATAATGCTGCAATAAGTACAGGGGTACATATATCTTTTGGAATTAATGTTTTCATTTTCTATGGGTAAATAGTAGTGAAAGTACTGGATCATATGATAATTCTATTTTTAATTTTTTGAGGAATCTCCATGCCATTTTCCATAGTAGCTGCACCAGTTTGTATTACCACCAACAGTGCAGAATTCCTTTTTCTTCATACCTTCACCAATACTTGTTCTTTTTTGCGTTTTTGATTTTAGCCATTTCTTACGGATATGAGGCAATATATCATTGGAGTTTGGATTTGCATTTCACTGATGATGAGTGATGTTGAGCATCTTTCCATGTGCCTGTTGGCTATCTGTATGTCTTTGGAGAAATATCTGTTCATGTCTTCTCATTTTTTTAATTGGATTATTTTGTTTTTTGGTGTTGAGTTGTAGATTTTTTAATATTTTGTCATCTATACCCCAGATTTTGAAAACACATTAAAAGCTAAATACTTCTTTAAAGGCATTTAAAACTTTTTGAAGGTATTAATTCGACAGTAACTGAGGCTTATCTCTTGTAATGCTTCATGTTAAATTACTGAATCTACCTTATCTAAATATTTTTCTTTTAATATTTAGGATAAATGTTCTGGTGGTAGGAGGGCTCTACTGAAAGTAATGTAATAATGTGAGGGAAATGTGATAAAGTGGTCAAGAAGTCAGTCTTAGAAGTCTTAAAAGAGAGTTCAGATCCCATCTTGGCCATTTACTAGTTATTCAACCTAGAGCAAGTTCCTCAGCCTTGCTAAATATTCCATTCTTTCTTCTGTTAAATGAAAATATGAGTAATACCTACCTCACAGGCTGTTGAATGATTAATACATTTAAAGCACTTAACACAATGCCTAGGACATAATAAAACACAGTGAATTGTAGTGAGAATGGTGTAGACATCAATGTTATGTTCTTTGGTGCTTTCAAGTCTGATATGGGCACTATCTCTAAATTGTTTCTGTGCTTTCTTCATATGCTACAAGGAAATTTTACCTCAGTGCTCCTTATAATTTGCTAATACCTCTTATTATATTGTTTAAATTATGTGCTACAAGGAAAAATACACCTTTGGAACATATTTCTCACATACTTAAGAGCAATTGCGTTTAACACCCACCTTCTTGGTACTTAGTGAAGGGCATTTTCTCTAGGGGGGAGAACGGCTTCCTGTGTGGTGTTTGGGTCTCTTTCTTTCCTTGGATGCCTTTCTGCACACTAGCTCCTCTCCCGAATGTGGGCCCTTGGTGGAGGTGTGGGTGGAGCATTTGAGATGTCAAGTACCAGGCTCACAGGTAACAGAACACTGATCAGATCAGACTGGGCTTCCACACAGCTATAAGGTTGCCTGCTCACCTGCACAGAAATGACGAAGGACAAAAACAGCCCCGGGTAGGTGGGATCTCCCAGCTCCATCTGTTGTTACTTCCTCTGTTATTATGCAGCATAGTTTCCTAGTTCCATTATCAAATAGATCTCTGATTTCTGTACAAGTGGAAAATCAAATCTTTGTGTTTATGGGACCAAACAGATGGATTTCTATTGCCATTTGTTTCCTGATGAAATGGGACCATGAACAAGGCAGCCTGCCAAAGGTGTAGGTATTAGAGAAAGAGAAAACCTTTCTGACATGCTTGGTTTGCTGTATCCATTACATCTGATCCCTTTCAAAAGCATAATGCTTTGTAATTTTTAAGTGATGTTTTTCCTGTTTTTATCTCAGCACTACCATTTACTAACACCTTTTACTGTGTGGTTTAAATGATTTAAATGGCATGGGGAGATCATCATACTTTTTACCTTCCATTAAAACTATTGTAAGTACTTATATATTTCAATATGTTCTGTTGAGTTACTACATTATTTAAAATCATTTTAAAGTAATTACTTGAAAAAACAAGTAATGAAAATTTTTGTCTACATTTTTCTGAGAGTAATAGTTTTCTGAGTACTTTCTGTTTTAAATTAACAATGGTATAGGTCTAGCAACATAGATATCTGTTGGATATTCTTGCTTTTCAATTGTTTATGGGCAGTGGTAGATGCCCATGTGGTCCTTTGGAGTAATAGATATAGCAGAGGTGCAGAAACTCATCTCCTACCCACAGAAGTAAACTAAATTCCCTTTACTCACTAATTATCCTCTTTATTTTTAACTATAAAGATTGCATTTTCTTTTTTGTTATTTCGGTAAGATGTAGTCAACAACATTGATATTTTTAACATTATTCAGGTATCAGAATTATCTTACTGTATTACATTTCTTAAATAATTAAAGCTTTTTTTTTCCTTTTTATATGGAGTTTGCAAGTGGAGAAAAACAACATTGGGGGAGAAAAAAACCCTGCAATTTTTGAAACTTGAGTATATTTAACCAGATTACTTAATTAGCATTCTGCTACCTGTCTTGACATTTATAGGTGACCGTGAATTTGCATCTTGGAAGCCAGAAAACTGCAATCATCTGGGAGCTTAATTAAAAATATATAGATTTTACATGAATTAAAAAAAGTATTTTGGGAGTTAAAATTTCCTAATTAAGAATTAATCTGTTTCAGCAGATGTTACCCGTTTGATCACTTTTGATTCTTTGTTTAATCATGAGAAAAACTTGTAGTTCTTGCCTTCCTTCCATCAATATTTAAATGAGGAAAACTGTCTAAAGTTCTGAGCCAAAAGCAGGTAGCCACATTGAATATGCTTTAGTCACAAAACCAGTGGAATTTCCCAGAAACCTTAGCAAATTATTTCTTTAGATAACCCCTGCTTATACTAGAAGATGATATTTATTGTTTAATATGAGCCGCTATTCTGTGTGTTTTGCATATATCAGCAGTTATCACAACCACTTTTATGAGATTGGTGTAATAATTCCTATTGTACTGATTAGTGTACTAAGGTATAAAATGAGTAAATAGATGTCCCAGCATTACACAACTAGTCAATGGTGGCAGTAGGGTCAATAGTACCTTGGTAATAGATTAGAAAAATTAAAACAAATTCAGTCCAAGATTGATTTTTAAAAATTCCACTTACACTTTCTTAGTTAGGTATTCAAATTACAAAATATGTGCTTATTTATACAAATAAAGCAGTATAAAAATGTATAAGGAAAAAAGTATGCCACGTTCCTTTTCTAAACATACTCTTTGGCAGTAAATCCTTCCACATTTTTCTTCATCCTTAAACAACACTTATATACTCTACCACATACATGCATATTTTAAACAAAAGTAAAAACATACTGTGAATGGGGTGCCTGGGAGGCTTAGTCGGTTAAGAGTCTGTCTCTTGATTTTGGCTCATGTCATGATCTCAGGGTCATGAGACTGAGCCCTATGTCAGGCTGCATGCTGAGCATGGAGCTTGCCTAAGATTCTCTATCTCTCCCCTCTGCTCGCACATGGGCTGTCTCTCTGTCTCTGTCTCTCTCTCCCCAAATTACATGTCACAGTAGAGTGATGCTTACTCCAGGCCAGTGGAGTTATAGCTCAGCTTTGCATTGCTGCATAATATTTCATGGGATGGATGAACCATAATTTATTCATGCTATGATGGATGTTTGAATAACTGAACGATCAGTTGTCTAAGAGTTTGAAATAGACACCTGACAGAGAGTGAGATGAGCCAGATGCTTTAACCAAAGCTAAGGTGTGATTATGAAGACATTCCTTGTAATACTGCAATTTCTTAGCGATTACTTGATTAAAATTATTCCCGGCCACAACCCACGGGCACATTTCTTAAAATGCATTTCATCACTTTAAAGTCTATAAGTGGTCTCATCATGTTTGTCTCTATGTAGTATCTTCAGTTTAGATTCTTTGAAGCAAACCAGAAGGACTTTAGAAATATAAAAGTTAGGAAATTTCCTTATAATGTTAAGTTTTTACTGTTAAGACAAACAAACAAACAAACCCACTAAATCATTGCAGTCCTAAACTTTGGATTGAAAAGGAGAAACAGAAGCAATTAAAACAATAAACAAGGACAAGAATCTCTGAAATAAACACATTGCCTGGGATATTGTTCGTTAAGAATGTGCTTCCCGTGGCTGATGCAACAGTTTACAACAAAGTCCCATGCCCCCGATGGCACCAATCAGTATTTCATGTAGAGCAGACATCTCTAAGCCATCTTGATACCTCTTGAGCATAGATTATTCCTTAAATACTTCAGTGTTTCCGTTTCGTAGAGCTCTGAAAGAGATTTTTTTTTTTTCAGTTTGAAAACAAAGCCACTCCATAGTGAGTAATGTTTCTCTCTAATTCCATTTTTCTATATGTCAAGAATAAGCAGCTCATTGAGCTGTCTCTGTGACTTTTCCTGCTTATAAAACTGAAGCAAGTTTGCCTATGTGGCAATGTTCGGGAAAGCAGCAAAGATACTCTGTACTCTTTTTATCAAGAACGGGAAACTGAGAAAGAATGTAACACATTCTTTGTGCTCCTATGGAACCCATCAAAGCTAGCCGAGCCTGACTTTATTCACATCTTAGATATCTGGAAAAAAAAATTACGTTGTGTTTTTTCACTCAGGGTTTGGTACCAAAAAAAAAATATATATATATATATATATATGCCCTTGAGATGATGACAAGAATACAGTCATCTGAGAATGTGAGTTTTAACATTGATACTGTGAGCATTCTCTTCTGGACCATCTGGAATCTAGGGCCACGTCTGAGTACATTATATTGGAAATCTTACAAGTATATATACTGGCTCTAATGTAAATATATATATTAGGTATACAGATGAATTCTACCCACTTAGGAACAAAAACTTGTTTCTAAAACACAACAAAATAGTCATTCTTGAAACATATACTATTTAGACTCAAGGATTTGTCCTATAATTTTGACATTTTGAGGAATTTTGTATACACATAATCATTCACTTCAAAGCTAGTTCAGTTTTAAAGCAATTTATATGAAGTAGCAGGGTTTTTTTTTTCTTTTTCAAATGTTGGTTTTGATGATGATGAAATATGTGGATGGGAACATTAATGATTTAAAATAGCACAAAAAATTAAATAAAAATAGCACAAAGAAACAAAGTTTATATAATATAAAATTTTAATTGTTTTATAGAGATGCTATTATCTATTGAGACTAGCAATAAAAATTGTAAGTATTGTACCCATATCTGTAATTTACTTCAACATAGATTTTTTTAGCTTTTCTTTGCCAAGGCATTTGACTTTTTGTTATAGAAAGATTAAAAAAATGAATGAAACATGATTCTTGCTCTCTAGAGTTTTACAGGTTAGTGGGTGGAGCTGAGTTACACTTGTAAGTAACAGATATGGTATAGCATCAGGAAGGCTGCTACATGCTCAAGCAGCTGAGTGGGGGCGAGCTAAAACCACATGAGGACATGAGATTATGGGGGAAAGGGGCACACTTGACTAGATGCCTGCTGTGTCCACAGTTTAGGGTCTCAGAGTCTACCAAATATTTCAAAACATTTCTTGTGTGGAGCACACAAACCATGGTCTAGCTCCTGATTCCATCTGCATTTGATTTCTTCCTTGGAAGGTCATGTGTGTAATCAAAGACTCAGGACAAAGAAGTGGTTCATTTTTCAATGGTAATTTTGAAATGATGCAAGATGGGTGCTGACCTAAAATTCCAAAGAGACAATGATATTAGCTGAATTTTTTATGCCTTTGCAGTTTCTTAAATTTGTGAAATCCATGTAAATCTGAACTCAAACACAGCACTATTTTTATATCTATTCTATAAACATGACAGCAAACCAAAATGATGTTGATGTTAAAATAATCATTTGTTATATATATATATATACATACAGAGAGAGAGAGGGAGAGAGAGATCTTTATACTATGTTCAGAAATATAGAAGAGAAACATTAAACTGGAAATTTTTCCATATTTTGTTATTTTTCTTAAAAAAGACCACTATCTATAGAAACCTTTTGTATTACATTGAACTATATCATGGAATAATTCTGAAAACAGAGCAACCCAGTCTACTTGATATTGTACTTGTAAAGAAATAAAATTTTAATTTTAAATTGATCACCAATTTACTGCTCTTGAATCTTTGCTTTTTCAGAAGTATTTTCAATTAATTGTATACTTTAATAGGACATACTACTAATCACTTCCCTTGCTTTTTATCATTTATTTATTTATTGGACAGAGGCAGGGAGAGAGATAGAGAGCATACAAGTAGGGGGAGCAGCAGGCAGAGGGAGAGGGAGAAGCAGGCTCCCCACTGAGCAGGGAGCCCGACACAGGGCTCGATCCCAGGACCCTGAGATCATGACCTGAGCCGAAGGCAGAGGCTTAACCGACTGACCCACCCAGGCACCCCTTTATCATTTATTTTGAAACTTGATGAAAACTCTTTTCCGAGTTGATTTTATGTGTAATCCAATTTAGAGTCATAAAAGTTTTCAAAGGCCTATTTAAATGACATAAATTGAAATATAGGCAATCCTTTAATGGGTCTATAGTGCTCTAGAATTAAATTGAAGCGCTTTAATGTGAAATAAGGCTCTTTGGGTGAAAAGTCCCCTTATTTCTCCCCACTGTTGATAGGCATATCCATATACTGAAAATTACTCCAAATATGCTTTGCTCTTTCTGAGCTCTGTGTTTTTCCACAGGCTTACCTCTGCCCGGAATGCCCTTTCTTGCAATGTCTAACTTGCCGTCTCTTTGCACTACTTCTATAAGCTTCTGGTCGGATGTGACTTCCCCTTGAAGATTGTTCCCATCTCTGGGCATTGCTTCCAATATGAGCTCTCCCAGTGCCTAACTTAGGTATTACTGCACACAGTCACATCGACATAATCACATCACCTCTGATCTCTCTCTCTCTCTCCCTTCACCTGGGAAGACTCAATTCTTTGAATTCCTATGGCTTAGCACAGTGCCTTATCCTCAGTGTTGGGCGATTTCAGGCCAAAGTGCACATACCACTTTGAAAGTGAAAAATCTGTTTGGTGATTAAATAGCTCTCAAATGCTATACTGTATTTCCATCAGTGCCAAGGGAGTTTAAATTGTCTGCCAGTTTTCTTTGATCAAGAACTATGAGCAGTGGGGATCATGTTGCTTAAATCCTCTTTCTTTCTCTGCCTGTGGCCATGCCTTAATTCAGGCCCCCACTATATCTTACACAAACTATTTCAAGATCTTTCTCTGTACCACCAGTACCCTTTCCTGCCTTCCAGCCTATATATCAGTGCTAGAGCTAAGTTCCCTCAAAACATATCTCATCATATCATTCCTCATCTTAAAACCCTCTGGGAGCTCCCTATATAACACATAGTTCAGGCTTTCAGCCCCACATTGAGACTGTAAGCTGAGAGGAGTGTGAAATTTGGGATATATCATGTTTTACTCATCATTATAGCCCCAGCACCTAGCACAGAGTGTGGCAGATCCTAGACATGCAGTGCCCATGCCGAATTAGCTGTTTCACCAAATATAAGACGTCCGTGGTCATGGAACACACCATTTCTTACATACCACTAAGGAAAAATAATCTGCAAATTAAACTACGGCACAATTCTTTCTCTCTTATATTCCTTTGAGTTTTAATTTTATTCTTCCTGACAGACTTTTTAGGCTTCTTTAGGAAAAAAAAACCAACAAAGTTTTTATTATCTACCACTTTTGTGTGTAAGTAAAAAGCAAAATATAAACAAAATAAATTTAATTAAGTTTAGGTTATTCTTACAACTTTGTAGTGAAAGCCTAGCTTTTCTGAATCTCTTTCCATCTCTGAGTCATTGATAGCCATGTTTTGTGCCACATAATACTGTTCTCTCATCAGGAGTATTTGTGGTGGAACATTTCTTAAAATAATCTTATTTCAAGCTGCTGGCATCCATTTTGCAAGTCTTCACATGCATTCTCAGGTATGGCAATATAATAACTGCCCCCTGCCCAACTACATCCTCATTTCCAAGGTGTTAAAGGTTAAAAGAAAAAGGTCCATCTCAAAATCGATGAAGTAAGTGAATTGTGTATGGACTGAATGCACGCTGTTATGAATCTGCTCCCAGCCTACACTTCCACTCCGTCCCACACACCCTTTCACTGAACTGCAAGATTTTGTGAATGTGAATAGATACTTTTGCAGCCTTGTGCTTTTGCCTTCATTCCTACTCACTCTGCATGAAATTTACTTCTCCGTTCTCAAAGCAACAATGGCTTTTCATGATTCAATTTAAATACCATCTCCAAGCCCGCCTTCCTTGCTTCTCCAGGTTATTGCAGTTTCTGCCTCTTTGGTGCCCTCTGAGCATTTTGTATATACTTATTTTTTTATTATTATTATATTATGTTGGTCACCATACAGTACATCCCCAGATTCCAATGCAAAGTTCGATGCTTCATTAGTTGCATATAACACCCAGTGCACCATGCAATACGTGCCCTCCTTACTACCCATCACCAGTCTATCCCATTCCCCCACCCCCTCCCCTCTGAAGTCTTCAGTTTGCTTCTCATAGTCCATAGTCTCTCATGTTTCATTCCCCCTTCTGATTACCCCCCCTTTCTTTATCCCTTTCTTCCCCTACCGATCATCCTAGTTCTTATGTTCCATAGATGAGAGAAACCATATGATAATTGTCTTTCTCTGCTTGACTTATTTCACTTAGCATTATCTCCTCCAGTGCCGTCCATGTTGCAGCAAATGTTGAGAATTCGTTCTTTCTGATAGCTGAGTAATATTCCATTGTATATATGGACCACAGCTTCTTAATCCAGTCATCTGTTGAAGGGCATCTCGGCTCCTTCCACGATTTAGCTATTGTGGACAATGCTGCTATGAACATTGGGGTGCATATGGCCCTTCTCTTCACTACGTCTGTATCTTTGGGGTAAACACCCAGTAGTGCAATGGCTGTATACACTTATTTTAACACTTTGCACATTTTTTTTGTGACTGCATGGGCAAGGGTAAGAACCAGCTATGTTGTATTTTTCTCTGTACTCTTGATGCTTGCAGTTATTTTTCAGTAAAACGTGAATAAATACAATGTAATATATCTCATTCTTCTGTTTGTGAAGTAGTTTGAAGTGAGAGAACATTGTTCCAGAGTTGTCCTGGGAGGACTTCTGATACTATTGCTTTTATATGACTGGTGCCCTCAGCCAAGCATCATCTAATAAAGGACTTGTTATTTTGCTTTAGTCAGAATATTTAAGTTCTATTTTGGTCAACGACTACTTTTTATAAAACAAACAAATGAGAACTCACTAACCCAATATTTGAGTACATTTCATCAGTATTGTACCAACTATTTGATAAATATTTATATCTTCACAACTTTTTCACTAAAATGAACATATCAGAGCCTAAAAAAGACAACTAAAAGCAATTTTAGTAACTTTAGGAGCAAATTTAGTCTCAGTTGAAATATTCCTACTGATAAAAACATTAGCCGAGGTCAAATGCCTGTCCTTTAGAAGTGCCTTCTCCTTTCATTAGCAAGTGTCAAACAAAGAGTTTGTGCCCAAATCCCTAATGTTAGCCATGAGTCATTCTATTTATAGATGTTAACACAACTCTCAAAGAGATGCTGACAAAGGAATAGTTGGTGACCGCCTGGGACGGTGTCACTGAAAGTGTTGTCTGGTCCAACCTGCATCTTTCACAGGGGATACTGGATAGAAATGCCACATCTTTTGAGTCCTAGGGTTCTGGATAATTCCTATGGGCACAGAAGTTTGAGAACATGTGTTTTTAGATTATGACCCACTGAATCTGATACCACAGAAGTTACATTTAGTGTTTTCCTGGTAGATCTAAACTAATCCCCGAATTCTGATAGGGATTTGTTCTTCTGGGCTGTAAAAGTCATTGTTGCCAGGTCCCATAATTCAAAAACTTTGTAAATTACTTTCCACAATATTTATCATTGGTTTTTTACTAGTAAATGCTGTAAATGTAATGACATTTGACTTTGGTCTCCTAAACAATGGAGTTAATAACTGACTTGGAGTACAGATAGAAGAAAGAACTAAAAAAGATAATTTCATATTTTTTTGCTTTCCAGAGGAAATGATCTATGTATGATATACAATTAAACAGACAATTAAAAAAAAAACTGAGTCACTGCAAGCACTCAGAAAGAGAGATGTGAGTCATCCTAGGTCACCCAGAGGATGGAGACAACAGGAATAGAATGCAGATATTGTCCTTCCATACCTTACCCACTTCCTGCTTCCTCTGACGATTCTTAAATCTGTTCATTGAGTCATATGATCAAGCTCACAGCTTTTCACTAAGGATTTTCTGAGCTGCTTCTAGTGTATTTAACAGAAGCAGATAAACATTACTTACACACACACAAAGCATTGGGTTATTTATATTATAATAAGGAAACTTGGAAAAAATGATCAAATAATTGAATTTGAGTAAATCTAGTACCATTGTCTGGTTTTATTGATAAAATAAAGTTGAGAATTAATAGCATCACTGTTATTTGAAGGAAAGAGACAAACTGCATCCATCTGGAGAGCTATTGTAGGTTTTCCCCACATACCAGTTTCATCTGCATTTTGTCTTTGTAGCTTATGTAGCCTCCAGAACATCCATCCATGATAGATTCCTTCACAACAAATTAGACATGTGTTTGATTGCCTCTGGAACCTTGTTAATCTCTCTGCCCCATCCCTCTTTCAGCTGGATTCTAATCAGAGTCCCATGTTAACCGGGGATAAGAGATAAATGGGGACTCAGGAATTCAAGAGACCAAATAAATGTGTGTGGGGGGGTGTGTTTCCTGTAAATTGCAGTTGTATTTATGTTGAGCATTTTGCATAAAGATGCATCACTAACTGACCCTTAATTAAGTGGCTAAGATCTCTGACACCTTTTTTTTATCACATTTTTAAGACAATTTTAATAAAAATTTTCAGTCTTTTTCCACTTTCTGACTAGAATTTACTCACTTGATATTTACTTTCTGATTATGGCAATTTACTACATACCTCCAGTGTGCCAGTCACCATGTGAAGCACCAGGACTCAGGTGAGCAAGATAATGACTTCCTTCCAGCACCTTGCTTTTCTACTAGCATAGCTTGGGCTTGTGGCACCAAAGGTTAGGAGTAATTGTCTGTCTTTCTATCCCCATCTATAATTAGCTAACCATTTGTTTCCCTACACAGCAGCCCTTCACTAGGGAGAATGTGGGCCAATATCTTGAAAAGCCCAGGACCTAGCATAGCTGCTCTTCGTGTAGCTTGATGTGTGTAATGATATGGCCTCATTAATCCATGCTAGGTTTTTCCTGTTACAACTATTGTCACAGTTTGTATTTCTTCACTAAAAACAATCTTTTAATTTAATAAAGGACACTCCTTGTGATCTAGTGAAGACTGTCAGAAAAATGACATCATGGTTAACCCTCACTATTCACCCAGTGTCACCAGCCAGCTGTGTTGCACGTGCTAAAAGTCATGGGGAGGTAGAGCATTCCTAAGTGTCTCTTTCCTTCTAGCTGTAGACTTGACTGTCAACTTATTGTAGTAAGTGCATACTGAGTGCCTGCTTGCAGCTAGGTGAAAGAGGTGTGGTGGTTGACAAGACAGAAATGGTCCTGGCACCGTGGATTCCAGTCTGTCACTTGCAACTTACTCTAAGTTTACCTTTGACACCAGCACTTTCAAACAGTGCCTTCACATCTTGACAGTGACCCAAAGGATAGATCACTGAGAATATCTCTACACCTGGAAATATCTGCAAAGCCTTTAAGGACATGATCTGAGGCAGCCACTGTCAGTTTCCAAGGGCAGGATTAAATGCCATCATTATCTTTTTATGTATGAGAAATGTGGCTCGCAGTACCCTGTGTTCTGCTTCCAGTTGTCTGGGGACTGCATGGAAAAGGCACAGTGGATTCTAATGAGACCCAAAGACCTGGGTCATTTCCTGCATGCCATTGGCGAGCATTTGGAAAACATCTATACCAAGTCATGTGATAAGGCCACCCCATAGCCTTGGTTTCAGAACCATTTCTAATGATGGCTAAGGGGCTTTAAAAAGCAGTTTCTAAAAATGGCTATTCCCCGTGCCTCATGCCTGGGCAAAATTAAGTACACTGCTGATGAAACCATTTTTTAAATTATTATCATTTTGTAAAATTAAGTTAAAAAGATATTTCAAAGCATGGGGTTCTCCCTAATATGTCTCATTAAGGAAAAAACTTACTATAAGACAAAATCCTTCCCTGTGCTCAGAATGTACCAGGCATGTACACTGGCCAAAGACAGGTGACTGACAGATGTGCCAGAATCAACCCAGGGTGATTCAGATAATTCCCAGGGGCAGGTGTGTGATATTCGCACTATGAAACATACTCAAAAAGGCCGACACCTCCCCTTGTCTCACACAGCAGACATTTCAGACTGCCCCTGGCTGTCACTTTTGGCCTCTTTTGAATTTATACTCCCCCATCCCCCATAAACACTGTGGTCAGGGTTATTGTAGAGACAAAGTTTTTACCATGGAACCACCAATGGTTTTGTGATGAAAATGCTACGAACTTTGATTAAACATCCTTCACTGTTCTGTGTCCTCAGGCTCAGCCTGTCTAAACTAGCAAAGAAATACAGAAAAGGGGCTAGATACCTTGTAGTAACTCTGCAGATAAAATATCTGAGAGTGATATCAAATGATTGAACATACTAAATGTGTGTGTGTGTGTGTGTGTGTGTGTGTGTGTCTAGTTGTGACCTTGGGGAAAAATATGTAATTTTTCTCTTTACTGTTTCCTTTGTGGAAAAGGAAAAGCATCCCATACTATCCCTAGTTTTATAGAATTCCATTTATGTCCCTCTATTGTTACTGATGGACAATTATTATTATTATTATTATCATCATCATCATTGGTATTTGAGAGAGAACAGGGGAGGGGCAATCAGAGAGGGAGAGAGAGAATATGAAGAAGGCTCCATGCCCAGTGTGGAGCCCCATCTCACAACCCTGAGATCATGACATGAGCCTAAACGAAGAGTCAGACGCTTCACTGACTGAGCCACCCAGGCACCGCAATGGACAAACTATTATTACAGTCATTTCTAAACTGTAAATTTAGAAACCTGAAAGAGTATAAATTCTGCCTTTAATGGGGCATTGAGGAATTTTATTAAAGCATATTGTTATCATGAGTCAAGCTTCTTATAAGGAATTCCACTTAAAAACAAGTTGTTTCTATAATACCTATAATAACTTGTAACAATAACAAAACCAGTAATAAATTTTGAGGAAAAATATGTCAAGCACATTTAATGTATTTTCTCAGTTTTCTAAGAGCTAACTTGGCACTGTACAGCTGAACTCCACTAGTAATCCACCAAACATACCTTCAATTACTTCTTTTAAGGTACTTGACCTACAGAAGTGTTCTAAAGTCATGGGTGCAGACTCAACATTCAGTACAGTGGTCTGTTAGCAATGTCTGCCATGGGCAAGGCAATAGAAATTATGGCATATGTGACCTGTACTTGATAATCCTATAAATTCCTATTGCAGTTATAATTAGTATCAGAAAATGGAGTATTTAATTTTAATAGGATTATTCTGTGTACTTTTAAAATTAAATATCTCCAACTGGACTGTAAATCAATTGAAGAAAGTTACCATGTTATATATTGACTTGGTTAAACAATGCAATCAAAAGGCAATCAGCTCTACTTCCATAGGCTTGTATAAAATCTCACAGAGAAAAACAGTACTTAGGACCTATATATACAGATTAATATGTAGAAGATACTTACATGTATTTACATAAATGTATATAATTATACATTATATATTTTATATACTTATTAAAGTGATATGACAAGTTAATGTGTAAGTATATATTAAGTTAATATAAAAAGTGTCTTAGTTATATATTATATATATACTTAAGATAGGAAGAAGTTGAACAAGCAGAATGTTTAGCCTGAAGGAAAGAACACTAGGGAGACATAGCCAAGCACATATATTTGAGAATCTGTTTGTCCAAGAGCAGTTACGCCAAAGGAAGTTACTCCTTAATGAGTGTGAAGCAGATCTGACTAATACCACAGTTATTCATTAACACCTGTAAGAAAACATCTAAAGATATTATATGAAAAGTATTTTTGAAGTTTATGCTTGGAGAAAAGGGTACTGACTTGCTTTAAAGGCACTTGGATACTAATGGATTTATTTCCTTTTCATTATTCATTTTTTAGTTAGTAGTATTAATGTATTAATTTTATAATACATAGAAGGTCTTAGGTGATCTCAGAGACAGGTTTTTGTTGGTTTGTTGGTTGGTCTACTGCTCTGTTTTGTATGCCTCAAAGAAATTTTGTGGAAAGATAATGATCTGTTTCAGAAAATTCTATCTCTGTAAATAATTTAGCAAAATTAAAGTCATTTAGAGAAATGAAGTTAGATTTTTCAGTTTTATATGTTCACATCCCTACAATAATCTTTATTAACCTTTAAAGCCTTGTCTGATTTTTTAACTTTAGGCAACATGTAAAAATATAAATGAAATACTGTGTTGAATTCGTAATTGCAGTTTCTGCATTGCATGTATTATTTTATTTTCCCCCCTCTGTTTCAGTCATTGCCTGTTCATACACTCTTTAGTCCCTGTGGCCAACTTTGGGAAAGTACATGCTTCTCTGGGTGAACAACAAATACAAGACCTTGGATAAACTATTTAAGAGTCTAATAAGAGCCCATGAAGAATGAATCTCAGTCAGCAAAAACATTATCATGGTGGGAATGTTTACTCATTTTCTCAGCTTCATCATTTATTTTGTTGTTCTAAAGCCAGTTAATATATTACAAAACCAACGAGATTTACCACTTTACTACTGTGCCGATGGTTAACAGAAAGATTTGCCTGGAAGACCACTGCCTCAGGACAGACCTGGTTCTGACCCTGGCTGATTGTGTGACTTTAGGTAATGCACTAAGTTCTCTTAACTCTGCTTCTCCTATGTGCTCAAGAGACCTAGAAATGATTGTTCCACTTTGTTTTGAGGCTCAAATGTGATAATATTTAAAAGCACATTTAAATTATTACTGTATTTCAGCAGCAAAACCACCCACATTCCTTCCAGTAATAACAATACATAACATTAAAAATACTTTTTTGTTATTAATGCTTTTCCTTATCCTTTATTGCTTTAATTTTGTAGATGAGAGATCTCCAACTCAAAGGGTTTGAAATGATTTGTCAACACCAGTAAATGGTGGACCTGAAGTCCCCTCCACTCTTCTGTGTCCAAATACTGTGCGTTTTCCACTGCACTCCACTGAGTACTTGTTCTCCTAAGCCCGTATTTTATCCACTTTAGGGAAACAAAATAGCAAGTCAAGGAGGCTGGCAGGAAAAATGCAGGGAAAGAGGCTGGTTGTCAGCCTTCATAAGGCTAGATCCTCTTCAACGGTTCTTCCATGTGACCTTCAACTACAGTAGTCTCTTTAGTGATCACAGGAAGGGATTTAATGGGGTGGGGGTTTGTTGAATCCATTCTCAATTTAATACATAGAGTAAATATTTACTTTTTCTACATTAAGAGGTATTGATCTAAGGCAGTATTTTCAGCGCTTTTAATAATTGCCCCCTCTTCCTCATAAGGAGCCTTCTTAGGCCTTTTTTCCCCTAATCTCTTCCTCCCTTCAGTAGACTTTTAATACCATATATTTAGTGTATCTGTTTATGTTCTGTGGCCCTTTGGAGGTGCTGGACCATTGTGCTAAGGTTTTGTCTACCCTAAGAACTAATTTTTTTTTTTAAGATTTTATTTATTTATTTGACAGAGATAGAGACAGCCAGCGAGAGAGGGAACACAAGCAGGGGGAGTGGGAGAGGAAGAAGCAGGCTCATAGCAGAGGAGCCTGATGTGGGGCTCGATCCCACAACGCGGGGATCACGCCCTGAGCCGAAGGCAGATGGTTAACCGCTGTGCCACCCAGGCGCCCCCCTAAGGACTAATTTTGCATGAGAATGAGAAGCATGACAAAAGGCTGACAGTCTACCTCTACTTAGAGAAGTGGCGTGGAGATCGAGAGCATAGTGGGGCTGTTAGCCTGCCTGGGTTCAAATTCTAGTTAGGCCACTTCCAAGCTGTGTGGCCTTGCTAAATTACTTAATTTGTCTTTGCCAAGACAATTTGTTTCTCCTATCAGGGGAAGTAGGGCTTGTAAGAGCAGCAGCATCATTGTGATATC
The DNA here is from genome assembly GCF_002007445.2 of Ailuropoda melanoleuca. NCBI lineage: Eukaryota > Metazoa > Chordata > Mammalia > Carnivora > Ursidae > Ailuropoda > Ailuropoda melanoleuca. Next base: position 73,065,784 of record NC_048226.1, read on the forward strand.
TATACAGCAATATTGGTACATAGTTGGAGCTCAATATGTGCTTTATTGTTGTATTTTAGAGTCCTGAATTCGAGTCAGGAAAATCTGAGCCCTAAGCCTCAATCATCTGGGTCACATCTAGTCAGTTATTACTCATTGCTCAGTTTCTTCATCGATACATAATTGGTTTCACTCAAAACCACAAATGCTTCTGCATTGCAGAATGTACATACAGGACTTCCATCTGTTTACCCTCACATTTAAGTGAACCTATCTTTGTTTTTGCTATTTATATATGGATTTCATTTTAACATTTTAACACAATTATTTCTGGAACTCTCAGATTATATTCTCATTGTTTTGTCTATAGCCTACACAAAGAAGTTGAACCTAGAATCTTCACGGAAAAGTATTGTATTCCACAAATGTTTCCTTTGGAATAATAAGAGCACTTAATACTTTACAAAACATTTCAAGCCCAATATTGTACTAATCCTCAAAATACCTTATGATGTAGGTATTTTTATTCTTGTTTTGTTATAAGAAATTGGTAGTATTGTTAATGGAGTAAAATCAAGCTATGGGAAAATATGTTTTTTATCTTTAGACCACACCAAATAATGAGTTATATATGTACCTTTGTGAGACGAAAGGAAGCCTGTTGCTGTGCAGTGTGCTTTTTTTTTTTTCTTCTTTATGGACTGGAGGAATTTTGACATGACAAATATCAGCCTACCGCAGCCACCCCTAGATTTTTCCATGGTCCTTGACATTAGTATCATGTAAGTGTCAGTTGGAGGAGACTCTTGGCAGTGCCATCCATGGGCCTTTTTTGTTGTTGACTTCATAGTTGTTAAATAGCAGATCTTATCCTGAAGCTAGAAGAAATCTCCTATGTTATTATTATTAATATATTTATTCAACAAATAGTTGGGTCCTGGTAGATGTTAGGCATGGATTATCATCTCTTCTCTGGTCCCTATTCTTTATCACTGAGAGTGGACTTGTTCTTTATAGATGTACAAATGTAGGTCTTTCATCTTGATTAATTTTATTCTTAGCTATTTTATTCTTTCTGGTGCAATTATAAATAGGATTGTTTTCTTGATTTCTCTTTCCGCTACTTTATTATTAGTGTATAGAAGTGCAACGGTCTTCTATATATTAGTTTTGTATCCTTTGACTTTACTGAATTTACTTATCAGTTCTAGTGGTTATTTGGTAGAGTCTTAAGAATTTTCCATATAGAGTGTCATGTGATCTGCAGATAGTGAAAGTTTTTCTTCTTCCTTACCAACTTGGATGTCTTGTATTTCTTTTTCTTACCTGATGCTGCAGCTAGAACTTCCAGTACTATGTTAAATAAAAGTGATGAGAGTGGACATCTTTGTCTTATTCCTGATCTTAGAAGGAAAGTTCTCAGTTTGTCACCATTGAGTATGTTGTTGGCTGTGTGTTTTTCCGTATAGGGCCTTTATTATGTTGAGGTATGTTCCCTGTTAACCTAGGCTGTTGAGAGTTTAATCATGAGTGAATTTTGTATTTTGTCCAATGCTTTTTCTGCCTATTGAGATGATCATATGGTTGTTGCCTTTTTTCTTACAAATGTGATGTTTCACATTGATTGATCTGTGAATATTGAATCACCCTAGTATCCCTGGAATAAAGCCCACTTGCTCATGGTGAATGATTTTTTAATGTATTGTTTAATTTGGTTTGCTAATATTTTGTTGAGGATTTTTATGTCTATGTTTTTCAGAGACACTGGCATGTAGTTTTCTTTTTTTTGTAGTGACTTTGTCTGGTTTTATTATCAGGGTAATGCTGGCTTGTAGAATGTATTTGGAAGCTTTCCTTCCTTTTCCATTTCTGGAATATTTTGGGAAGAAGAGATATTAACTCTTCTTTTTACATGTTGGGTGGAATTCACCTGTGAAGCTGTCGGTTGTAGACTTTTGTTTATTGGGAGTTTTTTGGATTACTTGTTCAATTTCATTGCTAGTAATTGGTCTGTTCTAATTTTGTTAGCTCCTGATTCAGTTTTGGAAGGGTATATGTTTCTAGGAATTTATCCATTTCTTCTAAGTTGTCCAATTTTTTAGCATGTAATTTTTCATAATTTTTTTCTTAAAACCTTTTGTGTTTCTGTAGTGTCGGTTGTTATTTCTCCTCCTTCATATCTGATTTTATTTATTTGAGTCTTCTCTTTCTCTTGATGAGTTTGGCTAAAGATTTATCAATTTTGTTTATCTTTTCAAAGAGCCTGGTTCTTTCTAGCCCTTTGAAAGGGCTTATTCTTTGTTGTCATGGCATCTATACTCATTTATTCCTTCATGAATATATTATGAGTGCTACTATATGTTAGGCACTAAGGATATAGTAATAGAGAAAAAACATAAAAGTTTTTGCCCTCCTAGAGCCCACATTAGGGAGGAGGGTACAGACAGATAAGCAAGATACCTGAATAAAATATAGGGATATATTAAATATTTTTCAGTTCTAAGGATAAAAATGAAATAGAAAAGGGGGATGGGAAATGTTGTGTGGATGAAATTTTAGATGGTTTGGCCATGGAGCGCCCCACTGTGAGGGTGATTGATTATTGGATCATTAGTGGAGGAAGTAAGGGATCTAGATGTGGGTGTGAATAGGAGAAAAAATAAGTACAAGACCTAAGATGGGAGGGAATATGCCTGATGTGTTTGAAGAATATTGAAGAGGACAAGTAGTTGAAATGAAGTCACTGAGAGAGTAAATGAAGTCACTGAGAAAGGGCAAGGGAAAGGAGAGTAATAGGAGATGAGGTCAGAAGGGCAATAGGAGGTTAAACCATGTAGAGCCTTGTAGGTCATTGTGAGGGCTTTGTCTTTAACTGAGTGAAATGGGAAGCCACAGGAAGGGACGAAGCAGATGAATAACAGGATCAGATTTATATCTTAATAGAATCACTGGCTGCTGTGTGAAGAATAGACTAGTAGAACAGAGAGACCAGGTGAGAGATAATTTTGTCTTGGACCACAGTAGAGGTGATGAGAGGATGAGAGGTAGTAGAATTATGGATACATTTTGAACATACACCCTGCATGACTTGCTGATGGACAAGTTATGGGATGTGCAGGAAGGAGACAGATCAAGGATGATACCATGGTTTTTGACTTAGCACCTAGAAGGCTAAAATGGTCATTAGGGGCACCTGGGTGGCTCAGTCGGTTAAGCGTCTGCCTTTGGCTCGGATCATGATCCCAGGCTCCTGGGATCAAGTTCCATGTCAGGCGCTCTGCTCAGCAGGGAGTCTGCTTCTCCCTCTCCCTCTGACCCCCACCCACTTGTGCTCTCTCTCTGTCAAATGAGTAAATAAAATCCTTAAAAAAATCAAAAATAAAGTGGTCACTAACAATCTGAGGAACATCATTATCTGTCAGCATTCTCTCTATGTAGATTAAAAATGTACAACTCACCAACTTGAACAGAGTAACAGGAAATTATTACAGTACTTTATCCAAGAGACAGTGCAGGGACTTGAGTTCTATTCTTGAATGTTCCATAAACTAGCCCTGTGATGTAGGATAAGCCACTTTATATAAGTCTCAAATTTACTTGCTCATAAATTGAGACTGACTCAGGTATTATCTTCTCTAAGAAGCCTTCTCTAATGTCATTGTCCAAAGAGTATTAATTTCTCCAGTGCCCTACTTCTATAACTTGTATGAACTCCTGCTATTCCACATATTTATGTTTTGTATATTGACATATCTGTTGTCCTTACTAGACCATGGACTTCTCAATTGAGGGCAAGACCTATATCTTATGAATTTTGTATCTTGCACTGTAACTCAGTTTAGACACATACTGCTTACTTTACATGATTGCTGAATTTAATAAGAAGATGAACATTCATTTTTTCATAAAATTGAATCTTCATAGTATAAGCTTGGAATATATTGGAGGAATAGGAAGGGAGTATTAATATTATTGGTTTGAGGAATGGATTGTACCCTATAGAGCTACATTTTTTCTTCAGGAGGGGAGGGTGGCAGGGAAGAGGAACTTTCCTCTCAATGACTATTCTTTTAACTCAAATAATTTACATTCAGTTCCAGTGTAATTTGATCATCTCTTGATTATTCTTTGGAAGTTAAAAATATAAGTTAGAAATTACATGATTTCCTTTTGATTTTGTTGTTTTCAACTCAATTATCTATATCCTTATAAATTTCATTTATAAGATGTAATTTACTCCCAATTCAATTTACATCTATTGATTTTTTTCTCCCACAGGAAATACATTTTCATGCTAAGTATAAAGAGGTAAATGTAGATATAGTAGAATAAGAAGGGATGAAGCCCTGCTGAGGACGCTTACTGTTTGCTTCAAGTAATTCAGTTAGACTTGGTGATTAAGCTACAACACAGATTTCCTGGATCACAGATTCGATTGCTCCCAGGGCTGAAGGTTCTTCAAGGGCCTCACATAAATACAGGAGACTATCAAGCTAGCAATTCTGATTCTCAAGTTGTTAACTTGAAGCAGAGCAAAGAGCAATCTTATTTAAGTTAAAAAAAAAGTTTATTTGGGAATAGCTGAGAAATTGCAACTGGGGACAAGTAAGCTATGGTGAACCATAGGCAAGTCTGAAGAGACAAGGGGGGTGGTCAGCTTTCATTGTTTTAGAAGGAAATTGGGAAGGTTTGTTTTGAACAAAAGTTTATTGGGCAAGAACAGGAGTTCAAGGTTGTAATGGCTTCTCATTGGCTGCAAGTGCTGGTTGGTGTGTTGTTGCTGGGGCAGGGAGGGGCCATCCTTCCTTTTATTAAAAGTAGGAGATAAAATTCCTATGTGAAAAACGATCTTTCTCATTGAAGTAATTCTTGTCTTCCTTCTTCCTGCTGGTTATGTAGGCTGCAGAGAGTGGTACATTCAAGAGAGCTCCCCCTTCAGTTCTTCCAGACCCCATCTTAAATGGGGTTTCCTTCATTTGTTTTCACAAAGTAATGAAAGCTTTTTTGCTTTGTTTTAAAAATTTGCTCTAAAGGCAATTCTGATAGATAAATTCCAAAAATGCTTAAGGAACAATAGCATCATTTGGGGTATATTGAAGCTACTTGGAAGAGGACAATACTCTTTATTTTTTTATCACTCTATTTTAAAATAAATTCAGACTTTGAGGAAGGTTACAGAAATAGTGAGAGGGTCCCCACACGCCTTGCACTCAGCTTCCCCTAATGTTACCTTCTTACATTGCTGTAGCTCAGTTATTGAAACCTGTAAATGGGCGTATAGAGAATTCTGTTAGCTCATCTGCAGACCCTATTAGAATTCCATCAGTTTTTCCACTACTGTCTTTTTTCTAGTTCAGGATCCATTCTAAGACCTCACGTTATATTTTGTTGTCACTTCTCAATCATATCTCCCAGCCTGTGTCAGTTTTCTTATCTTCCATGACCTTGCAGCTTTTGAAGAATAATGGTCAGTTATTTTTATAAAACGTTTGAATGATGTTTCCTCATGATTGGATTCAGGATATGCAAGAAAGCACTCTTTTGAATAAATAAGCCAGTATACATTTGCTCCAAAAGTAGCAATAGGTCATATATAGACATTAATAATCTTAAAGACCATGTTTTGAACCATAACGGGCTGTTATTTTTTCCCCCAATTCAGATACACTGTGGATTTCCCATTCACAAGTGAAAGGGTAAGTCAGTAAATCAAACCAACAATTTTTGAGAATATGCTGTAAAAATACACTGGTAGGTGTCTTAGGAAATACAAAGAAATGCAAGACATAATACTTTACCCCAAAAACTATACAGTTAGGCTAAGGTGACAAGGTACAGGGAGTTTGTTCACTATTTGACTGAAGTTGTTCACTATTAAAATGTATATGCACAGAAGATTGAATGAAATTCATATTAAAACAACATACTAAAGGATTACTTTTATTTAATTTTAAATCATTGAATCAATTAAGTTTTTTTAATGGGTTAATTAAACAGAAAACAACTTTATTGACTCCTACAAGCTGAAAAGCCCAGATGTCAGGACATTCTGGATTCAGGACTTTAAAAATACCATCCACATTTGTTTCCTTTCCATCTCCTGTTGATGCCTCTTGTTATGTTGACTTTAGTCTCAGTCTTCATGTGTTCCCAACATGGCAGCAGTAACTCCTGTCTCTGTCTTCTGGGTTTTAGGGACAGTGGGAAAGAATAACAGAGAGATTCTCACTCCTGAACCAATAGCTGTGGCTAGGGCAAATAGTGTAAGGACTGGGGTAGGCCTTGATCACATGCCCTACCTCAGGGTTGGGATGAAGAGTCAGCTTCATTGGAGGCAGGTGATTGAGCAGGAGAGAGGTTGTTCCTGAGGGAGATAGGGGTGTAATTATGGGAAGGAAGGTAAATGAATGCTAAATGGTAAAAACAGAACAAAACAAAAAAACCATGAAAACAAAAACAAAACCCAAAAAACAAAACAAAAACAGATATTTACTGTAACTCTGAAATGTGAATTGTTTTAAATTTAGAGGGGTAAATGCTCTTCAACACATGAGACAAATTTATTGTTCTAGTCATGGATATATCTACATGCAAACAAATAACTTGCTACCCCATGCTTAGTTCATGGAGGAAATTTATATAAATAAATTATATGTTACTCGAGTCACTGCATGGAGATGTATCACGTTTGCTTCTAAAGTTAGTATTCAGATTTTTTCAATCAACTAAATATCAGTGTCCAGTGATTATATTTCTTGGGAACTTCTCCCTGGTAAGCTACAGTAGTCAGTGGTCTCACTCTATATGGTCTGATCTGGGCTGCATATGCCTGGATTTGTGAAGCTGTTCTTAACATTGTACTCTGAGGTTTTTGTTTGGTTGAGTTTTGGGGGTTTTTACCCTAACAGTAAGCCATGTGGCAAACTGAGTAGCCAGGACAGGCACTGTGCTTTCGTTCTTTGTGTGTGCGTGTGTGTGTGTGCGTGCGCACGCGCACATGCTGCATTACCCAAATTATATATCACTGATAGGTCCTATAAAATCCACTTTTTCATTCATGTTTAGTTGACTTTGTTATGAAATGGTTGACAGGGAAGGTTATAAAAATATTGTATACCATTTGGAAAAGGAGAGAAAGCTCTCTCTGAATGGGTCAGCGTATTTTTGGTTGGAAGCTCAGTTTGATAAAGTGACCACTCAAGTTTTCTCCCAACCCTAAGGCAGGATAGAACTTAATGCCATGACGCAAATAAGCTGCTGCCGCAACTGGACACCTGGTAAACGCCTTTGATGATGGTGATTAAATAAAGGTCAAAGAATATCACTGCATCCTAATGGTAGTCATCACACAACATCATCCTTTCTCCCAGTGCCTTTGAAAACACCACTTGGAAAGACTATAAAAAATACGTGTTTTGTTTAGGCAGCAAATGCTCTCATTAGGCATCTCAGGGTTTCTTCAGAAAAATAAAACAAATGTTAGGGTTGTGAGTACTAGATTGTAGGTTTAAAAGAAAACTAAATGTAACCTTTCGTTATATAAAATAATAAACTCCTAAGATAACCAGAAAGCCTTTCTTTTCACATAAAATGTATGTCTATTTTCTAAAAGTGTCTAAAAAGAGCTTTGTGATAGGACCACAAATCTATAGGGAGAAGAAAGGACACTTTAATAAAGTAGAAGTTAACAGTGTTTAATTTCTGGTGGAAAGTGCAGAAATTTCTAAGGAGGATTATTTCCATTTTTCTGAGGGTAAACTTGATTAGCATAAAAAATTATTACAGTACTTTTAAAACAATTGCCTATCAAATTGATCCTGTGCATTTAATGTTGGGTCTCATCAGAGGGAGAAATTTGTCTTGCCTATTTGATACTCTGTTTAGAAAAATCAGGTGAGAAGACCACGTTTTCTTTAATATTCTGACTGTGCTTTTCCTTGTCACTGACATGAGCCTTACAACTATCAGTAGAAGGCAAAAAAGCTATCCAATTTGAAAGCAAAAGTTTGATTACTTAGTGGTACTATGCTATCATGGATGCAGTAAGAAACATACTTCATGTGAATTTCAGACTAATGTTCCCTTAGGACTGACAAGATTATAGACTAGGTAATCTAAAGAATTCTTCTATTTGCCAGGTAAATTGGCACACCCCCTGTGATAGCGGGTCACTGTTACTCAAAGTGTGCTTGGAAGGCACAAGCTTCTGAGCACCTGATTATGGACAGCAGCAAACCATTGGGTGTGATTGCAGAGATTAGGAAGGCATATGGTAATCTAAAGAAGTGCATTTTAACAAGACCCCTGTGTACATATAAGTTTGAGAAGCACTTTTTTGGACTAGTTTGAAATGTGAACTCTGGACATGGATTACCTGGGATTAATATACCAGCTCCAATAATCACAAGCTATCAAGGGTAAACAAACTATAGCTGGTCTTCCTAATTTGGCCTGCTGACTATTTTTGAATATCTATTTTTTGAATTTTTGAATTTGCCTAAGAGGAGTTTGTGCATTGCTGAAAAGTTTTTTAAAAAGAATTTTTTGTGGGGCGCCTGGGTGGCACAGCGGTTAAGCGTCTGCCTTCAGCTCAGGGCGTGATCCCGGCGTTATGGGATCGAGCCCCACATCAGGCTCCTCCGCTATGGAGCCTGCTTCTTCCTCTCCCACTCCCCCTGCTTGTGTTCCCTCTCTCGCTGGCTGTCTCTATCTCTGTTGAATAAATAAATAAAAGCTTTAAAAAAAAAAAAAGAATTTTTTGTGACACATGAAAATTATGTGAAAGTCATATTTCTGTGTTCATAAATAAAGTTTTATTAGAATACAGCTACACTCATTTGTGTAGTGTCTATGTCTACTTTAGTGCTGTATTGGCAGAACTGAATAGTTGCCACAAAAATCCTATGGTCTGCAAAGCCAAAAATGTTTACTATCTGGCCCTTTACAGAAGAAAATTTGCCTCCCTCCAAGGTAGGCAGTCTTCATTAAATTAACTCAAATTCCCTGTGTTTCAGTTTTCCATCTGTAAAGTGAGGATAATAAACTAGTACGTGTGTCATAGAATTGTCGTGAGAGAAGAGGCAGCAGAATGTGATGGTTACAAGCAGAGGTTCTGGAGCCAAACTGAGTTCAATCTTGGTCTGCTATTTCATAGACTTTGGGCTAGACAAGTTATATCACGCCTCTGTGTCTCAATTTCCTCATATGTAAAATGAGGAAAATATCTGGTACCTTCTTCCTATGGTTGCTGTGGAAGTAAATGAGTCAGCACAGATAAAGAATACCAAGTTATATCTGGCATTACTGCTATTAATTTTATTCCTATTAATGATGGGGTTGTGATTGTTTCCACCTGCTTCAAAGGATTATTGTAAGAATGAAATGAGATAATTCAGGTGAAGTTTAGGACATCTTAATAAATGTTAGCTGTTGTTGCTGTTATTGATTCTGCACATTTTCAGCTAGAAAGTGCTGGTACAATTATGGTTCTTGTGTTGGCTGGGGATTGGAATGCTATCAGAATAAAAGAGAGTGAAAGGGAAGTAATTTTTGCCTTTCATACAATTAGTATAATACTTATTCCTATGTTTAAATTAATTAGTGATGCTAACCTTAAATCGACAAAGTAACTATCAATTAGCAGTGATATGTTTTTTTAATCTATTTTTTATTTATTTTTTAAAGATTATTTCTTTATTTGAGAGAGAGTGAGAGCGAGAGAGATCACAGAGGGAGAGGGAGAAGCAGACTGTCCAATGAGCAGGGAGCCCCATGTGGGGCTCGATCCCAGGACCCTGGGATCATGACCTGAGTCTAAGGCAGACACCCAACTGACTGAGCCACCCAGCCATGCCTAATGATATCTTTCTTTAAGTGACTTTATTATATAAATAGGTGAGAATGATTTATTATCAGTGCGTGAGTTTTATGTAACTGGAAATTCCACAAGGATTGAGTGTAACTGAAGGAGTTCCTAATTTTTTGGTGTATATCATTATTTCACAAATCACCCCATGTATTAATGTATTAAGAAAATACATTTTTAAGAATAAAATGGCAAGCTCCTGACTAAAATTCATCAATTCAAAATTATTGGAGTCCAAGTAGGTTACTTTTTACTGTATTACATACTTTCAAATCACCAAAATTTGATGTTTGGCAAAAAAAAAAAAAGTTGATTCAAACTTGCAAAACAGAATAAAAAGGCAATAAAATATCTTGTAGTTGAATTCTTTTGTCTGAACAGCAAGTAAGAAAGTGCTTGGCAGAAAGAGTACCTATAAAAAAATGAAGTGCAATGATCGGTTGGAAGAGATTTGTTGTTGTTTTGTTGTTGTTGTTGTTGAGAGATAAACACTGGATTCAGTAAGCCCAGGAAAAGGGAATATTTAAGATAGGATAATTTGGTGGGAAGTCCCTGATGCCTTTGAGCTAGTTAAGAGTTAAATTTAATATAATCTATATGATTGATTCTAAAAATAATTTGATCTAGGAAGGAACTGTTACATAATTTCTCCTGCTGCTTATTTTTCATTATAAACCCATTATAACTTTCAGCAGGAGGAAGAAGTATTCCTACAAGTCAGTGTTAAAAATTAGAATAGTTTCTAAGAAAAGTTGGAGAACGTGTGTGTGTGTGTGTGTGTGTGTGTGTGTGACTGGTGTGTAAGTGTGTATACTTCTAAAGTAGGATATTAAATTCAACTGCATTTAAATAATCTCCTGGAGTTTAAGTTCCATATCCAGTTCCCTTTCAAGTTCTATAATTTTGATAATTTCTAGATATTCTTTATTGAATACTATTCAATACTATTGAATAAAATTCAGTACCACCTCCTCAACAGAGAAGAAAAAGTGTGACATTTCTCTAGATTAATCACCTTTACAACTCCAACCTAACTTAATATGATACTACCTTTTTAAAAATGTAGTATCAATAATCAGCTTTTTGGGTCTAAGTATTTAGTGTATGCCCTGAATAATATAATGTCATTATCTGTCTTGTCCATTTCTCTGGGACTGTGCTTGTTTAGATTATTTTTGGAAATTTTTACCAACCATATGCTGCTGATAATTATGCATGGTATCATGCTACTATGCCTAATGGAATCATAAATCAAAATCTTTCATTCAGTTCCCATTGACATACTCTGCAGCGTCTCATCTACCTAATAAGTCTTTATTGCCCTCTACTGTATCACTTTAGAGTTGCTCATCACATTTTTCTCAACTGCTCATTGGACTCAGTTTCTTAAACCAAATTCACTTACAGGACTGCCATTTTACATAATTCCAGGGGGCACCATTGCATCATTGCCCCCCGGGATTGTGCAGTGCACAACTTGCCTGGTCATACACGGCAGCCAACCATTTACCGTCATTATACCAACATAGAGGGTTTCAATTTTGGGTGTTTATCCTTACTGTTTTAGAGATGGCCAATTAATTTGCATAAACTAGCTTTGCATGAAGATCCAGCATTTATTACTTTATTCAGTTGCTATAAATCTAGTCAGTATTTATACCTGTATTATTCTGTTTAATTCATTGTTAGTCCTGAGCTGCAGGAAGTGCTTGAGAATATAAAGGTTTAGACTTCAGAATTTACTTACAAAAGATTAAAATTTTTAACTTGATTTAAAGAATGAACTTAAGAGACTTTACTGGGAATGTAAATAGTTTTGGCATATTTACAGTGCAATGTTTTCAGTTGTAAAGTTGACTAGTTACGTGGGTGGAAGCTGTAGGAGTTGTGATAGTCAGTGTAGTACAAGCGTTTTGTCACTTCTTGACTTCTCTATATTTTTAACAACTGTAGTAGCAATGCCTTCAATTTCTGGAATGTTCCCTTCCCCCATAGTATGTCCCAAATTACTGATTCTTTTTTTCATTAACTCTCAAGCTGTATGTGATGGGCAGTTGAGAAAAGATGGGACAGAGACAAAGAAAAGGATGAGAACCCCTGAAGATGTGGAGCCCCTAGGGGAAAACTGTTTCCTTGCCTTTTCCAATTTCTAGAAAATGTTCACATTCCTTGGCTCCAGTTCTCCTTCTTCTGTGTTCAAAGCCAGCGATGTGTATTCTATAATCCTTTATTACCTTTCTACTGTGGTCATAAATCCCCCTGACTCTAACACCTTTTCTACTTCTGAGGATCCTTGTGCTTACATTGGGCCCACCCAGATCCATGATCATTTCCGCATCAAAGATACTTAATCACATATGCAAAGTCCCTTCTGCTATGTAAGGTAATCTGTTCACTGGTTCAAGAGATGAGGACATAGGCATTTTTCAGGCCATATTCTGCCTCCCACACTCCCCTGATTCCTCCCTCACCTCCATAGTATGGTGGCACTGACTTTTAATCCTAGTTTTATCAAATTGTACCTGAGTGACCTGTGTAAATACTGCACCTCTTGGAGTCTCATGTTTCTCATCTGTGAATGAGTTGTCTTGCTTAACATAATGCCTGGAATACAGTGAGCAATCGACATCTTAATGCTGTTTCTAATAATGGCATTGTCATCATTGTTAGCCTTGTTTTCATAATCATTGTCTATTTCCTTACCTCCCTCCACATCTTTAAGCTTCTTTAGCGGAAGAGCCATGGCTCTTTCATATTACTTGTTTCTGTGGTGCCTCGGACAGGGCCCCAAGATAAGTTTTTGAGATCATTCAATAAACAGCAATTGAATTAATCAAGTAAAAGAAAACTGCACCAATTTCAGACTGTTAGTCCAAGCCACTATTGTGCACGCTTCAAAGAAATGTTACCTACTGAGCCTTTAATTGCCTCCACTTTCATGTTCTATGTTTAGCTAATGTCACTGAAGCTGCACCCTATGTTTCAAATTGGTTTTCTTCCAGCAAATCGTGCAGGCATACATTCTCTCAGATATGACCTTCTAGGTTTCTGAGCCAACTTTGTTAAGAATTAGATATTTTAAGGAACCTGATCTTGGTAAAAATTTTCAAATCCTGCCTGTCTTTTCTAAATTTTTTTTAATAATAATAAAGAAGGAATTAGAGGAAAATACTGTTGTTGTTTTTTTTTTAACGATGTCCTTCTTTTCTTTCTTTTTTGCAGTATTTCGATTATATATGTAGTAAAATGTATGTTTATATAGTAAATAGCCTGGAGCTGTTGGAAATAAGCCTGTTTTGTTTATATTCAGAGTTTTTGAGATTTGTCTTTGTTTCACATTTCATTAATATTCTTGTTTAATTTATATGCAGAAAATGAGACTTTTTAACTTGCCTTTTATCATCTTCGAAGAAATGGAATTTGTAGATTGTCAACATAGTACTACGATTAAATTCATATACATAATTTCTTACTGAAATGTAAAGATGTTAGTATAAGTTATAATTATTACATGATAATATCTTAAATGCCACTATAATTTTTAACCTAGAAGTTCAAGTGAAGAACAGCTTTGGGTAATGTTGGGTAAGTATCCCCAATATTGTGAAGCCTTCCTAAATTTTAACTCAGGTACTTTTAAAGCTGTTGCATGACTTGGCAATGTCAGAATAAAGAGTGCGGAAGGAGCCCCAGGGAGCATTATCGTCATCACTGGGCTAACTTTGCACAATTGCTGGAAAACCTTATCATTATATATTTTCTCAGGAAATAGATTCCCTTTAATAATTAAGGTTATTTACAAAAAACATACACATTTTGTAGTAGTGTATCTGGCATTGTTTTTTATCTTATATGTAGTAGCCATGAGGTAAATATTTATTAGTTGCTTGATTTTGACTTTTTGAGAATTGGTAGTGATACGTTTGGAATATTCAATAAACCAGTGATGATTTAGACAATACAATGTTATTAAGGTATCTGAGGAGAATTATGACATGGTTTCAAAAAAGAGTTCTGATTATTAATGAAATGTGTTTCATCAAACTGTCTTCTGTTCTTAGGATGTTTATGACAAATGTTTATATTTTATGCTTTTGTTCAAAGTTTTATGAAAAATACTTGCCTCTTATTGACTTTGGCTTATGTACTAAGGTTCTCTACGCTGTATGATTTTTGAGGAAGTAATTTAACCTTTCCTACAATGTATTTTTCTTGCCTATCAACTTTTCTTCCTATAACTGAAGTGACCGTATAATTTGTATCCAAACTGAAACACTCAGGAGAGGAAAAGGGCACTGATAATATTTGTTCCAGGACAACTGGCTTAAATTGGACTGTCGTAGGCAAAATGGGATGTGAGGTGTTGAGGTTAAAGAAAGTATATCTCGGGGCGCCTGAGTGGCACAGTGGTTAAGCGTCTGCCTTCAGCTCAGGGCGTGATCCCAGCATTCTGGGATCAAGCCCCACATCAGGCTCTTTCGCTATGAGCCTGCTTCTTCCTCTCCCACTCCCCCTGCTTGTGTTCCCTCTCTCGCTGGCTGTCTCTATCTCTGTCAAATAAATAAATAAAATCTTTAAAAAAAAAAAAGAAAGTATATCTCAAGGAAGGTAGGAGGATGCGATATTTAATAAGTATGCTCTTTAGGATGAGCTGAAGGGATGGCTAGAAGAACTAAAGGAAGAACTCTATGTGGGAAGTACCCTGGACTGTCTCTCTGGCAGAGAGGAAGGCTTGTCTTTTTCAAGGCACAGGGGAAGGATAAGTCAATTTGGCGCATTTAGTTTGTATATGGGGGGGGGGGCTGTAGGAGCTACTGCCACGGCATTATGGAGAGCTCTGTGCGCCAACCAGAGGAATGCGTACTTCATGTCGCCTGTTTAACATTAAACAAATGACAGTGCCCAGCCCTCGCTTGTCCTGTGTGTCCTCTCTGCCTGACACTGACTGGTTTGTCTCAGTCTGGGGTTATCATTCATTTTTCTCCACTCCTTTCAAAGCTGCTTTCCTGATGCATGTGCTCAATATATAGGCATTTCTGATTCCTACTGATTCTAAATACAATAGCAACAGATTTTTTTTTTTTTTTTGGCTACATACCCTTTGGGAGGAGAATCTTGCATAGATGACTTGGCCTTGCTTTCCTGCTTTCCTTTCTTTTCTTTTCTTTTCCTTCCCATCCCCAGTTCATCTTTGCTATCTTTCATGAGTTTTCCCCCCTTTAGTTTGTATTTTATTTCAGTCAGTAGAACTGAAATCAGCATGTGAATGTAGAAAAGCACTTTCATTTACATACACACACACACACACGCACACACACGCACCCCCCAAAGTGAGTATACAGTCTTTTCCTTGACCTACAGACACTTTTTTTCATAGTTTATCTAAACAGAATGCATATTTTGGCCAATACATACAATTAATGTGATGATATATCTTTTCTTCCCAACCCCCACAGAAAGCTCCTATGAAATCTGTGACATTTCAGAAGTGTGAAAATATTGGAGGTGTGAAATTTTCAGCTTTTGAGTCTGAAAGAGCAGAGGCTCGTTGAGTTACGTGGCATGCATTGTCGCACTGTTCTAAGTGCTTCCGGCCGGCAAGGAGCAGTGGTGTGGTGATGAGAAGCAGCAGGTCCAGTGACACATGCTCTGAATGTGTGTGACCTTGGGCAGGTGACTCAACCTCTTAGGCCCTTTCCTTCTCCATAAAATGAGGTTAAGAAGGATGTTTTCCGGGATCGACTGGGATGATTTACATGAATATTTTGATCAGTGCTTAGCACTTCCTAAGTGCTTAATGGTTAATTAAATCCAAATAAGTGAAAGGTAGCCATGTGCATGGGAGCTCTCAGATATCAATGTGTTTCTCTTGAAAATGTAACCACCACGCCTACCCCTGTGAGTTTGCTGTGCCCCTGACATGCCTTGGGGACACGGTTTGCATAGAACGAAGGTACTCCCTCGTTCAGCTCTCTGAATGCTCAGCATCTCTGCGTCAGCAAGTGCCATGTGCTGCTAGTTCATGATTTGTCCCTGATCTGTTTAGATGGAGTTAGCCCAGAAAACCCTCAGATGAAAACTTAAAAAAGAAAGCTGGGTCTTCGGGTAGGGTGTTACTGTGTGTCTGAAAGCTTCAGAGGGTATAAAGCAAAGTGGGAAGAAAACAAGAGACTCGTTCCCCAGTGTGTTCACTGTATTGAGTACAGTTGCCCTTAAAATCTCAGAATACCTGCTTTTATGACTCTTTGGAGCTCCTCTGCAGATGCATCAAGCAGAAGCTATCGCAAGGTCACCTGCACAATGACATGGATAAGGGAATGCCTCATGTTTGCAGTTCTTCCCTCCAGGTACTGGAAACAGGCAACAATGCAGCA
This sequence comes from Ailuropoda melanoleuca, assembly GCF_002007445.2. NCBI lineage: Eukaryota > Metazoa > Chordata > Mammalia > Carnivora > Ursidae > Ailuropoda > Ailuropoda melanoleuca. The sequence goes on from NC_048226.1 coordinate 73,082,002, forward strand.
ATGTCCACTTACCATCTTCCAGATCTTTCAGGATGCTTTAAATTGCTGCCCATAGGTATTTGGGCTGGCGTAGAAAGCTAAGAAGCTAAGTCTTTGGGAAAAGGAAGCATGGCCCCCCTAAACCTGTAGACTCCCAGGCTAATTTACTCCTCAAGTACCATATGTGATAAATCCATGCTTACCAAGTTGTCCTGCCAATGCTTTAACAAACTCCACCAGTCCAGAATCCTAAACAACAGAGTCTAAGTTTATGAAGATAGCATGTTTTCTACATTCTGGAAAGGTATAGTTACATATACTGAAGTGGCTGGAGTAGACCTTTGGGATAAGCAACCTTCTACATTGAACTAGTATTAAACCTAAATCTTTCTGAAATGCTTTAGCAATTGTTTTGCTTCCTTCAGTGCTGTAGTTATAGATGCAGGTGTGGCGGTGGGGACCTCTTCAGTTAAGCAATAGTCCCACCACACGACAGTTTAGGAAGAAGCCCCTCAGCCTGCAGCACTGTCCAGCTTGCTGCCCATCTCATGGCACATTGCCTCCCTCAGTTCCAGTGTCCATCTGTCACATGCATAGCCCCTTGTATCCCCACATCTGTCCTTCCCTTTCATGCCCTCCCACTCTTTCTCCTTTCCGCATTTTACACATTGTTACCTCCATATTCGTATCTTTCAGGACTGTTCTCCTTTCCTGGGATGTCAGTACCTTTCTGATCTGTGCTTATTTCTTCTGGGGGTCCAGGGTCTACTGAAGGAATACAAAAGCCATTTTACTCTGTTTTGTTTTGTTTTTTTAAAGATTTTATTTATTTATTTATTTATTTATTTATTTATTTATTAATTAATGAGAGACAGAGAGGGAGAGANTATTTATTAATGAGAGACAGAGAGGGAGAGAGGCAGAGGCAGAGGGAGAAGCAGGCTCCCCATGGAGCAGGGAGCCTGATGTGGGACTCAATCCCAGGACCCCAGGATAACGACCTGAACCGAAGGCAGATACTTAACTGACTGAACCACCCAGACACCCTGTTTTGTTTTATATTATAAGTTGATATTTATAGTTAGTATAAGAGAAGAGATTGAAAGAAAAATGACGTGAGAATGAAGGTCAGTTTAGTATTATATTACCAAAACAGCTCTATGAGGAAATATAAGCTAAAGGTAAGAACATGCTCTTTGAAGCCTGCCCTCTGCACCTGCTATCAAGCACCAGTTCTTCGATCTGGTGTTTATAGGATCTCGACTGAGGTACTCAACCACTCCAAGCCTCATTCTTTATCCATAGAAAGGGCATGATGATACCTACCATAATAGTCATTATGAGAATTAAATCAGAATATGGTGAAAGAATTTGCAGTTATGGAATTTATAAATCATGGGGATGAAAGGTACAGCAGAGGGAATATAGGCAATGGTATTATAATAACGTTTGTATGGTGACAGACGGTAGCTACACTTGGCGGTGAACGTAACCATGTTGTACATTGGGAACTACTGTAACATCGTATGTCAACTATACCTCAATTTTTTTTAAAGTGTTTGATTTAAAAAAAAAAAAGAATTTAGATCTCGGAAATAGTAAACACTGCTGGGTTGTTATTATTGGCCCCATTTTTTAGGTGAGGCACCTGAGGATAGAAGTAAGGGAACGTGGTATGGATCATAGTTGCGAACAGCAGGACCAGAAGACACCTCCCCACCCCCATCTACCCCTTCCACAGCCTGACTTTTTCCTACTAACCAATCCAATGCTGTCTAGAAGCTGAGGATTCTGAAGCATCAGGTTTTGGCAGTATTTGGATTTTAGTGCCCGTTCTCTCCCACCCCACCCCCAGCACTTAGTGAAATTTTAAGCTGAGTATGTTGTTTATGGTCTCACTAAAAACAGTGGCTTTTCTTCATTAAAAAGTTTGAAGACCTTTCAACACACACAGTAGGTATATACTGTGAGGAATGAATTGAGCCCTGAATATATTCCTAGTTTGTTTGAAGACCAAAGACAGGTATCTATAAAGCACAGCCGTCTCCAACTTTTGTCAGTATCCTGATTTATCCACCTGAAACCATGGTGTGCGTTCAGTCAATGAATATGCACTGTCACTAAATGAGTCAATTTTGAGCATGTACTATGTGGTACTATGTAGTCACCTACCAGGGCTTTTTAAGCAGGAAGATACAAACAAATCATGTGGGCGCATATTAAAATGTCAAGTCTGGTTCACTAAGTCTGGGATGGCACTTGAGACTGCATTTCTGACAAGCTCCCAGATGGCAAAAGTAGCCCATTCCTCTTTTAATTCTCTAACACTTTGGGGGGCATTTTTTGGTTATTCTTTCATTATTTTACTTATTACTTCTATCCCCCAGCAGAAGTTAACTTCTGTGAGAGCGTAGAACTTTCCATTGTGATCGTCACTGTGTTCCCAGCCCCAGTCATGCCTGACACATGTAGGTATTCCATGTGAACTGGAGCTGAAAGCCAATTTCTCTGTAGACCAGTACTTGATAATACCTGTGATTCAATAAATGATCAAATGAATACAGGTAATGGTAATATACATGGACACATAGTATTTATATATTGTTTATATTGTCCTCATAGCATTTTGAGGAATGTATTATCAATCAACATGTAAATATGCAGTCATATATATTAAGTATTAGGGCCAAATACAATAAAACTGACTAATTAGGTAACTATTGAAAGTTTTGGAGAAGAGAGAGACACTTGTCTTTTTTTTTTTAACAGTTTTCTCTATTTATTTGAGAGAGAGATGGAGAGAACAAAAGCAGGAGGAGCAGCAGAGGGAGAGAGAGAAGCAGGCTCCCTCTGAGCAGGGAGCCTGACTCGGGGCTTGATCCCAGGACCCTGAGATCGTGACCTGAGCCAAAATCAGACGCTCAACCAACTGAGCCATCCACATTAGTCTTGAAAGAAGATGAACACTTATATTTATAGAAAGAAAGGAGGAGAGGAAGGTATTCCATTCTACGTAGATGGGATGTGGTAGGATAATTGTTTGAAGTTTTATCGTAAGTTTTATTCCCCTTGAAATCCTTCCCCCATTCCCAAGCAATTATCCAGTTCCCTAGTTTTCCCACCATAGGGAATTTTGCAATATGAAAAACAGACATTACTGAAAGTCTGCTCTCTTTTTATCTTTTGTAAATCCAAGCCTGCCAAAGAGATTATACAGTGTATCCTGTGGTGGTATCCTCTTTTGAGGTGTATCCTCTTTTGAGGACAGCTAGAGGAAAAAGAATTATCCCAAGACAGGAAAGAATTCAGTCTGAGCTGAACAGATAATGCTGTATTATTTATTTTTTTCTATGCCATGGTCTCCTTCAGTAGTTTGTTGAGAATTATAAAGGAAGCCTATGAAATTGAAATTCATTTGTCAAAATACTTTTAAGAATGAGATATAGTAAGATCTGTTTATTTATTAATGCATAAAATAACATCTAGTAGCATATATAATAATTTTGATATGGTATTGAGCACAGATTTTTAGCTATAAAGGAAAATAAAAATATGTCTGCCTTTTATTCATGATGGATTTACAGGTACTGCTAATACTATTGTGGCTTATTGCCTACATTTGTAATAGAAGGAAATTCTAAATTTTTACTTAGAGGTTAATGAAAATCAAGGCGCAGTCATTTTTCCCAACCAAGTCTATGGAATCCTTGAACGTGGACTGCAGTTCAGAAGAAGGGCTTATGCATCACTCCAAGGCAGTGTGTATCAGTCAGGATAGCCTAGGATAGTGGCTGTCAGTGTCTTGTCTTTGAACCCAGTAGCATTAGCAACACATGAGAACTTGTTAGAAATATGAATTCTTGGGTGCCCCCCGCCCCCCAGTCCTACTGAATCAGACAATCTGGGAACAGGGTGAAGCAATTTGTGTTTTAACAAGCCCTCCAGGGGATTCTGATGGTGCTCAAGTATGAGAAGTACTAGGCTAAATTATTCTCCAGTAACCAACTAGCCCTAAAGCTCAATAGTCTGAAACAACATGGTTTATATTTCATTCAGGCTTCACTTCCGTTATAGTTAGCATGGGCTCATTCTCCTCCATTGTTTCCTTACTCTGGGATCTTGTAGACAGAACAGCCACCATGTTCAACATTACTAGTACTGTATCAGAGGAGAAAAAGAGGACTGGGGGAGGGGGATGTCCCTTACTGCTGATAATGGACCAGAAGGTATACATGTCACTTCCACTAACAACTAATTGGCCAGAGTTAGTCATGTGGCTCCATCCAAAGTATGGATGACAAGAAGTGCCTGGAAGCCAAGGGAGTTAGTGGTGACTAACACATTATCAAGAGATAGCAAGATCTCCAAAAGCATGATCGACCAGTGTCCCTAACAGGACTGCCACAACCACACAATGATTCCCATGGTTGCCACAGGCACAGAAACAGCACAATCAAGGCTTTGAGGGACCCATGCAGCCTGGGACAGTGGGTGGACTAATGCGTTCCATACCGTCTGTGACAAAGGTAAACCAGTGTAGATGAAAGACTGCAGTGGGCAAGAGGGGAGGGGCACTTTGCTTCGATGATGTTTAAGACCCTGGGATTTTTGCACAATTCTGGGCGAGGGTTGAATTTGCTGCCGCAGAATGCCCAGTGTTAGATTTAAGTTGATTTAAAGAAAAGTGGTATGTCTGCCCCAGCAGAGCTTGTGGAGTAAGTTTTATATCCACTAGGTCTGTTATCTTGTAAAATGCACTAGTTCAGTACTTAACCCAGGACATTTTAAAGAGAGATGTCTTAAATGGTGTTGATGATGATAAAATAAACTCTGAATACTCCAGCACTGTCTAAATTGACATATTGACTTAAAAAACCTCAGACCTACAATCATTCTAAATTCATATTGGGACTCAGTTAATGGAACAGTATGAGTCATTGGCACTTAATCATTTCTTTGTGATTGTGACAGATAATTCTTTTTCATCTATTAGAAAATTTTACACACGTTCAGCTAGGATTTTTCTATAATACTCTCTGCCTGCCTTGCTTTTATCTAAAAATAAAAAGAAAGTATTAGCCATGAAATAATGTGAGAGTAGTCTCAATGAAAGTGTCTTGTAAAAGAGTCTGGTTCATCTGGTGAAGATTTTATTACTCGAAACTCTTGGAAATATCTACTGGAGCATCAGCCTCTATGCTACCACAAATGTGTATTTGATGAAGATGGAAATCTGCAATGAAAATGGTGGCATTTGTATTTGGTAACCCTATTTTTTTTTCAGTTGCATTGTAATGCACCAGTAGGTGATTAAACCCCTCCCCGCTCTGTAGGAGAATTTACATGGTCATATATAGCTTGTCTTTACTGAATCAGAAATACGTTGGTGTGTTTTACCTTCTCACTATGAAATACACACATTGTAATATTTGCCCTTTGTGGCCCCATTCCCCCCCCCCAGGAAAAAATATGTGTGTGTTGCCCAGGAAAACTCATTTATAGGATAAATGAGTACTTTGAGTTCAGATGTCTTGGCTCATCCCTGACTTTTGTCCATATGACTCTTGCCTTATTGTTATTGCCTGCTAGAAATTTGCTGGTAATTGTTCTTAGGATATAGCCATCAAAATTTCTTAGACTCCCAGAAATTGACACTTATTGCTTGCTGAATTCCATTTTGCAAAATTGTAGTAAAATATAATTTTGTATGAACATCAGGTTTTACATTTATTAAGAGCAAACATTTTTCTCAAATATGTTTTTGAGGTTTACTGCTTAGATAATAAATCCACACACAGAGCATTCCTTTAAACATACCCCAATGCACTTATAAACAAATCAAGAAAGTAGTTCAGATATAATAAAAACTAATGAGGGAAATATGCTGTTGCAAAGATAGCAAAATTTGTGCTTACTAATGAACAAATTTCATGAGACTGTTGCAGCCTACCTGTTTTAGCTTTAGTCAAACCTTTATGTGAAATCCAAAATCCTTTAAATCACAGTATGGGCCGTAAGAATACAGTTCACTTAAGTTAATTTCATTCAAGACTGTTGTTGTAAATCACGATTTCATCTTTATTCATTCATGTGTGTGTTTGTGCATGTGTATGTGTGTGTAATTTACATGATACATATTAAGACTCATAGAATGTCACTTAGAAATCTTTTTCAAAATTGTTTGGAGTTGATTTTTTTTTTCCTGAGAGAATTTCAGTGCCATTAGTTTGCTTCATCATCTTATATGGCAAGGAACCAACTGATGCAGATTTTAAATCATTGGCTAGAAAATGAACAGATATTTTTAAAGTACATAGTGTCCTGTTTTCTTTGACAGCTATAATTTTGCCCAGGAGATGATTACCAGAATAACTACTTGTTAATTACTACTTTTGCTTTGGGCTAATATTTATCCTCATGAAAAATGTTATTATTTCTTGTGGTCTTTATTAATGACTAGTCAGGAAAAGAAAAGTGTACATTTAATATAAAATATTTTTATTTTAATTTCTTCCCATTCTGTGACCCAAACCTTTGTGTTGTGTGGTTTTGCTCTTTTTTAAATTCTATGTTGTTAGCAGTACATTAACAAAATTGATTCTGCTTATGTTTATAGGATTTTTCCCTTCAAAGTTATATGATATTTTGCTTCTAATGTGTAAGAAAGATGAAAACACAAATGAAACCATCCCTATCTTAAAAATTGCTACTTCCCTTAATCAGCTGAATGCATGATAAGAATTATGAACAATCTTCAGAATTTCCCTCTTCATACTTGATTCTTGAATAGCAAGTAGAATCTTATTCTACATTTTGTGTTGGGTTAGAAAGGCTAGACAGATATATAATTAGTCATGTGTATAATGAGATAAAGCAATATTTCAGTTTGGACTCCAGCAATATCCTTCAAGTTAAATAGGACCGTATATGATAGGAAAAAAAAATTGTTCCTCCTCTAAAACTCTGACCTTGTTCCCTGTCTTAGAGTGACTTGCAATTTCAAATCATTGTCTGAATAATAAAGCAGTATTTTCGCTGCCTGTGACGTTAGGGAATGAATGCTAAATCTGTAGTCATTGAGCTTTCATTTCCTTACTGTGACAAAGCCCAATGACCCAAGAATCACAAGTGACTAGTAATATCTAGCTACTGACTGTAGTGCTCTATAGATGTTTATGATGCAAATTCTCATCTTGTGTAGACTACTTACATGAGCTCCTGAGAAATTGCCAAAGGGATAAGTACAGTCATCAAGCAGAAACACAGTAGATACTGTACATGAAGTGCTACCTTGCAGGTGTCAGTCTTTTTCCTGCATGTTTAAAGGATCTCTGTAGAAAAGATGTCATATTTAAATAGTAGAAAGCATATGTTTCCTTCTAGCTAAAAATCTCTGCAGGTGAATTGTCATTTTTAAGTGATAGAAAAGTGTGTAGTGTTTCCTTCTTAGTTAATGCAGAATGAAATATTTGAGCGTGTAACAAAATTGCTTTACCATCTCAAATTCTGTTCTGAGCACCAGTGATCTGTCAGTGAACAAGGCAGGCAAGCTTCCAGCTCTCACATCATTAATGAAAAGGTGTGAGGGACTACAGATATTTCGCAAGAAAATATATCAATGATAAATGGTCTGAAGAAAATACAAATCAAATAGGGTGATGGGGAAGTTGACAACTTTCAGTTGGGTCATCAAGGAATGTCTTTCTATAAAGGGACTGTTGGGACCTGGATGACAAGGGCCAGGCAGGTGACTTTTTAGGAAAGGTGTATTTCAAGAAGAGGGAACTTCCAGTACAAAAGCTCTGAGGCTCATGCAGTTTCTAGGAACAGAAAGGAGAGTGTGGACAGAGCAGAGAGAGTCAGGAGGAGCAGAGATGAGGCCAATGAAGTAGGCAGGGGATGTGGGATCCCGCGGGATATGGTAGCTAGTTTAAATCGACTCTCAGCAAAGATGAGAAGACATTGAATGAGCTGACTTGATCTGAATTAAGTTTTTAAAAGAACACTTTGTTCTTGGTGTAGAAAATGGATTTAATGAGAGGAAAGAGTGGAAGCAATAACAGGAGACCATGGTGGCCTCCAAAGAAGGAGTAATGGCGGGTCAGCCTAGTATCATAGCTAGAATACTCTTCTCAGGACTCTCCAAATCACCCTTGTTCTGAAATGCCTCCTACCTCCGGAAAATCAAAATCTTATTTATCTGAACGCTTCCTGCTTCAGTGCAAAAAGGGAAGGATAGCATACTTCCTCCACAGCTGTTTCCCATCCCACAGCTTGAGACTCTCAGTACCCTTTTCTCCACATGGAGATTATTTTGAACCATCCAGGTGGTTTTGATCAAATTGTGTACATGTAGAATATTATTCCTAAACTCTAACATAACACTGCGGACACAAGATTAACTTCAACTGACTAAGGAAATATCAACTCCTAGGAGGTTAAGACAATATTTATAAATTCACAATCTACAGTACTTTGGGTTTAAGCTGTGACTTGCAGGTTATTTACTGACCAATAACAAAGACATCACCAAGCTGGATTATCATTCTGGAAATGTTTCCTTATGCAAGATTCATAGGCACTGAAACATCATTTTTAAAAAGCTGTGCTTTGGGAAATCAGTTTGGGGGGGTCATAACAGGCAGTACAGGCAAGGCCGGCTTCGTGGGTGTGCAACCTGTGCAGCTGCACAGGGCCTGTGCTTCAAAGCGCCCCACACTTGGTTTAACACTCTGCTGTCACTGTCTTGAATTCTTAATACTTTTTTTTTAACAAGGCGCCTTGCATTTTCGTCTTGCAAAGGGCACCACAAATTAGGTAGCCAGTCCTGAATGCAGGGCTTGGAAAATTCTATGAAATCTGTCCCTTTGCTATAAGATATAGAGAGGAGGCAGGGGTGGAATGGATTTGAATAAAGGGATTCTTGGGGCGCCTGGGTGGCTCAGTTGTTAAGCATCTGCCTTCAGCTCAGGGCGTGATCCCGATGTTATGGGATCTTGAGCCCCACATCAGGCTCCTCTACTGGGAGCCTGCTTCTTCCTCTCCTATTCCCCCTGCTTGTGTTGTCTCTTTCTGTCAAATAAATAAATAAAATCTTTAAAAAAAAAAAGAATAAAGGGATTCTTACTGAAGTAAATTCACTGCCTGTAGAATTATACGTCGCTCAGTCTAGTGGTTCTCAAGGGCCTATGTGCAGTCCAAGCCCACCCGATTTTTCCCTATCTGTGGTAAACTAAGAGCATGAATGATGATGTCCTCAGTGTTGGTAGAGCTAACTCTACTCAACTCAAAGAGTTCTGCTCTTTATTGTACAATTAGATTAATTTTGCCATTTTTGGGCGAACATATCTTTTGGGGAGTGACATTTTGGTAGTAGAAGCTTTTTCTGTAAAATAAATAAATAAAAGCATTTCTGTAAAACAAACTTGACCACCTCATTTCAGCCCAGAGCTTCTTGACAAACAACACAAAACAAATTCCCCCATTCCATCCCTGCCTTCTGCTTTACTTTTACCTCTTTTTTTTGTAATCCCAACCTCACTTTCTTTTATTCTAATTGTTCTTAATAGCAATGACTCACAGTTCACAAATACTTGAACCTAATTTGTTACAGTTATGTAAAACACGGTCAGAAATAAATACACATGAATATTAGAATTTCTTATAGGTAAATTCAAAGTTGGAGAGGTATTACCTTCTTGTAACCAGAGTATGTATTATTTTCTATAATTCTGTTTTTATAAGTCCATTCCTTTTTAAAAGAGAAAGATGCATTTATTTATTTTGGAAAGAGAGAGAGTGCACGCACAGGGGAGAGGTGCAGAGAGGATCTCAAGCAGACTCCCGCTGAGTGTGGAGCCCCACACAGGGCCCGATCTCAAGACCCTGAGATCATGACCTGAGCTGAAATCAAGAGTCGACGCTTAAACCAACTGAGCCACCCAGGTGCCCCAAATCCATTCCTTTTGATATCCTAAATGGATATAAAAATGGATAGCAACCATTTTCTTTCCATCCTTGTATCCTCAGTACTTAGCATAGTGCATCAAACTCAATAAGCTTTCAAAGGATATATAGAAAGTAATAGAAAAAATATATAAATGACTTTTAACTAGAAATGTTGCTGAAATAGAGGGAAGTCTCCATTCTGTCACCACCTTTTTTGGCAGTTCCAGCTTTTCCTTAGCCAGAGAGCAATGACCTCAAGAAAGATGAATAAAGGTGCGTTAGATTTGTAACAGGAAGTTAAAAGCAGACAGTTGGTCTGTTTCAGCTGCAGCTGAGCAAGCATCTGTTACTCCATTTCAGAACGAGGTGTGAGGCCGCCAAATCAAGATTTGAAAAGCTGATGATCAGGAACTGATTTTGTGACTCTTAGCTGACCACCCCCTCCAGCCAGTACAACAGTTTGGAGATCAGGATAAGATTTCAGAGAAAGCTACTGGTGTTCGGGGAATCCTGTCATATCCCAGCACCTCCCCCCTCCCCCAGCAAGAAGTGAGAGAGGACTTCACCTCACCTCAAATCTGTGTATGGGACTTTTGCTGAGAGAAGCCAGAGAACTTGGGTCAACAATGGGTTAGACTTTGGACCCCGAGAAATCAAAAAGAATAGAGATGATAGCTGTCTGGAGAATCTGACGGGGGTGCAAAGAGCTGCCCCATCGTGGGTGTACCAAGACCCACAGGGCAGAGGCGGCTTGCTTCTTGCTGCAAGATGTGGCCATGTAAAGGAGATCTGGGCCGGGGGCGCCTGGGTGGCTCAGCCATTAAGCGTCTGCCTTCGGTTCAGGGTGTGATCTTGGCGTTCTGGGATCGAGCCCCACGTCAGGCTCCTCTGCTGGGAGCCTGCTTCTCCCTCTCCCACTCCCCTTGCTTGTGTTCCCTTTCTCACTGGCTGTCTCTCTCTCTGTGTCAAATAAATAAAGAAAACCTTTTTTTTAAAAATGATCTTTAGGGGCGCCTGGGTGGCACAGCGGTTGGGCGTCTGCCTTCGGCTCAGGGCGTGATCCCGGCGCTATGGGATCGAGCCCCACATCAGGCTCCTCCGCTATGAGCCTGCTTCTTCCTCTCCCACTCCCCCTGCTTGTGTTCCCTCTCTCGCTGGCTGTCTCTATCTCTGTCGAATAAATAAATTAAAAAAATAAAATAAAATAAAAAATAAATAAAAAATGATCTTTAAAAAAAAGAGAGAGAGAGAGATCTGGCCTGAAAGAGTCTTCTGTCTTATCCAAGAAGGCTTCCTGGGGGAGGGAGGCAACCACAGCAGAAAGAGCATGACCCATGTACACAGTGGCTGCCGAAGGAGCCATTAGTGACCCATGGAAAGAGTTGTATTTACCCAAAAAGAGGAAAGAGCAGGTGAGAGATTGCCAGTAAGGACTGGACCACAAAGAACCCATCAAATATGCCACCTGACAAGAGAATGAGTCACCTTTAAACACCTAACAAAATGCAGAGTGCTGATGCCAGCAAGCCTGGAGTCTAGTACAGTGCCTGGAACATAAAAGGGCATCACCAGCTCTTTGGTGAACGAAAATGTGGAACCTTGTTAGGCAAATATCGCGGGGTGATGACCAGCACTGCACCGACGAGAGAGATGACGTTCAGATGAGGTGTCTTATGTCAGATTTTATTTCTAGTAATGGCAGAATCTAGTCCAGAACACTGCTCTGAAAAGGAGCCCAGAACACTGGACTGGCATTATCATATTTGTGATAGAAAGTACGTAAGTGTTCATCAGAAGGCTTCAAAACAGTCCTTCCTGTGGGGTTTGTATGTACCAGGTTTTTCAGTTTTTCCTTAGGTAAAGTCAAGCCTTAAATGGTGGTTACATTAAATGTATCCTGTGTTATCCTTCCTGACAAGATAACAGGGCAGTGATGACTCAAATATGAAGAAGATGATCCTTGACCTCCAGTAGTTTATGCTATACAGATTAAAGTCAATCATTTGTCATTTACTTAACATATTACATAAATCAAGAAATATTAGTTCCATTACTGCTGCTGTATAGTTCGGTGGTTGAACTTGGGTTCCCTAAAAATTTGAAAGTCCTTGAGGTACCTGACTGGCTCAGTCAATAAAGCAGGTGACTCTTGATCTCAGGATTGTGAGTTCAAGCCCCACGTTGGGCCTAACTTAGGCTCTGTACATACCAACCTCTAGGGACAGTTATATGCCTTTATTTTGTATCCAGCAGCAAAGCCTAAAATAAAACTTTAAAACTATCTTGACTGAACCTAAAAAAATCATGTATGGGGTCGATGCTTTTTAAATTGTTATGTGGGAAACTTTCCTATTAGCTATTTGGATTTTATTAAGTGCTAAGGAAAGGGGGTTTCAATACTGTTCCATAAATATTTTATATACTGTTTCGGTTTTAAACACCAACTCTGGCATTTGTATTGAACTTTTTTAGAAAGTTAAAGTGAATGTCAGTTCTGGCGTTTTCTATAGGAATGGAAAAGCCATCATTTTAATTGTTTTTTAAATATTTCTGTGAAGAGTAAATATGTGGAACAATCGAATTTGTTTGGGCTTCTACAACCTTATAAGCTAATGTTTCTGACAGCCTTCACACTTTCCCTTTTCCTTAGCTTTGCATTCCTAGTTTTGAGGCTTTGCTTTCCTGCACCCTAAACAGGGTCCTGAAACATTCTGTGGTGAAAGGGGCCCTTAGCTGCATAGCCATGAGCTGGCAGGAAGTGTTGGCAGGTGCAAGCTCTGTTAGCAAATGTATTCTACAAGAAACTGATTCTAATGCTAGCATGAAGGGCAAGCAGAGGTCAATATTTATGCTTCAGAACCATCTAAGTAAAACACTGGCCTAACATGTAGTAAAGTTTAGGGGCGCCTGGGTGGCACCGCGGTTAAGCGTCTGCCTTCGGCTCAGGGCGTGATCCCGGCATTATGGGATCGAGCCCCACATCAGGCTCCTCTGCTGTGAGCCTGCTTCTTCCTCTCCCACTCCCCCTGCTTGTGTTCCCTCTCTCGCTGGCTGTCTCTATCTCTGTCGAATAAATAAGTAAAATCTTTAAAAAAAAAAAGATGTAGTAAAGTTTAATTACATTGCAATAGCTTACAATTAAGAAAGTAGAACTTCTGGTCCCTGGTTATCAAGCTGTTTTATTCAAAGAAGTCCTTGTTTGTGGTGACTGGGGGGCCTGTGCCCAAGGTAATCTTGGAGCAGCCTATTTTGTCGCCCCCCAGTGGTTGGTAGCAGATGAGCAGCCTGGCTGCTCTGCAGGGACCCCACCCTTGCGCAGGGGGACTTGCCTGCAGCTCACAGCAGCTGCCCAGGACCTAAGCGTCAGCAACACTCAGCCCTCCTCCACAGTGTGTTTTCCTCAGGGTTCCACCAGCGTCACTGTAGCACACCTGTGTGTCACTAACCTTTCTTTCTGGGTTATGAAAAACAAAACACTACAAATCGTAAAAGTAATCACTGTATGTTAGCATTTGTGGACATGTTAAGTAAAAGTTACATAATGCTTCCATTAAAAAAAAAAAGATCTGAAGGCCCTCCAATGTAAAATATAGATCGCTACTTTTTGCCATCATCAGATTTTATTTTTTTTTCTTTAATGAATTGACTAAATAGCTGTTTTAAATATGGAGTTATGTAGAAATTTCTATCGGTCCTTAATAAGATTAGAAACGAACATATATATATATAGTTTTGGTTTTTTTTCCCACTGCCTTTTTTTTCCTGGCTTCATTAATGTAATATTTTGCTTCTCTGCATCCAATCTCTATTTGATTTTTCCCTTAATGTGATTTACCACCTGCAGAAGTATGAGGCCTGGAAAATACAATAGTGAAATGCCCATTAGCATAAACCAATCTAGCAACACATGTTTAAAAGTGTTTTCTAGCTTAAGCCTATTTCTGAGACCATGTATTCAACCATAATTTTTAGCTTCCAAGGTTGGTTCAGGTCATAGATTAGGAAACAGTGCTCTTTTCACATAACTATTATGAATTTTGTGTTTTCTTTTTTTTTCCCCTTGGATCTTGTGTTTTCTAACCAAAGAGACATAATTTCTTAAGAAAGATTTGGGACATTGTGATTGACCCAAACTAAAAATGAAAGAAAATGGAAAAAGGTAAACATAAGCTCATTACCTGTAGGTCTTCTGAATAAAGAACTTGTGTGGAATCTGTGTAAAGAGATCATGTTCACTTATTCATCCATGTAGTAAATATTTTTGGTGTACACGAAATGTGCAAAGCACTGTGCTCCGTGCATAAAGGGATTGTGCTTTCAGCCCCACCAGAGTAAACAGTGAAGTGAAAGAGACAGAACAAAGTGAACATGAGCAAATATATGATTAGACCTTGTGAGAAGCAGATGAGCAGAGTGCTAAGGAATATTTTGGGACTGAGTAGGGGTGGGGAGCAGGAAATGAAGGCAACCTACTTAGCATCATGGGTGATGTTTTTTCTAAGGAGACTGAAAAATGAGAAGGAACCAGCAATTCAAATAGCATTCCAGCTGAAAGCATTAATATGTGCAAGGGCCTTGGGGATGGAAAGAGCTTGACATGTTTGGGAACCTTGAAGGACACCAAAATGACTACAACATGAACAAGAAATAGATTAGGCCAAGACAATGAGTAGGCCAATTGAAGTAGGAGATAGACTAATGCAGGACCTGATGGGCCGTAAAAAGAAGCTAAGAAATTTATCCAGCCACCGTGGAAAGCCATTCAGTTATTTGAAGGAAAATTATCTACTTCTTTTATGCTTAAAAAGGCTTGTTCTGGCTGCTGTAAGAAGAATCGGTAGTAGGAGAGGAAAGTCTTACTAGGAGATCAATAGGGAGGCTTTGGCATTAACCCGGAAGAGGGATGACTAAAGATGGTACTGATGGAGATGGAGAGAAGTGGAGAGATTTAATACAGAACTTGAAGGCAGAATTAAGAAAATTTGTTGAATTAGAAGTGGAGAGTGTTGCAAAAGAAGGGATCAACTATAACTTCCAAGTTTCTGGCTTAAGGAACTGCGTGGGGGTGGGGGTGCCATTTACAGAGATAGAGAAGTTGAGAAGGAAGGTTGGGGTGAGTTTAGGAATCGAGAATTTGTTTAGTTACATGTTCACTTTAAGATGTGCCCCAGGTCATGGATAATGCCAAGAAACTAGTGGTATACTTAAGTTTGCAATTCTGGGGAAGGTTTGGGCTGGAGGTAAAAATATGGGAGTTTTCAGGGGTGCCTAGGTGGCTCAGTTGGTTAAGCATCTGCCTTCAGCTCGGGTCATGATCTTGGGGTCTTGGGATCGAGCCCCACATCGGGCTTCCTGCTCAGAGGGGGTCTGCTTCTCCCTCTCCTTGTGCCCCTCCCCCATCCCACTCATGCTCCTGTTTGCTCTCACTCTCTCTCTCTCATCATATAAATACTTCATCTCAAGGGAATAGATGGGAACACCTAAGAAGATCATGAAAATAGAGCAGAGAGAAGCCCAACTCCATTAGGCCTCTGGATAATCCAAAATTTAAGATGCGAGATTGTTGGGCTGCATTGGCATTTTAACTATAAACCACTGGGCTTTGGCCCAGATGATTATTACCTACAGGAGCTATCTTGATTAAGTTCAAAGTTGCCTTATGTTGTACGTAAGCAAAAGTACATTTTAATCAGCTAGTCCATATGTTTTATACAGATAGTGTGTAATAGGCCCTGTCGAAAATAGATTCCTTTAATCAGCAATGTTGGATAGAATCCTATGTCTTAAGATAGTCTTATTTATTCTGATTTCTTCTTCCTAAAATGAATAAACAGAATGCATTCAGTGTGGCAATAGCTTGTTACAAATCATTTCATCAAAGGTAATAAAATTAAATATCATCTCTGTGAGTTATTGTAGAGGACTGTTTAACATTTACAAGAATTTGACTTCCAAATCCTTCAAGCGCTTTGGATTTGCATAATGTATTTGTACTTTCAGGATTTTCCAGTTGAAAGGCTTTGAAGTTCTGCGGCAAAAACTGAAATAAATTGGAAATTTGTGTAATTTCAAGGTGAATGCTTGTAATATAGTAGTATAATTGGAAAGTACATGGAAGGGGAAACTTGTGAAAATGTTACTACTATTAACTTAGTGCTTTGAAATTTCACAGTAGAAAGATAATATGCAAAATTCTTAATGAGTGCTCCAAAAACATTAAGTAGGTATTTCTAATCAACAAAATTAAAATGTTTCATCTTTAGGTTGTTTTAAAGCAGTAGACCCTGAACTTGAACCCAGTTCCAGAGTCCTTGCTCCTTCCTCCTCTCCATGCCACCACTGAAAAGTTTTGTGTAAGGATATCAATTTATCAAAGTACAGAGTGTTTCCTTACAAATCAAAAGACTCAATTTAGTGAATAAAGAATTGAAATATTGTTCACATTGGTCATAGTATTGATAATGGAGATTTTGAAACTATTTCCTTTTTCTAAATTCAAAAACACATCCCCATGGTGGGGTGGGAAGAAGGCTCTGTTAAATGATCATTGTGTCTGCTCCCAAACTGTCCAGTCTTACTTTTTTAGTTTATTTTCATAGATTTTTTATATGTGAACTTGCTTGTCTTTTTGTATTATTTCTTGTGTTTTTTTCCCCATGATGAGACCATTCATTCATTCCGTAATCTACTTATTGCCTACGGTATGCCAAGAGCCATGCTAAATCCTAGAAATAAACTGATGAACACACTAGGATTTCTGTGAGTGCAGGAATTAAGGTAATCTGGTGGTAAGGCCTTCTAATCGAAAGTGCTTCTTCCTGTCTCTCTTCTCTCGGCTGGTGTAAACGTAGGGATGTAAGTAAACCAGCTGGCGAACTTGGAAGATTTGGGTGTCTTTTTCATGAAGGGTCAATAAGAAATGTTCACCTTCTATGTTAGGATTTATTAATCTCTGGAGAGGCAGATTGGCTTGGGATTTAATTTCTGGTATTTTTAGCATAGAATTAGGTGTAATAACAATGAATTCATGTATGCTTCTATATAACTCATGCTACAGATACTGGCCTTGCCCTCCACAGAGTTGAATTTGGTTGCATTTAACAAGAGAGTTTCTAGCAAACCATTCCTACATATCATTGCACCTGTGGCTTAATTCTTGAATTCTCTGTTCTCTGTATTTCCAAATAGGAAAGCATAAATTTCTTAGGATGAATACAGGGCTAGAAACATGTCTTTTTATAACAAGGTATCTAGTTTTGGTGTCCCATTAACTGTCTAATACCAGTTTGCACTCCCAAAGGATGCTTCTGTTGAAACACTTCGCATTGGTTTAGAACTGTAAAAGAAGATTGTGTAATTCCTGATTCCACATTAATGAGATTTTCTGTTTCATTCCTATGTTGGGGCCACCAAGAATAGTACAGGCACAGCAGTTATAAAGCAAGCTGTGATTGGCCTGGTCTCTATCTTAATGGATTGGGTTTTTTGTTTGTTTGGTTTAATGCATATATTTCCAATCTGTCTTTTTTTTCCAGTTGGACTTCTGAATATTTTTTTTTTTTTTTTTTTTTTTTTNTTTTTGCTGAGTGTGTGGTTTGTTTTTAGCTGCTGATTTTTGGTCAGACTGTACAGGAGGGATAACAAAAGGCCTTAATTTTGAAACGTGAAATTTTTTTAGGCATTTGCTCTCAAAGGCTCTTTTTGAGTGACTTGAGATTTTTGCAGCAGCCACAGTATCCAACTTGGAAAAATCTGCATTCTCAGCAGCTTTACTACTTTAAAAAATATCCTTACACTAGCTCTTTTAGGAAGCAAGGAGGCAGCTTTGCTAACAGTAATGAGTTGTACAAACCACAGATGGTCTGCTTGCTGGAAATTACTGGAAAGGACTACAAAATGTTGGGTTTTAGGGGCACAGCCATTTACACACATCCGTGTATATATGTATACATACGCATTTGTTAGTATACAACAGATTAATGTGGCAGAGAGTGAATTTGTATAGCTAGTACCAGTTCTGTAGATTTCTGGAAGTTTGCAAAGTGCTTTCACATGAATTAACACATTTTATGCCCACAATAACTCTCTTGGGTAAAGTAAGCAGATAGCATGACTACCACCATTATGGGTAAGAAAATAAGAGGTCTAGAAAGTCCAGGTCCTTGCCAAATGTCCCTTCCCAGCTGGGAAATGTCACAGCTGAAATTAATCTCTATCCCCTAATTCCAAAGTGTGGCCTTTTGGCCAAAATGTACTGCTTGGATTCCAACATCCCTGTCTCTTTCTCTAAACCTCAGCCTCCCCCTCTAAAAATAAGGAATATGATACTAAATCAGTGAATGAAATAATGTATATATGGCCTGGGCCCTGTATATTATAAACGCTCAGTGACTGTTTATGTTTGCTTGTGTTTTTGTTTAAAGCAAATAACAATACTCACTACATGCTAAGTATTTTAAGTGCTTTTATAAAGGTTAACTTAATCCTCATGTCAATTTTATGACACAGGTATTATTAATACCTCCATTTTACATATGAGAGGGCCAAGGCAGGGAGAGGTTAAGAAAATTTTCCAAGGTTACAAGCCAGTAAATATTAGATTAGAGATTCAATTCCGGGGCATGTGGCCCTGTGTCCATAGTCTGAACCACTCTGCTATTATTCTGGAAGCACACAGTCAAATATATGCACATGTGGCTTTTATACTCTATTGTTTTACCATTTTAAATTCCTCTGACCTATGGAATATTCTCATTATACTACAGTAGATTTCCTCAACTGTTGCTACGGTACCCCGGGGCATCCTAAGACTTTACTAGGTGTATAGTAGAACACCTAGTTCAAATAGCTACAGAACTTGGAAACATATCCAGTTAGTTCTAATAAAGGTACAATTTGAATTCCATTTGATGGAAGATGTAATGCCAGTGACGAACTCAAACTAAATGAAACCATTTTTCTCCTTATGCATTTAAATCATAGCAGGATTTAGTTTAGGCTTAAGGTAGAATTCTATCATGTAGTATTTAGACAAAATAACAAAACTATTAGAAGATACAGAGCGTGGCAGGCAAAGAAAGATGACAAGCATTGCTTGGTTAAGACTTGAATGGAAAATGATAGAAGGCTAGTGATAGTAGATGAAAACCCTACAATGTGAGAGAAAAAGGAAAGGAATGACCAGAAGACTATGGCAAATAATAAACAATAGTAATAAAGGGCTAAAGGTAAAGAAGCTTAGAGACGGTGTCTCCACGGGCAAAGCTATTGAAATAGACAATCAACCCAGATCTTTGGGAGCAGTCTTCTATGGTTGGTAACATAAAGCCATACTTAGTCCCCGTTGGTGCAAGCCCTGAGCTTTGGGAAGCCCATTAACTCATTTAAGCCAAAAGATGCATGCATTCTACTCAGTGATTTGGAAAATACATGGAAGGTTTCTCATGTTTCTAGTAAAGTAGAAATAAGTTATGTAAGAACGAAATTTGGTTGATGACTAAGAGGGTAATCTCATTTAAATTGGTTGGTATTGGAAGTTTTTTGCCACTTATTTTTTTCTCTAGTTCCTGTGACTTCACATTCCATCATTGGCCTACAATGGCCTGACTTCCCTTGCTGCTTGGAGAACTAGTTGAAATTGGCATGAATCCATTTTTTACAGAGTAGGAAGTTCAAAGCCTTCTTCATACTTTCTTTCAAGATGTTGTCCTTCCCATGATTCTCTGGGCTCCACCTCTGCTTAAGAGTTTGCTATTTTAAGTCAGTTCACAAAGATTTAAAAAATAAATCCACTCAAGCGAACTATTCAATGGATTCAGTTGTTTTCCAAAAGATTAGGGGATTCTCATAGGAGAGAGATGACATTGTACACCACAGAAAAGACTCCCATTTACCTTAAGCTTTATCCTCTGCTCCTTCCCCCAAATCCATATTGCAGAAAAGGTGAGACCCCCTACAGAATGCCGGGCAGTCCCTGAGTAGTGCAGCAGCAAAGGATCCTGAGAAACTGTTCTAATTTCCGCAGCATCCCTTGGAGGTTTGAAGAACAAAATTCCATCCTCCCTTACGTCCTTTTACAAAGAGATTGGAACTCCCATTTATTGAGACCATCCTGGGTAGGTGCTGTGCTAGGCACTTTCACAGAGGATATTTACTTAATCCACAGAACCTGTCTGCGTGTGTTTTATCCCCATTTTATAGATGAGAAAACTGAGTCTCAGAAAAGTGTCCAACATTGTTACCATGCTGAAAAAAGTTGGTGGAATACATGTGGTGAAGAGAAGGAATAGTTCTTTTCTGCTCAAAAACAGAGCAACAAGAAAGGGCAAAGATTATGAAACACTAGATAGTCTGCCTAGTGGCACAATGCCAAAAGGGACGGCTCCTTTTACTCATTTCCTCTTCTCCATCCAAGATGTTGGCATTCATTTGCCTTTGGAAATGCAAAGCGCATTAAACAAAGATTCTTTTGGTGCCTATTAAGAGATTATTTTTGTCTCTATTTGTAATGTTTCATTTAATATCAATGAGTATTTTACCTCATGTACTCCTACATATTCCATTATGCTATTTACATTTGTTTAACACGTTTAATTAAGAACATTGTTAAAAATTGAGAAAGACTTCCCTTAATGAAATATGGAAATTGAAGGTAGCAGTTTGCATGTTTCCTTGCCAATCATAGTAGTCATTTTTAGGATATTTAAAGGGGTAATCCAATTACCCACGCAGTTCTGCTTTCTAAAAACGTGCACAGGGAAGTCTTTTCTTAGGCAAGCCAGCGAAGCTACCAACAGTGTTCCAGACTCCAGCAACAACAATGAAAATGGGACACCCTTCAGGTGTTGACTGGGAAGAGTATCTGGTGAGGAATGGCAAAAGGAACAGGGAAAATGCCATAGGGCTATTTTCTGCTTGCCTTTGGCCCTCAGAGCGCACAACTACACCTTTTGCTCATTCCAAAGAGGCTATTTAAAAAGGACTTGTGAGACACGGAGACATTTTTAAGTGATGTGGAACTCCATCAGTTGTGGTATCTAGAACTGTCTCAAATCTAAGCTGTCATTGCTGACATGTTGTAATATGCGACTTTAGTAACTGATCAATTCTGAAACAGGTAATAAAAATAGTCTATATGAATTTGAGATAAAACTTGTCACACTTACACTTTAAAATAATCTTTTCTGAGAACTAGAGAATAACTGGTTTTCTTTCTGTAAAATTTAGCACCTTTCCCTCAAATACTGACTCCCTTGAGCTCTCCTCCACCAAAAAGCTTGCTTTAGAGTAAAATTCAAATTTAATTTTGAAATAAAGTTTGTGGGATGAGCTATAGAAACTTGACATTAAAAAATTTGTTATAGTTTTTTTATCATATAATTGATGTACAATGTTATATTAGTTCTAGGTTCCTAACAATTCTATACATTTCCCAGTACTCACCATGGTAAGTGTAGTCACCATCTGTCACCATACAACATGATTACAACACAATTGACTGTATTCCCTATGCTGTATTTTTTCCACCCCATGACTTATTTATAACTAGAAGTTTGTACCTCTTAATCTCTTTTACGTATTTTACCCAAGAAAATTGACATTTTTGTTGGTGGAAAATGGTCAAATATTGGTGATTTCATGGAGTTTATAGGGTTCAATATTATATTTCTAGTGTAATCTAAGTCTTAGTGCGTCTATGTGTGCTTTTCTGGGAAGCCATGTTGGGACAAATTAACTTTGTTGCCTCAATGACCTGCAACTTATTTCTTAACTTATTAATTTTGATGCCTTTCTTAGTTGTGTGTAGTACTACTGTGACATTCAGCTCCAGCGCACAAACTCCAGACTAGGACAGGAATGGTGTTATTGGGAAGACGAAGGCATTAAAAACAGTAGATAACCCCGTGCAAAGTAAATCCACATCTCCTCAACTATGTGGTACACTGGGTGATTTTTGCTAGCTACTCCTCGAAGAACATTGCATGCAGCTTGCTTAACTTTGAGATATAGGGGCGCCAGGGCAGCGCAGTCATTAAGCGTCTGCCTTCACCTCAGGGTGTGATCCCAGCGTTGTGGGATTGAGCTCCCCATCAGGCTCCTCCNATTTTTGCTAGCTACTCCTCGAAGAACATTGCATGCAGCTTGCTTAACTTTGAGATATAGGGGCGCCAGGGCGGCGCAGTCATTAAGCGTCTGCCTTCGCCTCAGGGCGTGATCCCGGCGTTGTGGGATCGAGCCCCACATCAGGCTCCTCTGCTATGAGCCTGCTTCTTCCTCTCCCACTCCCCCTGCTTGTGTTCCCTCTCTTGCTGGCTGTCTCTCTCTCTGTCAAATAAATAAATAAAATCTTTAAAAAAAAAAAAAAACACAACTTTGAGATATAGCCTTCATTCAAACTTTGACAGAGCAGCCGGAGTGATTCTTTTAAAATTCTTTTAAAGGAAAGGATCCTTCCTTAGATTCGCTCTACTTCGGTCATTGTTGGGAGGCTAAAGGCCAATATTATCATTCTATTTCTTTTTACTGTCACTTTTTGTAGCAAGTAGCCATTTAGTAACTAACATATAATCTTCATTGTAAATGAATAAGTTAAAAAGTTGGTCAGTTTCATATGGATAGTATCACATATATCCAGAAAAATCTGCAAAAATCACAGATTATTAGATTTTCGCAAAGTAAACACATCCTGGTACCCAGAACCCAGATAACATTGCTAGAATCCCACAAACCCCTTCATGCCTCCTTCAGTGTAATAACTCCCAGTAGTTATCCTACCCACACTTTTGACATCAGAGGTGGTTTTGCTTCTATTTGAACTTTATATTAATGAAATCACACAGTATGCTTTCTTTGGTACTGGGCTTCTTTTGCCCAGCATCGTTTTTGTGAAAACATCCCTTGCTGTTGCAAGTAGTTGTAGCTCGTTTCCATTGCTGTATAAAGTTTCATTGTACAAGTATTGTCACAATTCCCATACCCTTTTCTACTGTTAGCAGACATTTGGGTTGTGTTTGGTATTAGGGTATTACAAATAGTGCCTCTATGAACATTTGTGACTGTGTCTTTGGGTGAACATATTGTGTAGGATATATGCTAGGAATAGAATTGGTGAGTAAAAAGGTGCAGGCCTTCAACTAAGCAGATAATGCCAGACGTTTGTCCAAAGTGGTCACACCAGTTTACACATCCACCATCAGGTGTTGGTGAATTCCGGTAACTCCTTATCACCACAGTTAATATCATGTCATTCACATTGAAGCCATTCTGATGGGTGTGTCATGAGTGGAATTCAGTCTTAAGTAGTGTGTCTTGCGACTAACGATGTTGAGCACTTTTTAACATATTTGGTGGCAATTTGGATAAAGCAGTTCAATTTTCATGAATACTAAGTAGGTGATATGTGGGTATGGATAAAATCATATGGATGATGGTGAAATTGCTAAAATTTAATAAACACTGCTTTCATTAATGAATCTTTTACTAATTGATACATTTATTCCTTTAAAAAAGCTTTTGCTCTAGTAAATTCAATTAAATAGAAGCTTTAGAGTTAATTATGAATAACCCCCTGTGTGGAATGATGTGAGACTACCAAGGTCCATGTCATAGGAAGCTGCCCAGAGGAGGCCATTTATTTTCAATATAACTATTCTTTATAAAACAACAGATTTGTACAAATATTAATGAAAGAAATACAACAAAAATAATTTTAATGGTTAGATAACAGTATTTCTATAGTTTAAATTTTTCTCAAAATTATTAAAGGAAAAAGTAAAAATATAGTATGATAACTATATTAACTCACAGTGTACTACGGATGGTATGGTCTAGCAATAAGATACACATTTTTTTTTAAGGATTTATTGCGGGGGGGGAGCAAAGGGAGGAGAGAGAAACCCAAGCAGGCTCTGCAGTAAGTGTGGAGCCCGACACTGGGCTCAGTCTCACAACCCCAAGATCATGACCTGAGCCCAAACCAGGAGTCAGACGCTCCACTGACTGTGCCACCAGGTGCCCCAGATACACATTGTTAAGTGGTATGATCTTTGACAACTTCTTTGACTCTTGCCAGGGTGTCTCTACGCCTATATGTATGTTACTATTTGTAAACAGTGTCTTGAGGTCCAGCCCTGATTCCCAACCAAACATAATAATTTCTCCAGTTGCTGCATGAATAGTGTCTACTTGTAGATGCTCCAAATCTGAAGGTCCTTGGAAGTCTTCTTGCCCAACCCCATTCTCCCACTCAGCCTACTTCTCCTCCCTCCCCCCTCCTCCCTCCCCAATCCCCCCTCTGCCAACATCTGCTTTTATAGTCAATGAAAATTAGCCAACATTTTTGATAATCAGCAAAGTGACCCAAACTCTGAATTTTTTACCGCAAATCTGTAATGCAACTCCTGCTCGTATTCTAGAAATTATGCGATGCCAAGGGACTGTGCTTCTGTGGGAGCATATTCTAACAGTCCTTCGTGCTCCCATAAGAATTCTTTTTTTTTTTAAAGATTTTATTTATTTATTTGACAGAGATAGAGACAGCCAGCGAGAGAGGGAACACAAGCAGGGGGGGTGGGAGAGGAAGAAGCAGGCTCACAGTGGAGGAGCCTGATGCGGGGCTCGATCCCATAACACCGGGATCACGCCCTGAGCCGAAGGCAGATGCTTAACCGCTGTGCCACCCAGGCGCCCCTCCCATAAGAATTCTTAACCCATTTTATCTCCTATACCAGAAATCTTGGAATCCTCTTTCTCCTCCCTTGTTATCAATCTGACATCAAGCCTTGGCTACTCTTTCTTTAAAGTGTTAATTTTTTTTCCTTTGGGTAACAGACCCCTGTAAAATAAAAATAATTGGGTGGCAGGAGCTTCATCTTTTTGTTGTTTTCTTGCTTTGCTGTCTCAGAAGGTTAATATGTCTAAGGTTCAAAGCTTAAGTGATAGAGATGGTGTTTGAGCCTAGATTTTCTAATTCCAATGTCAATGGTCTTAAAACGCTATGCTATACATAGTGCCAGAGGAGGCCATTTTTAAGCTGAGTCTAGAAACATAAGCAGGACCTGACAGTGGGGGAGAATATAGAAGAATGTACTAGAAAAGCCTAAATAAAGTCTGGAGGTATAAACATGTGCAAAACTTAGGAAATTGCAAATGTCAAGTGTGATTACTCTAACTGATAAAACTACCAACTTGCTTTCTATGAGGACTCTAGGCTTGAAAAATGACACCTAGTGTTAGCTTCTGGAAGTACCATGAGCCAAGAGTAGACTGGGCTTAAGGTTTAGTTATGAT
Source organism: Ailuropoda melanoleuca (assembly GCF_002007445.2). Taxonomy (NCBI): domain Eukaryota; kingdom Metazoa; phylum Chordata; class Mammalia; order Carnivora; family Ursidae; genus Ailuropoda; species Ailuropoda melanoleuca. The sequence continues at coordinate 73,107,217 of NC_048226.1, forward strand.
TACAAATAAAAAGTTGTATAGCTTGAAGTATTTGCATTTATCTCATATCACTTATCAGTAATTTTTACACCAGGAGAAACATTCTCTATGCATGAGTGGGGGAAATGTTTTATGGATAGCTTTTTTGCTTTCCATGTGCGTTCTGATGTCAGCTCTCTAAAATGTAGAAGTGAGCAATCCATGAGAATGTCTGGAGAAATAATGTGAACTCTATAATTTTTACAGCTAAGATGCTATTATAGATTAAACAGAAAAGCCCTGGCAGCCTCTAGTTACCCAAATAATCATTTCATTATCTCTTTCTGGGTTGCAATTATTTATTTCTAACTAGTGTTTTACTATAGCATTAAAGATACTCCTTTTGCAACTAAAAGCAGTTGCCAATGCAATCTTCGTCTGACACCACATTTTAGTTTGCTGTTAGAAAAATAAAAGTCCTGTATCGCCTTACATTCTAATACCTTTTAACAAAACCTTTTGAAATGATTAGGCAGAAGATTTTTCCCCCAACTACTTTCACAAATTTTTGAAGAATTTAAAATACTATAGGGAAGGTCTATAATTTTTTAATAAACCTTGTTCTATTTCAGGGCCAAGTATTAACTCGGTTGTTGAAAAAAAATTATGATGGAAATAAAGTTGAAACAAGCGTCTCTTGAGTGAGTATTCACAGCATGTGGTGTTCTCTACCTGTAGGTTGAAGAAAAAGTCCCAGTCGGTGGATATTACCGCTCCAGGGTTCAACCCTCTGGCTGCTGCAGGAAAGCAAACCCCACAAGCCAGTAAGGCCCCCACACCCAAGACGCCCATCACTGAGGAGGAGCAGAACAATGCTGCCAATGCCCAGAAGCATCCTTCTCAGAGGAGTGGGCTGAAGAGATTCTGCACCATCGGTGAGCACCAGCTATTTTACGCTTGTGAACAGGTGCAGTCTGAACAGCCCTGTGAATGGCGTGGCTCTGCAGTTAAATGCCCCCTTGTTTATGGGGTGCGTGTATCTTTCTGCTGGTTGATGTGGTTATTTTCTCATGCGGTTGGAACATGGCGATAAAGGAGTACTGAAAACCTTCCACCAAGTTAAATAAGAGATCAGGCCTGGGGACCGTCCATGTCCCGGCCTGAGGGGAGTCAGTCATATGTATAAATGGTTCTCTGGTGTGTGAGTTCACGTGCTCCCACTTTCATTTTTGCCCCCCTCAGCCAACACCACTTCTTGATATGTGTTTGTTGTTTTCATGTTTCCTCCAGGCTCTCAAGTCTCTGACCGTGTTCGGTCAGGTTGTTGAGACAGTGGTTGATGTACCCCCATAACTACCAAAGCCACTAAGAGAATAAAGGCTGAGGGTGGACAGATGGCAGTGCAGGTGTGCATTGGCCTTGCCGGTTACTTCACTTTGGAGGGATTGAACCCCATGTAGAACCCATCAGCTAAGAAAATAGCAAACTGTGGGTAGAGTTGTGCAGGCACAATGCCCCTTTTTTTACAGAAGGGAGATAAATCTACCCAGGAAGAGGAGATGGAGGGTTGGCCTTGCTTATTATTTCATTTTAGAGAGATTTGGTCATATCCCAAAGCCTTAAAAGTAGAGACTGTGGCTCTATGGGTTTCCCAAAGTTACATAAAAGGGGTCACATTTTATTTGGTATCCACCACCCTAACCCAGTATGAAATGTTTGAAAATTTTGTCTCAGATACTTTAGTGTTCTCATCTAGGGATCACACTCAGGAGGCCAGATTTCTAATTCTGACTCCCACATCGATTTTCTGTGTGACTTTGTCAAGTCAGGTTCTGTGTCTTTCGGTTACGTTGTATCCATCAACCTTGAAGAAATGCCTCCATGTAGGTCTAGCACTATTTCAGAATATGGCGACAAAAACCATGCTTTCCCTTTCTGCCATTTTATGTCCTTTTCCTCTGGTGTCCTCATTCCTGATGAAGATGTTCAAGTCTTATTTTTTAAGAGATAGCAGGCTTGGTGTCTTTGAGGATATCAATAGTCAAGTAATAAGAATTGATATAAGACAGTGTAAACAGTCTTATTTTTAAAACTTACAAGAGCATGTTTCTAAAAATCAGGTAACTGGAAAAGCCCATAAAGTTTACAGAACTGCATCTCTGTTTTCCAGTGTCCTCTCCTTCCACCCTCTAACATGTCCGCCACCTTCTTCTGTTGCTTTTCCAACTTATTAACTGGCTAAGAGGAAATGGTATTTTGCCTTCAGAAAATAAAGTTTATCGTACAAACTCAATATTCCTTAAAGATGAGAAAATGAGGGGGAGACAATGACAAGCGTGGCCACATAAATAAAAAGATAAGGCTAGAAAATAGAATTCTAAATGGTGAATTTGGGTTGCAGAGAAATGAAGTGTGGGTTATCATAAATAACCCTACCACTAGTGAATATTTAATTATTGAAGTTGCAACAATTTGATTCATAATCGATGCCAATGGCATGTCTATTATGTTAAAACAGATATCTGGATTGTAAACTTAATGTGTTTTTATAACCCCTCTACTAATTTGGACCCATAACTATTATTTTAAAGGCTGAAATATTAGCAACTATGTAATCGCCTGTATTGAAATGTTATTTCACAAAACAATATCTTTCAGTATCCCTCAGTAATATGTGCTGGTAATAACAACAACTAAAATTACCCCTTATTGGTAATGCCATATACCAGGCACAAGAGAAGCATGTTAGGTAGGTGTTCTACTCTTTATTTTTATAGATGAGGGATAGAACCTGAGAGAAGTTAAGGAGCCATCAACATTAGATAGCAGACTCCGCAAATGAAATTAACCTCTTGTGACACTTCAGAATCAGAAAGCTACCTGCAGAGCTGCGCCAAATGAGTTTCTATGGGTAATACAGTGGAGTTATATTTTTAGTTCAATTCTCAGATAATCTCACTTAAGGAAACCATACCAACTAACCCATCCACCAGCCAATGTGCCCTTTCGTTGAAAAGTATCTTAGTGTTTCAATTGATGGTTCACACAATTGAAAAAAAACCTAGGAGCCCTCATGTGGCCAAGTTGAGTACTACATTTAAGTTTTGCAATGAAGAGCAGTACTGTATTTAAGTGAAATAATATATTTAAATTCAAGAGTTGATTCTGTGAATTCAAGAATTTTCAAGTTTGAAAAAACTAGAAAATTGTGAAGTTATTTAACCGTCTTTTAGTAGCTGAGTGGCGCAGTAGCTTCTCTAGAAATGTCTTTTGATCTCACAGCTATTACCCTTCACAGACCTCTGTATAGGATCTGTTTCCTGTTGAGCAGACTCTAGGAAAGACATATAGTCTTTTTGAATAGACAGCAGATTCGGTCCTTAATCATTCCTAATAATAGAAACATATAAACTCATTTTTTTATAAGAGAATTAACCCATCCTACAAGAAGTGTAATAACATTTCATTGATTTGGAATAAGTAGGGGAAAAGCTGTTCTCTATTGATGTGAAATATATGGATCTTTAGATAAATTAAAAGGAAGTAATCGTCCTCCATGCTTTTAAGCCCCCTTGCCATCTGACTCTTTCTTGTCCCCCTTATCTTCCTGTGTTGGTATATCTCTCTCCATACCAGGTCTCCATTCCTATGGGTAGAGAATGATGCTGTTAATTTCACTAATCTGAGTACTTAGTACAGTGTGAAGTAATAGTAAGTGCTAAATAAGCTTCGAAGGAGAAGAGGGACTAGCAGAGGTTACCCTTGCTGGTGGAGGATGAGAGGAGGAAATTGGCTAAGAGTTCCGTTTAAGGAGGAGCTTTGGAGGCTTCATTCTAGTTCTTCATTCCTCCTCAGGCGGCTTGGAACACCCGCTGTGGAGAACGATGAATCAAATAATACAGCCTTTCCATCTATCTAGCTATCTATCTATGAAGATTAGAGTTATAGACGTCCTCTTTTATTACTTATGCTGTTTTAAGTGCTCTCTGAAACTTCACAGACAAGGCAGAGAAGGGCGGAACCTAGCCTTCCCAGGTTCCTGGTGCAGCATGGCTTCCAAACAGGTGTGATACCAGGGTTCCTTGGCTCTCAGGTGTCGGAATGAATAATACCTCTGGAGCTGTCATATGAACTGACAGCCTGCTCACCTTCTTTAATCTCCTGTTTACCCTCATGGCTCAGTCTTTGCCTTTTATTCTATCTGTATTAATGTTACTGTAACACCTTCTCTTTGTAAAGCACCACCTATGGTGAATCAGTCAGTGTTCTTTACACAGTAATTTCCACTTATATTCAGATGAGTGAATTCCGGGTTTATTTGGGGCATATGTATAACTCAAACTGTCCCACATACGAAAATATGTTCATTCATTTATTAATCTATTCATTTATTAATTCAATAAATATTTATTGAATGTCCACTACATGCCAGGCCTTATTCGAAGTTCTGCTGGTATGAGAGTAAACAAGACCAAGTCCATGCCCTCAGGTGCTTATATTCTATCGGGGAGGACAGGCTATAAGCAATCAAAGTTAACACATTGTCAGGGAATGACAACTATATAAAGAAAAAAAACAGGTTAAGAGAGAAAGGTGATAGAGAAGTTACTCTGTAAAATGTTTGTAAATCTTACACAATTTTTATTTGATGAATTTTGTCAGATGACCTATACAGTTCTGAGAAATCAATTAGCATGGTTTCAATTACAGGACATTAGACGTGTTCATAATACATTTTTCAAAGGGTTGTTTTTGGCTTTCCTTACATAGAATTAGGTTTTGAAAAGACTAATGGAATTGACATTTGCAGCATGAAGAAGCAAATGATTGAGGGGAAATTTAATGACCCTCTAGCTTCCCAGCATTGTTTAAAGAAACGGTGTCCAGATGTTTTTCATTTCTACCAAGAAGAGAATAAGACACGTGGGTTAAGCTGTCTTATAGAATATTGAAATTAAATAAAGAATGTGGCACATCTTAGTTTATGTTACCAGAAAGTTTGCTTTTTGTTTTTTTTTAAAGTACAGCTCTTACCTCCTTAGAATGGTTCAGGAGTCAATTTGCCTAGAGGGAAAGTGGTAAGACCAGCTCTCAAAGATCCTGAATGATTTTGATCAATGCCAGGAAGGCCATGCTGCACTCAGTCCATGTGCTAATTAAACTCCTCCTTTTGCTCACATGATCGGTGATCGTTGGTGAGATACCTGGTTGCTGGAACCTGATGTCGAAGTTGGAATCCCCTTCTTCTTGGTAGATAAATGAGCATACGTAGGTACTTAGAATCTCAAAGCTCAGTGTCTTCACATCTTTCCTTTTTACTGAGGGGGCTGTTGTGAGGAGTGGGCGAAATCGTCCGCCTGAGTGCTCGCACTAGCGCCTAGAATGGGAAAGTTCTCCGTCGCTGTTAGCGAGCTGATTGATCCTTGCTCTTGCTGTACTTCAAGGAAGTGGCCGGCACACAGGATCCCAGGGCGGGGATGTGAAGCTTCACCTGGAATTGATGTGTTGCAAACCTCCTAGCTTTTGATCCTTGTACATCTCGTCAACTTCCCTGTCCTGCTTTGAAAACCCTGCAGTGGTTTTTCACTCTCCCCAGAAAATAAGACTGTTGCTCAATGGCCTTCCATGTTCTGCCCCTGCTTTCTCTCCAGATTTCTCTCAGACCCCAGCCCTACACTCTAGGCAAGCCAAATTCCTTACTGATTTCCCAAAGATGTCCTGATGTATGCTCTATCACGGGCTTGCTACTAGCTCTTCTTTCCACCTAGAATAGTGTGAGAATTCAACCCCAACTTCCTCATAACCAGCCACACTTTCCCCAAATCTGATCAACATGTGTAGATTTCAAAGCATCGTAACATACCCGTTGTCAGTTTTTTAGGTCACTAACAAATACTCGTTGAATTCAATGCTTGCTTTCACATTCTTCAAGGGTAAGTGGAATATATATTCTGACCACCATGCAACATTCTGTAGAATTAAGTCTCTGAAAGTTGAATGACTTATTCATGATCACACTCTAAATAGTGGCAAAGCCAAGAAAGAATCTATGGTGACAGGTGACTGATAGTGAAGAGCTTATCGTCTACATTTTTTCAGATCCCATTCTCTTCTCAGAAGCAAAGCAAAAATGAAATTATATTGTTAACAGAGATCTCAGTGAGTTGTTCCCCAATGCAAGTCCATTCCATTGATGGTGAAACAGATCTATTAAAAAAGAATACTAGTTTTTCATCAAATTAAATTTATTCAACCTAAGTGACTGTCCTGTCCTTCTTTTCTTTTTTCCCCTCTTGCTCTGTCTCTTTTTCTTCCTTCCTTCCTCCTTTTTTTCCTTTTATTTTCTTTCCTGTCTCCTTCCTTGTGTTAAAATGAACTGCCTTTTGTGAAATGATGGCATAGTACATATATTGGTTTGGTAGACTTTTTAAATCAGATTTGTTCTTTTTAAATCTCCTTGCTTCTCAAAATTACGTTGGGAAATGTCCCGCAGAATGTTCTTTTGAAATATTACTGGTCTGTGAAATTGTAAAATCTGAAATCCGATGTTCTTATCTTTTGCCCTTCCTTCAGGATAGAATGCCTTTAACATTGCAAACTTAAGGAAGCACAGTTAAATACAAATTTGTGTCTTACTAACCCTGGGCTGCCTACATATTAAAAAGAGAGCCTACAGAATTAGGGGTTCCCTGGGAATTCTTCTGAGTAGTTGGCAAAATTAAAGCAGTAATAACTAGTTTGGAAATTTTTAAAAAAAAGAAAAGCAAAACACCTATTTTAACTGCTTTTTAATTGCGGTATACCAGGCATTTTAAAATATCATCACATAACTTGTATGACTCTCACTTTGAAGCCAGACTTTTTAATTATAAGAATAAAAAAGAGCAACTCCAAAGTGAAAAATACTGTAACAGGAGAGAAAAAAAAAAATGGAAAAGACTAATCTTGCTGGAGGCAACACATTCTGCAGCATGAAACTAGGTCACCCCTGAACCAGAACCTTCTCTCTAAGCTAGAAGAATCTTCATGTAAAAGCAGAAAGTCTCTGTGATTAATCAGCAGAACCATCTTGGCATACAGGTCACTGCCTATAAGCACAGAAACTAAAATGGATAACTGCTCTAAGGTTCAAATTAAGTTATGTTCTTCAGAAAAATGACTTTGTTTTTAAGTTCGTTCTGACAGTTTGATGACTTCTTGTATTTTCTGAGTCACAAGAATGTGTAGGGAAAATTATTCCATTGCTAAGGTTCCTTGTGATACATGGAAGCTGAAATTCCCTGCATGATCCTGGGCTTCTCACAAACTTTGAGGCCCAGTGCATGTAGAGAAGTATCGCTTCTTTTATTTTTATGTATATTGCGTAAGAATGTGCAATTTTATTAAGATAGTGAATTTAAAGACCTTGAGTGCCCAAGTTCAATTTTTTGTTCATTTGTAGGATAAATATACCTAGAGATTCGATATGTGAGAGTCTGTGTCAGTGTGTATGTGTTGAAGAGATAGTTAGTTGGGTTTTTTATTTCTTGTCATTTTTTTATTTATTCCACTTAAAACCCACTTTATTTATTTACTTTTAAAGATTTTATTTATTTATTCGACAGAGATAGAGACAGCCAGTGAGAGAGGGAACACAAGCAGGGGGAGTGGGAGAGGAAGAAGCAGGCTCATAGCAGAAGAGCCTGATGTGGGGCTCGATCCTATAACGCCGGGATCACTCCCTGAGCTGAAGGCAGACGCTTAACGGCTGTGCCACCCAGGTGCCCCAATACAATTTTAAACTTTACTAAGCAGCAGTAGATGTACTCAGGAGGAAGAAAAATATTCGTTTGATAGCCCTATAGATTGGTTGTGCTTACAGTGTGCCAGAGAAGTTTGCCAACTCTAATTTTCCTGTGTTCGCACCATATTTTATACAGCTGCCCTACTTTTTTTTTTTTTTCTTTTGTCCTTATTCTATGATTGTTCTCTGTCAGAAGTCATCAACCCAGGATCAAGAAACACAGCTTCATCATGGCTATGATAAATGGATTAGGAAATGTCAATAATCCTCAGGTTTCCCTGAGCAGCGTGTATTGGTACTGTTAACCTTAAAGATAAAACTGTCAGATATTTTACCACCAAAAATATCTTAATTCGGGAATAGCAGAGAAGTGCAATTCAGGACAAGGAAGCTAAGGCAAAACCATAGAGAAGACTGGAGAATAAAGGAGAGGAATGCTTTTCTGTAGAGGAAAAGGGGAGGACTGTTGGAGTAAACTGGGAGTTTGAAGAGTTGTCTTTTGTCCGCCGAATTGTGACAGCCTCTCATTGCCTGGGCTAGTCCCGGGGGAGAAGAGAACCTCTCTTCTTCCTGTGGGTTGGTGAAGTAAGGACTAGCAAGGTTTGTCTCTTCCTGTCTTCCTCCGGGGTCTGCGGTTAAGGACTAGTGGTAAGGCGTGAGCGCTCCCCCTGCTGGCCTTCCCATTCCATTTTAAATGAGGTTTCCTTTAATTAATTTTCACAGAATGGCGTTTGAGTTGCAGCATAATAATCATAACTTACTAAAAACAAATTATACCTGTCAATTTACTTAATGATTTCTAAACAGCCTAATTAAAACTGGTTAGAATTGTGGAATAATTAAAATGGACATTGTTTCATGGTTGAGAAATAATCATGATCCTTTTTGAAATTTGCTAAATCCCTATTAAAATAAGCCCTTTAGCACTGTCAGCCATCAAAACTTGCCCTTTCCACCCACCGAGATTTGGAGGAATGCTTTGTTTCACTGAAGCATGACTGGGGAAGAGAATGACAGATTAAGAAAGACCACTGTATTTTAATCATTTAATGATCGAATTAATGGCAATTTGAACAGTAAAATATGTTCTAATTTTCCCAGTATTTCCTTTTTCTAAAGAGTACGAATTTTAAAAGCTTCTAAAGATTTTGCACACATTTATAAATAAAGCTTTTGGTTTCTCCTGATTTTTTTTTCTTCTCAATTCATACTAATGACATTTCTTCACACATTAAAACAAACAAAAAAAAAAAATCAGGGTTTATGTTCTTCAGTGAAATAGTGGCCATGTTCACAAGTCCTACCAAAAGAATATTACTTAGAAGAATAAAAATAGTTAAAATCCAGGCACGATTTAGGGGGAATGTTTCCATTGCTATTTCTGCCACACACTTTGAAACTACTTTGACTACCATTGATTACTTTGAAACATTCAATTATAAATGTTTCAGTGACCATTTGTAATAGATTTACAATAAGTCATGCGCACATCTACATGCAAGCAGGCTTTTAGTGAACTATTTTGAAACTTCACTAATTCAAACTTTGAGATCGGTTGGACAGGCTATGAGATTAAATGTCTTGTGTTAATACAATCTATGAGTAAAATGATATACGGATTTGTAATGGAACCATGAGCTCAGGATACAGAAAATATTGTGTTCAGCAAATTAGCCTAAGAAACAGTTTTTTACTAAGCAGAAATACCTGCTAAGAGAAATTAATGAGCTCGTTTTATTTTGATTTTTTTTCAAGATTTTACTCATTTATTTCAGACCCCAACACAGGGCTCAGCCTCAGGACCCCGAGATCATGACCTGAGCGGAAATCGAGTTAGGTGCTTACCCAACTGAGTCACCCAGGCGCCCCAATGAGCTGGTTTTAAAGTAATATCTATTAATTAACCTATTTCATGTTGCTGTGTATGATAAAGTTAAATACCTTCAAAATATTATGTGATAAGTCTTTAGTACTTTAGATGGATACTTCCTTGGGGAGAAAGCCCATATTGTGTCTGCAACCATGGCCAACAAACCTTAGTATCACATTGCCTCTATTCTGTTTGCTCATTTCTTTGGTAAACTTCTTTCGTAAGTTGGAATCTTAAGTCTTCTGGTACATTTTATCTTATGGAAGAACTGATAGGCATTTAATTTAAAAGAACTATGTTGTAAATATTAAAAACATTACACATTCAGTGTATGAAAAATAGCCCATCATCAGAGAAATCATTAAGACTTTTAAAAGAATTATTTATTTTTAAAGATTTACTTATTTATTTGAGAGAGAGAGAGAGGCTGCGAATGGGGAGAGGGGCAGAAGGAGAGGAAGAGAGAACTCTTAAGCAGACACCCCGCTGAGTGCAGAACCCTACACAGGCTCTGGGTCATGACTCGAGCCGAGCCAAGGGTTAGACGCTCAACCAGATGAGCCACCCAGGCACCCCTTTTTTCCTTCTTTTTTTTTTTTTTAAAGATTTTTTATTTTGAAATCTGTAAGACTTTAAACAGTACCTGCCTGCCTGCTGCATTATATTTTCTTTTTGCTAACATTTGCAGTCAAGGATCCTTGGATTTTATGTGTTGCTTAAATTTTAATACATTGATAGAAGGGACATTGATTTTCTCTCATAGTTCTCGAAGCCATAGGAGGCAAAATTGTCATCAATAGTATATTGGAGATAAAATATCATAGGCGCTCACAGAGAATTGAACTTTATGACTGGTTATTGAGTGTCTCATAGGGCCATTCAAAATAATTTCCTTTCCGATTAGGTAGTTTCAGTGTCTTTGAGTCTTTCAAGTGAGTCAAGGATAGTAGAAGCAGTAGAATAATATTTACTCTAAGAAACAGGGTATCTGGAATGCTATTTGGCGCTACAGAGTTTCACTTCCTGCCTTAAATAATTTTGTCAAATTACAGATCTTTTCTGACATGAGGAACATTCTTATAAATACACATAGGGTAAATGGGATGGGATAGGTATAGCCAGAAAGATGCACTGAAATTTAAAAAAAAAAAGAGAGAGAGAGAAATATAAATAATAATAATTCCCTCTCTCCATGCTCTCATATTTATTTTTCACCTCCACTCCTTTATAAGCCTATCTAAACTTTAATTCAATGGGTAGGTTTTTGGATTTTTTTTTTAAGATTTTATTTATTTATTTGACAGAGAGAGAAAGAGCACAAGCAGAGGGAGCAGCAGGCAGAGAGAGAAGCAAGCTCCCCGCTGAGCAAGGAGCCCGATGTCGGGCTCTATCCCAGGATCCTGGGATCATGACTTGAACCGAAGGCAGCCACTTAACTGACTGAGCCACCCAGGCATCCCCAATGGGTAGTTCTAAGAGCACTTATTCAAAAAAATTAAAAAAAAAAAAAAGGAATGCTCATTCATTCACTTAATAAGTGATTGAGTACCATTGACAAGTGTCATTAGTTGGAAATGAGGCTTGAGAAAGATGAGAGTCCAGATAATGGGGGTCTTGTGTGCCGTACTATGGAATTTGGACTTAATCTTGATACTTTGGGAATTATTGAAGTGTTCTGCCCAGGGGGATGCCTCAATAAGGTTGCTTTATAGAGAGATGTGTCAAGCCTCATATGGAGGATGTGTTGGGGGTATATATGCCTAAAGGCAGAAAAATCTTTTAGACAAATGGTGTAAGGGCTGAACAGATAATATATTATACAGTTTAAGAGCTTTGGCTCTGGATTACAGTGTTTGGGTCCTAGCTAGGCCATTCTGAGTAGCTCTGTGACTTTGGACAAGTCACTTAACCTCTCTGAACTTCTGATTTTCATTTGAAAAGTGAGAATATTACCCTGTACCACTTAGGTTTGTAATAAGGCTTATTACAAAATGAGGTTTATTATATGAGATAATGTGTACAGATTGCTTAATAGATACTGGCACAGAGTAGGCATGCAGTAAATGTTAAATAAAAAGCAAAGTGTTGGGGCACCTGGGTGGCTTAGCTCAGTTAAGCATCTGACTCTTGATTTTGGCTGAGGTCATGATCTCAGAGTCATGATTCTGCTTAAGATTCTCTCCCTTTCCCTCTTCCCCTTCACCCCCTTGCACGTTCACGCATGCTCTCTTTCTCTTAAAAAAATAAAAATCCAAGTATCAAAATAATATTAATAAAGAGTGACAAGAGCCTGAAGTAAGGCAGAGGCAATGTGACAAGAAAGAATTAGAGAGAGATGATCTAGAGGAATTGGTGATCAACTGGAAATGAAGGAAAGGGAAGATTTTCCTTGGTGCTATAGTTTCAGGTTTTAAATAACTGAAACAACAATAGCTAACATTTTTTGATTAAGAAGATATATCTTCTTGTGTAAACAAAATGAATGTCTCTATGGGCCAGAAAAGGGGCAAAATCACATAACAATAAATTAACATTAAAGCCATGGGCCTTTTGAGCTCTGGTCCAGAAATAGGGTCAGTCAGGAGTTCAATTTCAGTAATGTGATTAGGATTAGAAGGACCCTATGAACTGTCGCAGGCAAGTGGAGCTCAAGAGAACGTGACCACTAAATGCAAGGTGGGGTCCTGGATTGGATCCTGGAACAGAAAATGGACAAAAGGTAAAAAGTAAGGAAACCTAGATGAAGTATGGACTTTAATTAATAGTAATATCAATATTGATTCATTAATTATAACAAACGTAACATTTGAAATATGATGTTAATTATTGGGGAAATTGGATGGTGGAGTATATGAGAACTCTATACCATCTTAGCAGCTTTTTGGGAAATACAAAAACTATTCTCAAATAGAAACTTTTCTTTAAAAAAAAAAAAAAAAGAGGACACCATGCGTGGGAGAATAGAGCCCCACTCACTTCTTTGAACTTCACCTAAACAGGGATTCCCAGCCATGAAAGGAGGCTGGAAAAAGCTATGATATTGCCCACCCCAGGTTGTGGCTCATAGCAAGCTTCAGAGGCCAGAGGAAAAAGAGAGAGGCTTGCCACCTGGACCTAGGAGAAGCCACCCATTCATTCCTTATTTTGATCTGTTTTCTCCCCACTGACAGCACAGGCTGTGAGCCACCAATAGATTTTTTTCCTGGAATGGAAGTCTCAGAGGGCAAGTAGAGATAAACACAAAATAGCTGGATGGAAAGAGAAGACACTAGAGTGAAGGAAAGAGTAAGACAAAATGTGAAAAACCTTAAACTTTCTTCTCAAGAGGAGGCTAACAATAAAATTTAGGTACAGGAGGAAAGCTAGAACTGAGAAAACCAACAAAATCAACAATTAGGTGAGAAACTGACTCTTGATATAGAGGGAAAAAATTAACTCTTAAAATGATGTTATGTTTTGTTTGAGGCTTCTAATATAGCTATTGAGTTTCAAATTTGAATGTCAGGGTGAATGAAGTTACTATTTACAAAGATGGAAAAATACTCCAGGGATAGCTTTTAAAATGGGATAGTGAGTTCATTTGTGGGTTGGTTGAGCTTAAAGTACCTGTAGAGGGGCGCCTTGGTGGTGCAGTCGTTAAGCATCTGCCTTCGGCTCAGGGCGTGATCCCGGAGTTCTGGGATCGAGCCCCATATCAGGCTCCTCCGCTGGGAGCCTGCTTCTCCCTCTCCCACTCCCCCTGCTTGTGTTCCCTCTCTCGCTGCCTGTCTCTCTCTGTCAAATAAATAAATAAAATCTTTAAAAATAAATAAATAAAGGACCTGTGTGAAATAGGCAGTCTGATCTGCTGTTCGGATGCTCAGGAGTTAGGTTTAGAAAAAAAGTCATCAAATCAAATTGGCACGTAGGTATAGAGGAGTTTCTTAAGGAGAGTGGGAAGAAGAGTCCTACCCAAAACATAAGGTTCAGGAAGAGGCCAGAGGCTGCAGAGGGAACTGAGAAAGGACGGTCAAGGGCAGACGAGGCAGTCCTTGTTGTGTCCTCCAGCTCTGTACTCCAGTAGATTTGTCCTTCTCAGCCTCTACTAGTCATGTAGGAGAGAGATAAAACTATGTCATTCATAAACCCAAAAGTGCAAAAGTAGATTATCATGATGGGACCGTGACATGCTAACATTAGAGAATACAGGTGTTCATGAAAGCTGTGTTGGAGGTGGGTAGAGAACATTTTTTATCGAAAGAAAGAGGGGGCAGCAGCTTCTCTTTGGTTCCCTTCTTTGGTCATCACTTACCATTGAAGTTTATTGGAGAAATAATATCTGTCAAGAAAATTGGGATGAACTGGGATTGATGTCTAAGTATCACATCAGAAACCTGTTGATGTTAAAGCAAATGGTTTTTCTCTGATTTAGAGAAAAGTCAGTGTATCTCAAAACATCTTTTTCCAGTATCAAATCAGTATTCATGAGTTTCTCCTATTTGTGTAAATCGCACTTATGATTCATTCTGCTTAAACACCCTATTTATTGCGGAGTCATACCACATCACGCGGTCTGAGAACTTTCTCCTACATTATTTTGGGACTTGCAGAGAACTTAAGGATGAGCACCAGACAGCAAATGACTCAGCGTGTAAAGGCAGTTTCATGATACACCACCTGAATGGGAAGGGGAAAGGTTTGGTTTTACTTTTCATCAGCAGGACTCAGAGGGGAAATCTTTACTGCCTTACAACTATTCTAAGGAATTGCTTTCTACATTTTAATGTGCATTGAAGAATCTTATTAAAACACAGGTGCTGACACAGTAGACCTGTGGCAGGGCCTCAATTTCACACTTGTAACAAGATTTCAGGTGATGCCGATGCTTCTGGGCCATGAATGATAAGGCTAGTCTAACGGGCCTGAAGGCTTTCTTCATTTGGCAGGACAAAGAACATATGTTTCCATATTTGAACCCAAATGATCATTCTGTACCAAGAATTTATCATTAAGACTTGTTTGTGTTCCCTTCTCAAAACAAACTGCTTAGCTCCCAGCCCTTAATGCCTGTGATATAAGAAACTTCCAGAGTAAGAATGTGGGTATCCTCTCACAGTACACATACATGGTTTTCATGTTACCAAATGCACAAATTACCATACTGTATCAACAGATAAAATTGCAGTGTTAACATTGGAGCATTGGAGACTTGTTAGCTGTTCCTGAATTTGATTAGTCAGAGCATGAGCTGTGACCGTGTTGTGTAATTTATAGAAGAGCAAAAAGAAGTCACATAGATTCTGACACAAAAGAGACATGTAGGAAATTAGAAATTTACGGGCTGTTTTGCTCTAGTATTCACCAGTTGTGTTGGCCAAAATTGTTGATCAGTATTTTCAACTATTCAGTGGGAATAAAAGTACTTTCTTCATAGAGTTTTTGTGAGTTTTAAAAAAAGGTAATGCATGTAGAGCTCTTTGTACTGAATCTCGCTAGTAAATACGAAATGAAGAGCTGCTATTTCATCAAAGAAGGAAATAGGAAATGGAAGGGGTCAATGAGGAAGCAAGAGCTGGTCAGTGATAGTTTTAGCCTGAGGAAATACATCACTGATAAGTGTTTAATATCTATATTTATCTCTTTTGCACTGGAAGCAAAAATAAGGTTTCTGGATCAGATGTATTATTACCTACAGCAGGGATGTGCTGAGGCCCCTTGCCTCAGTCCCCTTGCAGCAACATGATGAAAGAAATCTGCTCTATCTACAGGCAGGAACCCTGAAATTTTGAATCTGGACATTTATACAGGAGCTGGACAGCTGCCCCACTCCCCTCTGGAAAGAGGGGGGAAGAAACAGAACAAAATGAAACAAAACAAAACCCTCTATTCCAATGTAAATGAATCCTCTCTGGAAAAGTTCCCTAAGATTTCACAATCCTTTGCAAAATAAACAGAATCACTCAGAGTTTTAGTCTCCTTCAAAATGTAAATACATAGCTCCAGAGAGAGAAATCTGTCTCTCTCAAGAGCTCTATCTATTCCATCGTCTTTTAACCCAGATGCCAATTTTCTTTGTTAATTCTGGGCCTTATGTCCTCTCCGCACCTCCCCTACCTTTAATTTCTAAACTTTCAGAGAAGTTTATACAAATCATGAAATTCTGGCTGTGATTGGATTTCCTGTGGAAACTGGTGGAAGGACTGAGTTCCTTGTCCTGGTTGAATTAGGCAGAAATGGGGAGAATATACCCAGACACACAGGACAGAAAGACCCTCAGCTGACCTCAGAGTTAGATATATAATCATTAATAATGGGAAAAGAGGACTGAAAAATCAATTTGAAATCAATTTCAAAATGAATTTGAAACCATTCCCACATTTATTCCTAACTGAATGTGTGGTCTTGGACCTGCGTCACTTATCCTCTTAGGACTCGAACTCCCACATCTGACAAACTAGGGAATTTCACATCTTCATGCTCACAGATTCTTTTGTGCCTCTGATTCTTAGATTTTAATATTTTTAACTGAAGTGTATTTTATTAGTGTTCTATTCAAATGAAATTATTTTAAGCATTGATTTTTGTCACAACACCTTTCTAAATAAAGCTCAAAATAACATTGATTTTTAAAAACATGTTCAATTACTTGCATCATCTCCTTTCTGCCATTTTTAGTACTCTTTCATTAAATTCTGTTGTTCCAAAACTAGTCCAGGCTCTTTTTCCAAAGTTTATAGGTTTCAGGTTGGACCTACGTTTTTCCTGTGTTAAGATTCCAACCATTCCTAATGGTCTGTCTTTTCTTGCAAGCTCCTAAACTTCTTTATTTAGTACAATTGTATTGCTGCATTGAAATGAGCAATCTTGGTAACAATTAACTCCTTTTATAGAAGAAGGAATCTTTTCTCAGTGGCTATGTTCTTTGTTTGGGTTTCATGACCCCAGATACTTCTGACAAACTCCACAACCATGAATAGCATAAAAGTAGGTGTTTGGAGTGCAGTAAAGCAGAGTTAAGTTGAGCATATGAAAATGCATGTGAAGCTAGATTCTTCCGTGAGGAAGAGGAAGGAGAAAAGACCAGCAGTTACAAGCACAGGTGTATGTGGGTGTTATGTCATTTAATCATCGTAAAAACCTTGTCATAAAATATTGTAGTCTTCATATTACACATGAGGTTCAGAGATTTCCCATGAATTGCCCAAGGTCACACAGCTGGTAACAAGTAGCAAAAGGATTTAAATCTCCATTTGAGTCTAAAACCTATCTTCTTTCCATTAGATTTCGCTCTCTTCAAGTTGTGTGACCTATTCTTTTGTGGCAACTTTGTTATTTATCAGAAGACGTAATGGACGCATAAGCACCATATCAACTCTAAAGTGACAACTGTGACTTACTGTTGCTATAATTGATAAATCTGGTTAAGTCATTTAAGCTTCCTAAGGAATGATAATAAATAATTGATATGCACAATTATGCACTTCGTTTTGCTCATGTAATTTTACTTCTCATGTGTGTATTTGATGTAGCATTTTATAATTAAGGCATTATTCCCACTGAAGTACTAAACATACCCTTTCCATATTTTCTCAATGAAAGTAGAATACTGGCAATGTTTGAAAACTCGTATGATCTGGTTTGAGGCTCATTGTGTGTGTGTGTGTAGATTTTTTAGTAAAAATTTAATAGAACGTCTATAATTTGCTTATTCTGTGCTCTAGTAAATTGTGAATTCATAAAATTACAATAATATTTTGGTAGGAACCAAAACTAATTAGTTCACTAAGCATGTTGTTAAAAAAAAATGGTAAGTTAATTTAAAATGTCATGCAGTGGGATTGGGTGAGGACTTCTTTAAGAATGACTCATGTCAAAGAAATCTTTTCTTTGTAAATAGAAGACTTAAGGGTTAGGAAAATGTCATGGAGAAAATATCTTGATTTCAGCAGAACCATCTGACAAATTTTTTTTTTAAAGATTTTATTTATTTATTCAACAGAGATAGAGACAGCCAGCGAGAGAGGGAACACAAGCAGGGGGAGTGGGAAAGGAAGAAGCAGGCTCATAGCGGAGGAGCCTGATGTGGGGCTCGATCCCACAACGCCAGGATCACACCCTGAGCCAAAAGCAGACGCCTGACCACTGTGCCACCCAGGTGCCCGGCATCTGACAAATTTCTTATGATGGTAGTTAAAAGGAGAGGAAGATGAACACAAGATTCTCCTAGCTTTGAGGATGATCAACGGCAAGGAGTCAGCCTGGAGAGTGGTTTCTAGCACTGGGCGACAAGGCTTAAACTTGGGGCTGTGTCTCATTGGGATTTCATCTGTACCATTGACACAGACAGAGAAGATGTAAATTGACACAAAGCTGAGTGAGATCAAACTATGACAAGATCAGTTCACCTTAAAGGATTGGCTCAAATTGAAAAACTAACATTTATAGAATTGATTCAAACTTTGTAAGTTGGTTCAAACTGAAAATTTAATATTTGATGAGTTTGAATGTTAATTTTTCTCTTTGTTTGAAAAAGCCAGCTGTATATATACATATTTCAGAAAACCTGATTTAACAATGTAGGGGTGGAAAAAATTTCCCTTCCTCCCTTCCAGGATCTTTGGCTGGTCTATTAATTGAATTGAAATAAGGCAGATTAGCAGGAGAAAAACAAATTTAATTTTGTATGTATGGGGCTCCATAAAAACGTGAGACTCCAAGGGTGCCTGGGTGGCTCTGGTAAAGCGCCTCACTTTGGCTCAGATCATGATCTCAGGGTCGTGGGATAGAGCCCTGCCTTGGGCTCCCTGCTCAGCTGGGAGTCTGCTTCTCCCTCTCCATCTGCCCCTCCCCGTACTTGTGTGCTCTCTCTCAAGTAAATAAATAAAATGTCAGTGGGTTGGGTGTCTGCCATCAGCTCAGGTCATGATCCCAGGGTCCTGGGATCAAGCCCTGCATTGGGCTCCCTGCTCCATGGGGAGCTTGCTTCTCCCTCTGTCTGCTGCTCCCCCTTGCTTGAGCATTCTCTTTCTCTCTCTCAAAATAATAAGTAAAAAACAAAACAAAACAAAACGGAACAAAAACCCATGAGACAAGCAGGGTTGGAAAGCCATTCACATGAAGGTGAGAGATAACAAAGGTTATCCTGTTATGCATATAAGTTTCTTAGGTAAGCTGCATTTCTGGTAATAATTCTTTTCCTGGTATGCCCCCCCCTTTCCAAGTAAATTTAAGACAGTTGAGGGGAAGGTAAAGAGTTTTTCCTGAATCTGCTTGAGTTTATTTGCTTTTAGTTCAAAATAAACCTTACACCAAACTGACATATTTTGGGGTGGTGAATTCTGCTTTCCTTCAACAGCAATTTGAGTAAAAAAGGATTCATAGTCTTTAGTTTTAGGAGTTGTGGAGGAGGAAAAATAATGTTCTCTCTATCCTACTAGATTTTTGGCTGAGATCCTCCCTGTAATTAAACATAGATTAACAGGAGAAAAACAGAAGTTTAGTAACATGTATACCTCCTGTATACATGGAGGAGACCCTGGAAAACTGAACAGTTCCCTGAAATTGTCCAAGCCACCACTTTAAATACCATCCCCAACCTAAGATAAAAGATGTTTGGGGTGGGGGAGGCCAGTTATGGGAAAGCACCAGGCAAAGCACAATAAACAAGGGTAAGGCTGTTATGTAGATTTAAGTTGTTCCTTCTCCATTGATAAGAGTTTCTAGAGATTTAGTCCTCCTTCTCTTCCTGGTACAGAGAGGGAGACACCCTTACAAATGGAGATTGCCCTTATAAACGTGAAGGTCTCTTACAAAGGCATAACTTCTCCATTTTCCAAGTTTTTCCCATGTCTGCTGTTTCTTAAAAAAAAAAAAAAAACAGCCTAAAATAGTCCTTATGCCAAAGAGACATATTGGGGGAGGGGGGCAAATTCTGATCCTTCCCATCAGAATGAACTGTCAGTAACATGGCATAGCAAGCCAAAAAGGGAATATAATCTTAAATGATCAGGATCTCAGGGATATACTGTAGCTCTTATCTACCTTAAGGAAGAAAGATCAACTGTCACCTGCATGGCTCCCAAAGGGTAGCTCTAAAACCAATGAGCAGAAGTTCCAATATCACTTTTTAGCCTTATATAAAGAAAGACCATATGAAAATAATAACTATATAAATAGGGGATTCTATGACAACTCTGCCCCATATTTTATTTACTTGGCCCTTATAAAATAACACATATATGTTTTATTTTTGCACAAAACCATAGTAATGTGTGTGCCATTCCATTTTGTAGAATATGTCGTGACACAGTCAAATTTTGTTTGCATTTTGATAGACTTCTGAGATGATTTCCTTTTTCTCCCCTAGTATTTCTGCATTACTGCCCCAGTTAGAAGTGTCCCTTAGTAAGTGGCACTGTAGAAGAGGTTAAAAGTCTTGGCCACAAAGCCAAACATAGCCTGAGTTTAACCCAGTCTTTTCCAGTTACTATGTGATATGGGGAAGGTTGCTTAATTTCTCTGAAGCTTGATTTCTACATCTGTCAAGAGAAGATATTATCTATATCACTATGCTGTTCTAAGGATTAAATGTAGATAATGTATTTTTTAAATAAAGATACCCTTTAAAACATGATAAATGTTTAATAAACACCTATTAATAATAGCTTACAAGAGTATGAAAATTCACAATTTTAAAACACTTAGAAACACTTTACTATGTAATAAGTGGTAAATAAATAAAAGTTGATAACTATCATGTTAACATGAAACAAACTGGTGCTCCTGACATATGACACTTATTTATCCCCGATCCTGTGCCTCTACTAACAAGCATAAACTCATGCTATGGGCTGTCCTCAGTTTTGCTCAGGAAATACAAGTTCATTCCACCATTACTCTTTGCATTATCCTTCCCAGGAAATACAATGGTGAAGAAAAAAACAAGATTCACTCATTGTTGCCAGAGCACAGTACATGATTCTTAGGGGGTATCATAAAGCCATATCGCCCCCAAATATCTTCTCTTTTGCTTTGATTCCAAAGTGCTCCTTTGAAAATCACCCACAAATTATAAAACCAAGACAGGGCTTTTTTCCCCAGAGAATCACTGACCCCTGTGAGAAGAAAGGCCATGCTGTTGATTCTTGTTTTACCAATGCTTTGGAAAAACTAAGTTTAGCAGATTGGTGGTTGATGCCTTAGAAGCATGGAGGCAGTTCCCTGAGGTGTGATGAGCTATGGCAACAGTTGATTTCAGTGAAAGTTCGAGAAACAAGGCAAGGATTAGCACTCGTTGGTTGAAATGCCAGGCAGACCAAGAGGGATCCCAGGGAGTGAATACAGATCTCAAAGGTAGTGAAGAAGAAACACATAATAGGAAACAGGGGTAGGATACCAACATTCTGTCAAGGCCCAATTTATTACTTGGTTTTGTTCTCGGCTCTTACATGTTTCATTCTATTCTGTCTTGAGTATATCTTAAAAGTTATATATTTTTTATTTCCATTTAACAAATGAACAAATTAAGGCTCACACAGGTTAAGTAGCTTGCCTGAGATCCCAGTTAGTAACTGATAGACCAAAGATTTGTCTTCTGTAGAAAAGCAGGGGCCTCTTTGCTCTGTATCCCCACTTTCAATGGATAAAGTGATTGTCTCTTTTACAAACAGCAGAAATTACTTTACCATTTGAATAGGTATACAAGTGATCTTCCCAAGCCCTTCAGAGATCATTATTTAGATTTAGTAAAACTGGTTAGCCACTAAGGTTATACTTGGAGATTATTATAAGTATTACCCAGCTTGAAATAGTGTACAAGGAAGCAAACAAACAGTAGGCATTCTAAAACAAGCGTTTATTAGCCTGGTGGTGGTACCCCGATTGGGGAAAATATATCCTCTTTCTCTCCCATAGGTTTTTGTTGATCTTCATAAGGCAATTCCAA
Source organism: Ailuropoda melanoleuca (assembly GCF_002007445.2). Lineage (NCBI taxonomy): Eukaryota > Metazoa > Chordata > Mammalia > Carnivora > Ursidae > Ailuropoda > Ailuropoda melanoleuca. The sequence continues at coordinate 73,128,751 of NC_048226.1, forward strand.
GAAATTTTGGAGGAAGCTTCCTAAACATGAGACTCTTATTCAGAACTTGAAAAACTCATAAGAAAGACTCATTTTCTTCTCCCCAATCTAAATTTCTGCCAACATTTAGTGAGAAAATTCACATACATATAATCAAAATTATTTTATCTTCATGAATTTCCAGTGTGGGTTAAGCTTTTTTTCTTTTTTAATTTCCAATGCCTCCAATAAAACTATGGTAGCATTACTGAATATGAATAAATTCAGTTTAAGTAAGTGCTTCAAATATATCATGCTGTTAGCAATAATCTGAAAGTAATATCATTGCAAGAAACTAAATTTTACATTGGCTTGAGGTCTAAGGTCATGAGAAAAAAAAAATAATGAAACTATACGTAACATAGTTCCCATATCTCAGAAGATTCTTTCCTTATTTCTTTCTTTCTTTATTTACTTATTTACTTATTTTTAAGCAAAACATTCACCTATCTCTGGTTTCTTCTGTTTTTTTCATGAATGGGTACAGTTTGTGTCAATATCAACCCGCCCCCCAGCCCCCACAGAAAAAGGTTGAGGGTATGGTAAATTCCTTTTTGCCTGTAATTGATTTCGGATGTAGCTGATCAGTCTGTTAACTTTGGCTTAAGACTCCCAGTCTTTACTCTCATTTTTTGGAGGTCCCATTTTAATGACTTTATTATGTAAATAGGCTACCCCTACAGAAATTTACCACTTCTTTCTGCACCCTAAGCATAAAGAAGAGATTTCCTACATGTCAGCACTTCTTGGTGACACCCTCTGTGGCTAGGTCTGCAGACATTGGACGATTTTACATAGCATGTAAAGAAAAGTAGGAGGCGGCTGTGGAATGAACATGAGAGTCTTCATTCACAGAATTTCATAAAAGGCTTATTGATCAAGTATCCTACTTTGAAATTAATTCAATTTGATTAGTTGAAGCTGTATGTGGTTATTCCTTTGTTTTTACACCCACTTTTATTTTAAACATCCCCACTTGAGATGTGGTCAATTTATTTTGTTTGTCTTCTTGTTTTATTTTGTTGGATTATTTCATTTTTGAGTACTTAAATGTGGGGGTGAGAGGTTAGTTAATGATTCCATGAGAAAAGATATTGAACAGTATATACACATCAAAAACAAAAGAGAAGACCACAAACAAAAACAAAAAACTGTGAATTGTGTAATTCTTAGAGATTTTTTAAAAACTTTATGGAAAGCTTCTGCCATCTTTAAACATGAAAATTGGGGCACCTGGGTGGCTCAGTCATTGAGCATCTGCCTTCGGCTCAGGGCGTGATCCCAGCATTCTGGGATCAAGCCCCACATCAGGCTCCTCCACTGGGAGCCTGCTTCTTCCTCTCCCACTCCCCCTATCTGTGTTCCCTCTTTTGCTGGCTGTCTCTCTCTCTGTTAAATGAATAAATAAAATCTTAAAAAAAAAAAAAGCATGAAAATTGGTTTCTTCAGACAATCTAGGTGAATTTCTCCCAACGGATACTCATTGGTGAGCAATACTCCATATCAGTTAATATTTGCTTAGGAAAACAGAAACCATACTTGAGGTGTTTGTCCAAGAAAGGACTTAATACAAGGAATTATATGCCTACAAAGCTATAGAAGAGGCTGAGTAAAAGTCAGAACTATTGCTGGTTTAAAACAAAACAAAACAAAACAAAACAAAAGTACATATATAGCAGGAAGCTGGTGCTAATGTTCTTGGCTGTCTGTAGCACAGAAATAAATGGTTTGTGGAGAGATTCAAGAAGCCTCTGAAAACCTCAGTGCCATCCATCCATAAGCCTACCTTTGCCACGAATGAAGGAAAGTAACCTTCCTATCTTCTCCTTTCCAAATCTTTATGCCCATAAATGAGTCCATCTCATTGATGGAATCTAAATGGAAATCTTACTAACAGGAGAATAGAAATAAATCTAGTTTTCAGGCTCTAGTCCCTTTGGATCTTTGTACATAAATGTCAGAGATGGGACAGCATTGATAGCCATACAATAAAGAACACATGGGTCAACTCTATAAGTCTTAGGTGGAATTGTATATTTCCCCAAAGCGCTGGCTTGAGTAAAATTAAATGACTTAGCATTCTACATGTTTTTATATCCATTCTTACCCTGCCTCTTAACTGCAGAGAGAACAAGGGTTGTTTTCTTTCATTTACAAGGTGGTGTTCTTGTCAAAGCATATCATCCAAAGGGAGACATGATCTGTGCAATACCCAGGTAATATGAAAGTTAACCTATCAACCAACAATATGTGAAACTTTCAGCTTTCCTTTGCCTTTTATGGGCATTTTTGTTAGCAAATCTGATCACATTGAAAGGCCAAGTAAGCAGGAACATATTTCAATATTGTGTTTATTTTGTTTTAGAAGGTTAAAGTTTAACCTTATGTTATGGAAATGCTCTTTAAGGTATATCTGATTTGTTATCAATTGATGAGAGCAATTAAGCATATACATATTATCAATGGAAGGAACCTCAGGGAAAAGCTCACTGCTTTTTTGACTGACATAAAACTATCAAAAAATCAGAAGGTAGAGGAAGGAAAGTTTATTTAATATGCTAGTTCATTGATTAGCCATTTGGAAGAAAAATGTTACATACTTCACACTTTACATTTCAACAAAATAAATGTTGACTCTTCTATTCCATTTTGTGGGTTCTCATTCTACCCAAGGACCTGTTCTTTTTCCTTCATCAGACTACTTGACCTTCACCACTGGGCTTACCTGGGCTGCTTCCTCCTCTGAGGTCTGCATTCTCTGTTAGATTTCCCTCTTAGCACACCACACCAGCATGTGCTAGCTTGTATCTTGGATGTCTGTTTACTTCACTCTCTGAACAGTGCACTCTTGGAGGAGACTTCCCAAGCTCCAGCACAGTAGACTTGTTATTGTAAAGTATATTTATAAAGGAATCATTCATTTTTTTAGATTTTGGTAAAATGCACATAAGATAAACTTTACCATTTTAACATTTTTTAACTGTAACTCTCAATGGCATTAAGTACCTTCCTATGGTTGTGCAACCATCACATCCATCCATCTCCAAAATGTTTTTCATCTTGAAAAACTGAAACTTTGCATCAGTTAGACAGTAACACCCTATTCTCCCTTCCCCCCAGCCCCTAGCAACCACCATTCTGCTTTCTGTCTCTGAATTTGACGATTCTAGGTACCTCATGTAAGTGGAATCATACAGTAAGTGTCCTTTTGTGACTGGTTTATTTCTCTTGGCATAATATCTATATGGTTCATCCATGTGGTAGCATGTGTCAGAATGGCCTTCTCTTATAGGCCGCTCATGTTCTATTTTATGCATCTACCCCATTGTCTTCATCCATTCCTCCATCAGTGCACACTTGGGCTGCTTCCTCCATTTGTTTATTGTGAATAATGCTGCTATAAACCCGTGTGTACAAATACCTGTGTGTGTCCCTGATTTCACTTTTTGTTTTGCGTGTATACCCAGAAGTGGACGTAGTAGATAACATGAGGATTCTATCGTCAATGATTTGAGGAAACATCATACTTTTTTTTATAGAGGCTGCACAATTTTCTATTCCCATTAATAACGCACAAGAGTTCCAATTTCTTCACATTCTCTGCCAACACTTGTTTTTAACTGTTCACGTTCTTAAAGTTTTTAATTCTAGTATAGTTAACATACAGTGTTATATTAGTTTCAGCTGTATAATATAGTGATTCGACAATTCTTTACATTACTCCGTGCTCATCATGATAAGTGTATCCTTAATCCCCATCACCTATTTTACCCATTCCCTTCCCCACCGCCCCTCTGGGAACCAACAGTTTGTTCTCTCTAGTTAAGAGTCTGTTTTTTTTGGTTTCTCTCCTTTTTTTCCTTTGTTCATTGTTTCTTAAATTCCACATACGAGTGAAATCAAATGGTATGCCTTTCTTTGAGTGATTTATTTCACTTGGCATTATACTCTCTAGATCCATCCATGTTGTTGCAAATGTCTGTTTATTTTTTGAATAATAATCATCCTAGTGGGTATGAAGTGGTATGAATCATTCATTTTTATATCTTAGCAATTAACTAATTTGACACACTCATTTTGCCATAAACAGACCCAGAATCAGAGAATTTATAGGACCTACTCCAGGGTAAGAGGCTGTTGAACATGTTTCCTGACTCCTGGGCCAATGCTCCTTCCACCAAGGCATAATGCTGCTCTGGGCACACAAGTAGACACAGAGAGGGACAGACTAGAAATTTTCCATTTTAATGTCACCCCTGCCTGCCTTCTGCTTTGTGGTTGAACATGGTCTAATCTTTCACTATAAAAAGAGAGAGAGAGAGAGAGAAAACAGGAAAATATGAGACAACACAGGAAACAGCTATGAACATGTGCCTAAAGGGAACAATGCTGTATTGTGCACTTCACATTTTGCTAAGAGGGTAAATGTCATGTGAAGTGTTCTTAATCACAATAAAAAATGTTATAATATATAAAAAGCTGAATAAGAAACATGAACAGATATTATTTTCTCTGCAAACCAGTAGAGAAGGGTAAATTAGAAGTAATTTACACTGTTTCAACAATGAATGGATAAGAGCTAAGCAGTTTTCATTTATTAGACTGTATGTGTGGGACCTTAATGAAGTCGTTTGTAGGAAATTGCTACGTGTAAAAGAGAGCTGAATCTGTTAGTGGGATGTGTTTTGCCTATTGCTTTGTCATTTTCTATTAATATGAAGAGATTTGGATTTGATTTTTAGAGTTCTCAAAATATTTGGGGATTCAAAGGTAATGTAGTCTGTGAATATTATAAAATGTGCCATTTTCTGGCAGCCTAAAACCAGCTGCAGAAAAAGCACTACTTGTCTAAACATCCAATCACAGAATTCTTTCCCCTTACTGGAACTGATCACAACACAAAAATAACCTCAGCCACTTTCATGAATATATTAAAGCAGCGTAAAGTAGCAATCCTAATGCTGGCAAAGACTACACCTGCCTCAAAGCCATGATCACTGGAAAAAACCCGCAGTAATGATATAAATCTAAGCTTTGGGCTTTCATCCCCCAGGGAATTGGAACAGCCTGCATAGAAACACCGCTCCTCAAAGCAAAGGCGATGGTGAGTCACAAATCTGACGGCAGAACTCCCAGGGCATCGTGGATTTTCCCATCATAAAACCTGTTAAACATTTTGGAAGTAACTTTCATCCCTCTCTAGACCATAATCTCCAGGAAGGCAGGAGTCATGGCTGCTTGGTTCATCAATGTCTCCCAGCACTCTGCTCAGGGCCTGGCACATAGGAAGAACATACTCCACGACCACCTGCTGACTTTGTGAGTGAGTGAACATTGAATGTTGGCCAATATGTCTGAGCATGATTGGGAAAGTTCTCATTTTTTTTTTAAATTTTGGGGTTTTATCTCTGATCATGACACCAAAGGTTCTTTTTTACTGATGTCCCATCATATCTGTTTTTATTTTTTGTTTATTTTTATTTTTTTATTTCTGTTTTTAAAACGATATGATCACTTAGATGAAAAACTAAAGGTATACGTGATAATGGGCAACTATCTTCCACTTGGAGATCTTCCTGGGTCCTATTGCAAAAGTCAGTTCTCACTGCTGCAGCTCCTGCCTTTGGAAGGAACACAGTGTAGTAGAGGTCATCCTGAATAAAAATAACAGGTCATTTCTGGGGCGCCTGCGTGGCTCAGTCATTAAGCGTCTGCCTTCAGCTCAGGTCATGATCCCCAGGGTCTTGGGATCCGAGCCCTGCATCAGGCTCCCTGCTCAGCGGGAAGTCTGCTTCTTCGTCTCCCTCTCCCCCTGCTTGTGTTTCATCTCTTGATGTCTCTCTCTCTGTGTCAAATAAATACATTAAAAATCTTTAAAAAAATAAAAAAATAGCAGGTATTTCTGAATTCTTACTGTTTGCCTGGCATCACGCTAATAAGCGTTTTCTAGACATCTAACTTAATCTTTACAACAGTGCTGTGAGGTAGATGTCGTCATCATTTGTATATTACATATGAGAAAGTTGTGGCTTACCTTGCTTACATACCTGCCAAAAGTGACAGTGCTACTCGGGAGTGGAACTCGGAAGCCAGGGCTGCTAGTCCTGGGCTCTACTGATAATACGATGATCTCCAACTGCTCTCCTCTCTAAGGAGCGGATTCCAGTGCAGAAATGTTGTAGTCCCAGCTCTTGAAACATCACTCCATGTACACTAGACCAAGAGCCGAAATCACAGTAACTGTCCTCAAAATAGCATTCTGTATGACTCATTAGTAAGACTTCCAGAAGCCTCAGCCACCTGGATTTCCCTCACTGTGGAGCAAACCCACCTGTCTAGGACACTGGGTAAGTCCAAAGTAAGTGAAAGTGACCGAGCAGTACAGGAACCAGTGGTCACAACACATCAGCACTCAGCTGTTTATTTATCCTAGAATGGGTCTCTTCTCTAATCCTCAGCTAATTAATGCCTGTTAATGCTCTCAGACTTAATTCATATGCTACCTCTCCTGGGAAACCTTCCCCCAGTCCCCAAATGAATCTTTCCATTCTCTGTGCTCCCATTCTATTATACCTTGGTTTATTTGGGCATGTAATTGGAGTAATAGAATTCAAATAGTTTACCATCAAGAGCAGTTACGTTTTAAAATAAGTATGTAAATTATCCGGAAAATTCACTCATCCTGGCTCACTATATTTATTTTAGGAAATAGCCAATTAAGCATAGTATCCAACCAACAGCGAGCTATGTAGGTAGGGTTTAACAATTGTGATTAGAGAATATTTCTTGTTGAAATGAGCAAAATTTAGTTGAAACATAACAATTAACAAAAGAAATGAGCCACAGAAAAAACACTCTAATGTCCTATTCAAACACTTGGGTAAAGGACAAAAATGTAAAAACTTTTAATTAGTTATTTGTTTTAGCATTTTTATTGCTTATATAGGCTAAAATGAAATGCCTGTCAGCTGCTCGAATTCTATCTTCATTTGCGGTAACAGCTCCATTTAGAACGCTGAGACTAATCCCGTCTAAGTTCAGCATTTTAGAGAGTGGGAGGGACTTGGTGGTGTTCCTTTGTTTTTCTTCTAGCTAATTTTTTTAAATTAATTTACTTATTTGACGGAGAGAGAGAACACAAGCAGGGGGAGCGGGAGAGGGAGAAGCAGGCTCCCCAATGAGCAGGGAGCCTGATGTGGGGCTCGATCCCAAGGTCCTAAAATCCTGACCTGAGACAAAGGCAGAGGCTTAAAGGACTGAGCTGCCCAGGTGCCCCTCTTCTAGCTAATTTTTTTTTTAAAGTAGCTTTCATATAAAAAGAAGGGCTCCAAAAGTAATTCTTTATACCGGGGAATCAGTCATACTAAGGGACTAGGTGTATTCAGAGAACAGGGAGGATTTGTATGTCATTTGAGATGCTCTGACTTCAGCTCTAGTTGGAAACTCAGCTACCACCCGGAGGCAAAGGGCTTGGCTGAACTTCCTGTTGTCGGAATTGCTGCAGCTGAGATGAGAAACCGGCTGGTGCTTTCTGTGTGACTCTGTTCTAAATAGTCCCATTTCTGTTTATCAAGAAAATCAATTTTGTTCATGTCCCTCCATCCACTATATGAATATTTTTTGTGGACAGCCAGATACGTTTCTGTTCATAGGCAGTGTCAATACATGGACTTCAGGCCTAAACTATTGCTACATTTAAAAATCAAAATCTAGGCCTCCTAGAAATCTACAGGGACTTCCGAGACATTAAATATTAAGCCTTCCCGATAGCATTCTGTAAATCAGGCTGCCCCTTGGCCAGATATATTTGTGAAAAACCACAAAGTAAAACTGCATCATGATTTTGATATAGTTTTGGAATATAGATGAGGTTCAGTGGGTTGGGGTCCAGAGCCGACAGCCAAGAAAGAATTCTTGAGACATCTTTGGTGCAAAATGGTGGTTTTATTAAAGTACAGGGACAGGACCTGTGGGCCTAAAGAGCTGCTGCATCGGGGTTGGGAGGGGTGGCTGATTATATGCTTGGGAGTTGAGGGTAAGGGAAAAGGGAGGTTTTCAAAAGAATTTTTGTATGCTAAAGAGGACCTACAAGGTTTTGGAGGCCTTGCCATTGTCAAGTTAAGGTTGTTTTTCCCTCCAGTAAAGCATTAACTTTAAGACAGTTGGGAGTTTACTTCTGAAGTTAGGTTATTGATAAGAATGCTTTTTTTTCTTGTAAATTACTAAGACATTTTTAAACTGCGGGAGACTCAAGTCCTGCAGGACTGTGATCTCCATTAGTGAACCATTTGTTTTTCCTTCCCTTAGCTTTAAGGGCAGCCAGGGGTGCCTGAGGAATGTCACAGAGATCCCACCTGGGGGTGGGGGTGAGATTTCGAGGTTTCAGCTTGTACTTTGTCCTCAGCTAGCCTTCTGCTCCCTCATCAATTGCACGTGTTCTCTGTGTCTTCCTGAGAGAGGATTCAAACTCTTGCATTTTCAAAAGATAAAAGAAATAGGCTTTTCTGGTGGGTGGAGGTGGCCAGAGACTGTGTTTATCCCAAGATTTTCAGATAGAACATTGATTTGAATCGTTAAGTTCATTAATATGACTATTTCATATCCCTTAACAGTAGTGACATTGTTAGGTTCTCAGTTTGTTTAGTTCCACGTGATTTCTAGAAGCCTGAGTGTGGTCAAGGGGGTGGATCATTTTAACTTGTTTCTCCAAATGAATAACAGCATCCTGGATATCAAAGACTGTTTCATTCTCCTCTTCAGTGCCCCTCAGCACTGATCAGTGTTGGAAATGCAGTGAGATAAACATTTCCTGGCATCTTAGGAAAGAAATTTTTTCTAAACCAAAAGGAGTAAAAAGCTGTAGGCATAATTAAAAATATATTTTTATTTAGAGAAAAAGTAACCCTGAAGTCTTACCCATTAAAAAGTAAAACCCAAACAAAACCTTTAATGCCATTTTATTCTTATATAATTTCTATTCTTATAGCTTTAAAAAAAAATCATACTCTACTAAAAACAAAATGTATAAAGCCTATTGCCTCTATATCCAAGCCATAAATCTTGCTATTCTTGCCTACAGTCCTTTATTTGTGAAGTACCTCTTTTACCTGAGGGCCATTTTCACCTTCCATTAGTTGACTTTTCTTTTTTCTTTATGGTTCTATTCAAGTAGCTTCACTTAAGCCACCATAACACCTCTGTATTAATACTTGATATTCCACGCTAAAATTTCTCTTCTGCATTACCTTAAGCTCCCTGAGGGCTGTTTATGTCCTGTTTATCTTTCTTTCCCAGTGCCTGAAATGTACTAAACATTCAATAAAAATGTTTAAGCCAGTTTATTTATATTTGTATCTATATTTGTATTTCTATCATCAGTTTTCAGTATCCCAGAATGTTTTTTTCTTGTTAGATTCTCTGTACTATCCAAATCCCAGGATCCATCAAATTATCATTTCTGGAGACACTTACCATGATTTCCTCTATGTCAATGGTTATCAAACTGGACTGCACATTGGAATCACCTGGGGAATTTTACAACTTGCTCATGCTCATCGTAAGACATATCAACATCATACATACCCCATTTGATGTACTGAGAGGCTACAATACACCCAGGTGGCATTCTTCCCAAAAGGGCATAACCCAGTCTAATCATAAGAAAATATCAGAGAGATCTAGTTGAGGATCGTTCTATAAAATGACTGGCCAACATTCTTCAACATGGTTAATTTTATGTTATGTGAATTTCACTTCCATTTTCATGATCTAATGCAGGATCCCGAATTAGACCCTGAACCAGAAAGTGACCATTAGTAGAAAAACTGGCAATATTTGAATCACCCCTAGATGTTCTTATTTTTTTTTAAAGAATATTCTTTTTTTTTCCAGTTATTTATTTATTTGAGAGAGAGAGAACACGAGTGGGGGGGGCGCAGAGGCAGACTCCCTGCTGTGCAGGGAGCCCAATGTGGGGCTCAATCCCAGGACCCTGAACTCATAACCTGAGCCCAAGGCAGACACTTAACCAACTAGGCCACCCAGGCATCCCACCACCGCCCTAGATGTTCTGATTTAACTTAGCCTGGGTTAGGAATTGAGCACAGGGACTTAAAAAATCTTCCCAGATGATTCTAATGGACAGACAAGTTGAAAAACAGCAATATAAGCCTTGGCTGCCCATTGGAATTACCTGGGAAGATTTTTTAAAACCCCAATCCTTAGTCCTTATCCTAGATTAAATCAGAATATCTGGGTGTTGGGCCAAAGCATTGATATTTTTAAGAAGTTCTTTAAGCAACTCTATTCAAGTCATGGTTGAATTAGCTCTAAGCTAATATTCCCAAACGTGCATGATGGTGAAGTTGGTCCAGATTCTGGCAATGAAGGCTAAGGCCCGATTGAGAGACTTTTCCTTATGGTAGCTTTGGAAAAAGAAAGGTTGAAGCAATGGACATCCTGATACATCCCCCAACTGTGATGGAATGTAAGTCTGGCCATTATTTACTCAACAGTGTGATTTACTAGACATAGAGTACTGGAGAGTCAAGTTCCTGACCTCACAAAACTTGCATTACAGTGGTGGAGAGACATAAGTGAGAAGTCAAATTCCAAATGAACATGATAATTTCAGATATACCTGAAAAATAATTTTTAAAACTGTCCANAGTGAAATAAACCAGAACCAAAAAGTCACATATTTTATGCTTCCATTTACAGGAAATGTACAGAAAAGGTAAATCCATAGAGACAGAATATAGATTGATAGTTACCAGGGGCTGAGGAAGTTGAGATGGAGAGCAACTGCTTAATAGATACAGCATTTCTTTTGGGGTCATAAAAATATTTTGGAAGTAGATAAAGGTTGGTTGCACAACATTGCAAATGCACTGAATGCCACTGAATTGTTCACTTTAAAATTGTTAATTTTAGGGGTACCTGGCTGGCTCAGTCAGGAGAGCATGTGATTCTTGACCTTGGGGTTGTAAGTTTGAGCCCCACATTGAGGGTAGAGTTTACTTTAAAAAATTACTCTAAAATTGTTAATTTTATGTTATGTGAATTTCACCTCAATAAAAATAATATTTAAAAATTTAATGTGGCTACATCATAGAGAAGGATAGATGGTGGGTGGATACTTCAGATTGGGCCATCAGGGAAGTATCTGCAAAGAAGTTATTTTTTGATTAAAACATAAATGATAAGAGCCAAATCATGTAAACATCAAGGGGTAGAGAATCCCAAACACCTGGAGTAGCAATTGCAAAGGCCCTAAGATGGAATGACCTACACATATTGTAAGGAAGGAAATCAGGCCAATGTAGGGAGGGAGGGGAAACTAGATGAAGTTATAAGAGAAGATTGGGTGGCTCATAAGAGAAGATTGGAGCTTATAGACAGTAAGGAGTTTAAACAACCATCATCTGAACCCAATTATACTTTTTTAAAAAGTCTGTGTGAAGAATGGATTGTTGGGTATAAAGCTGGGAGCAGAAAGGCCAGCTACGATGCTATTTCAGTATAGCAGGGAACATAGTAACTTGGGTCAGAGTGACAGTCACACAGAGAGAGACATGAATTGATTCAGAATCTCTTTGAAAATATTGTTGTTGGAGTAGATGTGGAGATAGGAAGACAGGGAAGAGGAACAGGTGGGGGATTGGAGGTATCTAAACACAAGTCCACCTCTTCCAGACAGGGTAGAATTTTCAGAGAGAAGGGGAATTTTTAGAGAGAATGCTTTTGTTTAGCACCTCTCAAGCTCCCTGGTGTCTTCTGTGTTGTTCTTGATGATCAATGTCAAGGGCATCTTTGGAGCTCCCTTATGAAAAGCTGAAGACGAGTATCTATTTCAGTTATTCGTAATGCCTGCCTTTGTTCTAGGCAGGATAAGACAGGTGTCTTGTTTAATTGCCATACTGTTTGTGGTTTTTTTTTTTTTTTCCTTTTTGGAGCCATGTGGGAATTAGTAATCAAGATGAATATTTAACACAAAGATTCTTCGTGTGCTTTGAATTCTCGTGCCTAAACACATGGAGTTAGAGTAGAAATAAACATCGGTACCTTTGTGTAGCTGTAACTCAGTCCAGCTCTACTGGGGCTGTTTCTCTGCCTCCTGCAGACCCTGTGAGCGTCCACTTTGGGAGCGCCTGCTCCTTCATTAAGAGTTTGTTAGGAGACACCTCTGCAGAGGCAGCACTGACCCTTCCCTTGAACTGCAGCCCTATCCTCTCCCTTCCATCTCTGATCCTCAATGACTGATGGTCTACAAATCCTTGGAGAGGGAAACTATGGCAGCTCCATGTTTAGTCTGCACTGAGGGCAGGCCATGTGGTCCCCACCTTATTTTTCTCACATGCACTCTTTTTTGACAGTGATACTCTTACTGAGGAAGAGGAACCATATAGTTTCCCTTTCTAGGGATGTCTCCTGCTTGTTAACCTAATTACTAAAAGCATTTGGTAGGAAGCACAGCTATAACCACACTTCCCTAAGTTGTCATTTTATTTTAACTGCAGATTTGATGGGGATCTTTCCAAAGGATGAACATGGCTACCCCCTCCTTATTAAAATATATTTGTTCTTACCATGGGTGTTTAAAATGAAAAGAAATTTTGGCATCTTATTTGAAGACATTTCAGTTTTCTGTATCCAATAGAAATAATTTTCCAATCTCTTTGCTTTGAAAAACAACCAGCACCATGCTGATAAGTATGGAATAATAAGTACCCTTGTCAGAAAGTGGTCCAAGCTGACATGTTTCTTTACCCCTTGTGTAGAAAAAATGCATTCTGCTTATATCAATTCTGTGTTAAACCAATAGCTTATGCCTAGATTCGTGCCTATATCTGTCAAACCAAAACAATTTACCAAAATGTAGTTTAATTTTCCCATGGCTTGAGAAAATAATGTATACATATCCATGTCTATATCTATCTACCAATCTTTCTATGTCCATCCTGGGCTTTTCTAATAATGATATGATGTGAATTAAATAAACTCTGAGAACTAAACATTCTGAGTAACTTTCCTCTTCCAGTAGGGTAACTTACCATATAATTCTCTGGAACTGGAATTTTGCCACTGAGTAGCTTAGCTGATGTACTGAAAAAAATTAATTGCCCTCATAAAAGTGAGTATTTTACTTCAAGAATATATTTTACTTAAGCAGCTTTTTGATGGGATCAGATCTAATGTGAATGTACTTATTCACATTGTGCATACAATGAGTATGCTGGTCATAATTAATGAGTCTTAGGCTCTGTTTTCTCAAATGATACTGAGGAGGCTTATTTCCAAGGTTTCAATTAAGTGTGAACTGAAAACTCTAGGCTCTGCTTATGATCAGTTTAATAAAATACCGGAGGACAAATTCTGACCTGAGTTACATGCTCTGGTTTGAAATAAGCTTTGCCACAGAGTAGGAGTTGATTATGGAAATAATGGTAAAGTGGGGATCAGTAGGACTGAGGGCATGCTGCAGACTAAAGATATGTTTGAATATTACATTTGCTCACCTAACAGGGTATTGATTAGAGAGTACCACAGTATGAGTTTCTCCTCTACCTAAGGCAGCTCTAAATTATTTCTTGTGGCCTAAGTTCTATAAGTTCCTCAGCGTGCAGGTCCAGTTCATGTATGGATTAACCTTCCCCTCTTTTTTTTTTCCCCATTTGGAAAGTAAGTTCTTTTCAGCTATAAGCATTAACAAAGAACAAAAACAGAGCAGTGGAAGTTCTCTTTGTGGAGCTAAAGAGTGTAACGAGGAAAAAATGTTTTGGGAAATGTTAACAGATGCAGCAGGGGAAAATTCTCCAACGGTAACCAACACCCCAAGCCTTGCAGCAAAATGCAAATTCTTGTGAGAGGCAGCAGTGTCTGAGAACTCGACAAAACACAGCACTGGGCATGACCCTTGACTAGGTCCACCACAGCTATCCTGGCAACAGAGTCTGTGAGGCAGAGAGAAGAGTAAAAGTAGCCTGGGGAAGCAGGAAGAATCCGATTGAATCCACATTCTAAGCCCTTGTGTCTTGACTATAAGCACATTTGGAGGCTAGTGAAGAGGGAGCATCACAGACGTGTTTTGTATGGTACTTTCATGTAAGACGCTGGGTGTAGGCGGACCAAGTTCTCATGGTATTGAAGGATACAGATTTTTACGTTTAAGACGATGTTGTCTCAACATCAGAAGCTGTAGGGCCGTGACAAGCAGGGGCATTGGTACCCTATGACAGGATCTGTTCCAATCCTGGTTCTGTCCTTTTTATCGGAGTGAGCTGGGGGATACTAAATAGCTTCCCCCTCATTTACTTAATCTGTAAAACCGTTGAGCACAGTAGGATGTCCAGTGTCCTTGAAAAACAAGACACAAAAGCAAAAGTTGCACAGAAGCCCCTTGTTATGCAAGTTGACCGACTAATGCCACGCCTGCGTTTTACATAATCTTTCCTCATGGATTATGTAACATCTGTGCTGGTGTGGCTTCTTCACTTTTCTCTGTGTGTGCTTTCCTGCTAACTGTTCTAACTCACTGCGTTTCCTAACTGCTAGTCTGAGCTATCCTTCCATAGCTTCGGGCCATGGCTTCCTGTTCTCTCAGCTGAAACTGAGCAATTCCTTTCCCTCATTAATTTTGTAACCATGAAGCTATTTATGCAGTCTGAGCAAATACCCACCTGCGGTTTCCTTTTTCTCTAAACTCATGTGAATCAAATTCTTTCCTTTTCTTTTCACACATACACGTAAACTCCAATTCCTTTTTCTGTTACTGCTTGCTCTAATTGTAGTTGATGAAACATTGTCTGCATTGAGCCCTTCCAATTACTGAATTAATATTTTGTTTTCTAATGAAGGAACTATAACCCGTTACCTAAAAAGCTGATCAGCCGGATTTAAAGAAACCTTCCCTTTTATACTACTTAAAACCATTTTGATTTCTTGCCATCCTTAATAAGGTAGCTGAAGCTATATAGCTTATATAGCTATAAGTTAGCGCTTGACTTATTTTTTTTTTAAGATTTATTTATGTATTTGAGAGAGAGACACACACACAACGTGCATGAGCAGGGGAGGGGCAGAGGGAGAAAGGGGATCTCAAGCAGACTCCACACTGAGCGGAGCCAAGGTGGGGCTAGATTTCATGACCCTGAGATTACAGCTCAAACCAAAACGAAGATTCGGACGCTTAACCAACTGAGCCACCCAGGCGCCCCAGTTAGTGCTCAATCTAAAATGATATTTAATTTAAACTTTAATTATATAAAGCATACAGTTAAGGATTATGTTACCCACAGAGACTACTGTTTTGGCCTACGTTTCTTCTAAATGATAACTGTGAATGGCAGCTCACCCAGGTATTAACATTTCCTGGACCTGTTTATCATCTGAGCCACAGAAATAGCAACAAAGCCATTTTCAGTAAAGCTGCTGTTTGTGGAATTCTACTTGTTTATTGGAAATGACCTTATTGTGAGACAGCTCCCAAGAAGAGAAAGAACATAGTTCCCCCAGATTCTGTTTGTTGAGTTCATTCCATAGGATCCCTTCGGACTCTGCATTTATTCTTCATGTCTGCAGGCAACCGAGGATGAGCTGAACTAAAATCCAACAAGAACCAACCCTTAGAGTCGTAAAGAAGAGCTGTTGTCCTGCGCGGTGGTCAAATGCCGCTCAGGTTCATGGCGGAACCCTTCCATCTGAAGTGGGATCTTTGACTTGTCTTGCTCATTTTGGTCTTTTTTTCTGAGAGAAAAGGCTCCATCTTAGTAAAAAAAAGGAAAAGTCAATAAGGAATAATTTAAACATCACTAACTCAGAAACGGAATTGAAATTGAAGACACGTCAGCGAACTAAAGTATCTTAGGTGTTATTGCAGATGTTAACCTCGGTGATTTGAAGTTAGATGGAACTGACTGAATTCTTACTTTACCACTGATTAGATTTTGTGACTTTGAAGAAGTCATCATCTCTCTGAACATCCATTTCCTTGTGCATAGAACAGGAACAACATCACTTCACAGAGTTGCTGTGAGAGTTACAGAAGGGATGAGCTGCTAATTCTGAGACATGTGCTTGGGCAAAGCTTCCTTCTTGAACAGGCCACCATGGAAAGAAAAAGCACATGGCCTTTTTTGTATCAGTTGCTACTGATGCGTAACAAACCAACTCAGAAGCCAGTAGCCTAAAACAACAACAGGTCATGGAGCTCATACTTCTTTGAGTTGGTAATTTAGGTAACGCTTGGCTGGTGGGTCTTCAGGCCTCCTCTGAGCTCCTTCATGCTTCTCATGCTTCCACGGTTGGCTTAATCAAAATAATGGAATTTTATGAATGTTTTTGTATTTTACATCTCTTTAAAGTGATATCTGAAATATTTAGCAACCACTTTGGCAGAGGCTCGGGCCAATTGAATGCAATTGTAAGGCTGGATCACCAGCCTGGATGCCCCCTGCCAGGTGATTGTCAGTCCTTTAGGTCCTGAATCATCCATTGGTCTGAGGGGGCAAATGGAGGAGCCTAGACATCAAGGGAGAGGACCATCTGGGGATTGGTGCAGTAGCTATCTATGAGCCAGTACAAAAGTATTTCTGATACAAACTGCTTGAATGTTAGCCCTGTCCCATCCATATTACAATCTTCCTGTCCAGGTTGCCCCAAGACTCTTGATATCTTATTAATATACTTTACCCTGAAATTAGCAGTGGTGCCCCCTACATCGTGGTACAGCAATGATACTACTTACAACCACGTGTCTCTCCATCTCAGCTCTCACTTCTAGTAACCCCACACCAAGAACAAACACAAGTCATACAAATACTCCTTAGTAATAAGACAACAGTCTTAATTAGGGAAATTATGGCAATAATAGGTAGTTTGAAAAACCATATTAAGTATTTTAATATTATAATCATTATATTTGTCCAGTGGGACAAAATAAATCCAATTATTTTTTTTCATAATAGAAAATAAAAGTAAATTTGGTAGAGATTTTCCCAAACACAATTCTCGAAGTGGAAAGAGACACACACCCTATTTCAAAAGGCATCATGGACAAAAATCATTAAGGAACATAAAACTGGAGGTAGAATGGAGGAAGCCAGAACCTCTGGGTTGGAATGTAGGAGTATGCATTTTAAACAAATAATTCTTACTGGCACTGAAGTTGGAAAACTAATGGCTACGGACTGTCCATTGTATTGAAGAAATGCAATTATAAGACGGCACTAACCTGAATAATCAAGAGAGGGCTGCCAGCTTGCTAAAGAAAGTTTGAGAGATCCACTGATTACAGAATTCTGCTCTCTAAGCTGGTTAGGGGTTTTCCTCTGAGCTCTTTTTGCATAACCTCACCCTTAAGCCTGTCCTGGTAGCACTGATGCTTCCTCGTGACTCTTTTTACTTGATGGGAGCTGCGTAAAGCTGACCAGGATTGTTCATAGCAGGCATCGGGAGGTAGTCACTGCCCTGAACCTGGACAGATAGCGTGGAGGGGCTGTCCTGAAGCCCATGCATGCCTGAAAGTCCCATCCGCTGAGCAGGGGTATCAGTCCCATTGCTGTAGGCTCCAGATGGCATTACGGCCATAGCCCTTTGCCTCTGGGTCATGACAAGTGGATCCCACCCTCTGGTCAAACCACTCTACTTCAGCGCATTCACTTTTATTCAATACTCTGCAAAAAGCTTGACTTAAGGAACTTGTATATCTTACCTTTCATAAGATTTTTTTTTCACACTCTGTATCACATTGGGTCAGGAAGAGGAAGCATGAGGGAACGTTGTCTTTTATAAATGCTTGCTATGCATACAGAGGTACATGGGATGTTGACTTTATTTAGATTCAAAACAGGTGGACCAAACACTTCAGAGAGCTTCCTTGGGTTTTAAAAAGATTACTCATGGCTCCAACAGATGCTTTGCAATTTCATCAGCACCATATGCTTTATACAGAGGCAGCCTCAAAAAGAAGATATACTTCCTTTGATGTATGGGTTTCATTTTGTGCTTGCCTCAGTGAGAATGAATTCAGATACACTTTTTAGCCTCATCTGTTTACATTGTTTTGAGGGAGCAGCCTGCCAGATAATTACCCAAATAAGGAGTTATTCTCTAGAGGTAGACTGCCAAAATTCATTGTAATACCAAATACAAATGCTATTAAAACTACTTACATGGGGAACATTTGGAAGCTCATGTTGGTCTGTCAGAATAGTAAATATATGGCATAATTTGGAAATCGTGTTTATGGTGCATGTCTTCAAAACACACAGTATTTAGGAAGAGTTGATAAAGGTAATGGAAACTAAATAATTTAAAAAAATAAGTTCTGTGACTCTCCATTCCAGTTAGTTATTAAATACGGAATATCTTCAATTAAAATGTAAATGGAATTAATTGCATGAAGCTATCTATCTGGATGATATGTGATCACTGAATAATTTGCTAACAGGCACTGAACAGTGGCCAAAGGAAAATAAAATTATTGCTTAATTATTCAAATTATGATATTTTATGATCATTTCTCTCTAGTGCTGATGGAATGTGACCCTGGACAAGTTTTTCTTAGCCTCCCAGTGTCATTGTGTTCCCATGTATAATATGAGGAAATGGAAACACTGTAAAATTCTTTGACTTTTTAAGTCATTAACTTTATTATATCTTGTTTTCTCTGCCAACCAAGTTAATGAAAGAAGGACTAATTTTGGACTCAGATATGAATTCACATCTTGTTCCCTTACTTCCCAAGTGCATGAACATGATAACCTTTACCAATTTCTTCACGTGTGACAAATGGAGAACACCTACCTCATGGAATTATGATAAATAAACAAGGAAGTATTTAAAACTCCAAGTACAGAATCCTTCACTTACAACTCATCAGGTCTGCAATAAATTGTATTCCTTTTCTTATCCTTCATCATTTTACATGTCTCAAATCTGCCTTGTCAGTGAAACCTTCTGGCCTCTGAACTCTGCTCCCTACAGAAAAATTATAATTCAGAGACTATACTAAAGGGATGATAAAATATAGAGCTGTGGCAGATAAGACCTAAAAGATACATATTTTTTTTCCTCCTAAAACATCTTGGTAAAAAGAATGATTTCTTCTATTAAAATAGTTGTCCTGCCTGCAGTTTCTTTTTCAGTTTGTCTTTGAGGTCTAACATCAGCCTTAATTTTTGTAAATGAAATATATTTGAATTATAAGACGTGGCTTGCTTCCTGTATGTTGAAAAATCACTCCTCATTGCCCCTTTTCACTGTTTTTTCATTATTACTGGCTGTTGTACATCAAAAATTTTAAATTAAAAATAACATGATTATGTGTTCATTATACAAAATATTAGAAAAATTTTTTAAAATAGAAGAAATGAGGCATAAACACACTCTCCAAAGAGAGCAACTTTAAATGTAATTTACCAGGTTTCTAAACCACATGTGAATTACGTGTACACATTGACAAAACACGTTGAGACTCTATGATGCTAAGGTAAGCACCAGAGTATGTGTTCTGCAAGGGAACTTTGGAATGTGCTTTGATTTGTTGCTCCCTACTCTTGTTCCAGCATCTAGAACATGCCAATCACAGAGTATTTATTTATTTATTTATTTGGGGGAGTGGCAGAGAGGGAGGAAGAGGGACAAGTAGACACCACACTGAATGCAGAGCCCAACGTGGGGCTCAATCCCAGGACCCTGAGATCGTGCCCTGAGCTGAAACCAAGAGTCAGAAGCTCAACTAACTGAGCCACCCAGGTGCTCCAGGGTATACTCAATACCCTTTTGAACCTAACTTATCCTCTATATCGTTTTGGGCCAATAAATGGATTCTACAGCATCCTTTTCCATGAGTATATAGTATTCTGCAGTATAGGTATAGCACAACTTACTCAGTAGATTCTCTATTAACAGACTTGTCAGGTTTCCTGTTTCCTATAGTAGTATTTAAGCAACATTCAGACAAATAAACCTATGCCTTTCCTCTTTATTATTGTTTGGATAAATTCATAAAAGTAGAATTTAGAATTGCCAAGTGCAAGTAATCTATTCATGGTTTTAGAGAATTGTTACATATACTACCAAATTGTTCTCCAAACGATTATGTCAATTCACAGTCTGGTCAACCGAGATTGACTGTTTCCCTTCGCTTTCACAGATAGTAGGTATATGCTGAAAAAAATATATTAAAAGCCAGTTTAAAAAGATCATTGCATATGAAATGTTGTAAATACCCATTTCTGCATTTCCTGAGATACAAGGTCCTATAACCCAGCAAGGATAAAATCTTGCTGAAATAGTGTGAAGTGTTTGACGCTGCCCATTTAAGTTAATCCCAAACTGTTATGAAACCCAGAAACGCTGTAAAACCTTGTGAAATATTTGTAGCCTGTTAAGTGTTCTCCCCTCATGGAATCAAATATGAAATGTCTGCGTGGGAGCTGTTTTTCCAAGGTAAACAGATTATTTATATCTCTAGGTGCAAATGCTTTGAGATAACCCGAACATGTTGCAGCTGAATGTGGCCTTATATAATTTTCACAGCTCCTGCTTTCCTGCCAGTGCACTGTCATGGTGTGGCTTTGATGGTTTGATCTGAGTTTGACCCTTGGCCATGATTCTTGCTCACGTTTTTAACATCCACTCTTATGTGAACAATGCATCTGACAATATCCCATAGTGCTTCCTTGTGTTGTCTGACTTTGACGTTCAGAAAAACCATGAAGGCTGCTTCCACTGTGTCTGCATATTCAGTTTTGAGATTTTTCCCCCTTGATACTTCTCATATATGTAGACCTGGAAGTCCAGAACCAATAGCTTTGTGTTTTCTGTATTACATAGTGATCAATTTGAAATGATCAGTTCATGATTGCCAAAAGATTTAGATGTGAATTTGCTGTCTATGG
Source organism: Ailuropoda melanoleuca (assembly GCF_002007445.2). Taxonomy (NCBI): domain Eukaryota; kingdom Metazoa; phylum Chordata; class Mammalia; order Carnivora; family Ursidae; genus Ailuropoda; species Ailuropoda melanoleuca. The sequence continues at coordinate 73,149,672 of NC_048226.1, forward strand.
AGTAGCTCAAAGAAGGCTAGCAGCATGAGCGGTTAGGTAAGAGACTGGTCAATAGGGTAGAGATGTAGAGAAACGAGGGGAGTGAGAATTTAAAATGAGGAGTTAAATGGATATTGAGAGAAAAAGTATGAAACTTGAACTTCAGTGCATGCTAGGAAGAGATGATATAAAAGTGGACAAAGAGACTAGCCTCCACCTGCAGAGGAAAGAGGTTATTATGGAATAGAAAGTTGCCAGAAAATCAAAGGAGAAATTACAGTATGAACGCAGAAGAATGGCCAAGAATCATGCTTTAGGGGCGCCTGGGTGGCACAGCGGTTAAGCATCTGCCTTCGGCTCAGGGTGTGATCCCGGCGTTATGGGATCGAGCCCCCACGTCAGGCTCTTCTGCAATGAGCCTGCTTCTTCCCTCTCCCACTCCCCCTGCTTGTATTCCCTCTCTCACTGGCTGTCTCTATCTCTGTCGAATAAATAAATAAAATCTTAAAAAAAAAAAAAAGAATCATGCTTTAACTACAGAGAGAGATTTGAACTGTGAGGCCTACCTTAGAAAGATGGGGAAGAGATCTGAAAATAGCTCTTCAGTGAGGAATCATTTGAAACACATGGTACCTACTGAAAATAAAGATCAAGGGAAAATAATTATTAGTTGTCAGACTCTTCAAATTAGCACATTCACATTTTTCTCTTTTTAAGAGTCAGTGATACCTGCCTTATTTTGAAGATCTTGAAATTATTTCTAAATGATCTGAGAAATGGTCAATTTTTCCAAAACAAAATTTTAATTCTTAAAATGTTATATGAATTTTGAGAGGCAGGCAGTGACCAATGTTTCAAAAACTCGCATATTAAATGGTATCTCCGTGGGCCCGTTATTATTTGTTTGGAATTTGTAACTCATCTAAAGCAATCTATTGTAATAGAGATTGAGCTTTGGAGATTCAAGTCCTAGCAGCTGAGTTAACTGCTCTGTGACCTTGGGAATCTTATCTTCTCTGAGCCTCATTTTCTTTATATATTAGTGGAAACCCTACCTTCTCAGTTAATTAAATAAAACAATGTACATTAAATGTCAAAGTAGGCAGAGAATTTTTTTAAAAGATTTATTTATTTATTTTAGGGACAGAGAGAGGGAGAACGTGCACGCATGCCACTGTGCATTTGCAAGTTGGGGGGAGAGGCAGAAGGAGAGGATCCTCGAGTAGACTCCCTGTGATGTGGAGCCCATGTAGGGCTCCATCCAGGACACGTGAGTTCATGACTGCAAGTAAAACCAAGAGTTGGATATTTAACTGACTGAGCCACCCAAGTGCTCCTAGGCCGAGAGTTAATGTAGGTTTCTTTCTCACCACCATCCCATGCAATGCAAGAAAAGTCGGTAGAGGTTTATGAAATGAACATACTGTAAAGTGGTGTAATTAAGTTTAAAAAAACCAGGGACCACCATGAAGAGAGGAAATTGGCATTATCGGGAATGTGAGATGAAATTAGTGTTGGAGTTAAGCCCTAAATTTGTCTCAATTTCTTGCTGCCTCTATCAGGATGTTTTTGGTTACAAGCAACAGAAAATCAATCTCAAATTGATTTTAACAATAAAATAAATTCAAAGGCAGAGGTCAGCTTGACAAGATCAGGCTTGATCTATCCACTTAAATGATAAGAGAAAGACCCATACTCATGCTGTCTCTATTTCTTGACTCTACTTTAATGCTAACTCCGTTCTGTGCAGGCTTCCCTACTTCATGGTCCCAAGATGGCTACCTGTTAGCATTCAGGTTTCTTTGTGATTAAGATGTCCAGTCTGAAGTAGCTAGCAATCTATTATGGATGCTTGAGAACCTGTATCTCATACATGCTGTCTCACTCATACTCAGCAAAGAAGACTGTTTTTTCTACTCTCAAACAAAAATCCTGACCATTGGCCTAAATGAATCAACTTAGAGCACTTGCCCATTCTTATCTCAATAAACGTGGCCTAGATATGGGGTTATGTCTATTATCTTTGGCCTGAGCCATAGATTCTATCATTTGGAGGTCAAGTCAGTTACCCCTGAAGCACGTGGATTACATTGGAATAGGGTGCTATTATGAAAAGTAAGAGGAATATATGCTAGGTGGCTAAAAAGGCAGACATCCATCAGAGTAGCTGTTACTAAATGGGAAACACTGGGTTTTAAATGTATATCTGAGATATATATTTAAAAGAAAGGAAGCTTGAAGTTCATCATATACTTCTGGAAATTAAATTCAAGGAAGAGTTTGTTGAATTAAGTATTGTCAGAAGAAGGAGGAGGAGGAGGAGGAAAAGAAAGAAAAAAGAAAAGAGACAAAGACAGTGTTTCGCAGAGACAATACATCCAGTAATGACTCCTAGGTTAGATCAGAAACACCAGTCAAATACTAACTTTTTGTATACATATTTTGTTTTCTGATGTTTTGATTTAATGGGAGACATGATTTGGAGAATTTAGAATAGATTGATATTCATCCATTAGTCTTTCAAATAAAGTCATTTTAAATGCTTGAACAGTATTCTATTGTTATTTATTTGAGATTTAGTTCTCTAAGAAGGGACCATAGTATAGCATTCTAAGATATAACATAAAGCAAAGTTTCTTTATACTGAAGATGTCAGATCTGAAGTTTCTAACATTCTATTGTGAACAGCTGAGAGCCTGATTCTCAATCCATTACTGGTGTAGAAAGCCATGTGGCCTGAAAGTGCTCCTAGCATCATCCCAATAAATACTTTGAATCTTCTCCAGCAACTGAGTCTGAGCCATATGGCTTATAATGAGTGATTTTTAATTCAAAAAAAAATCATTCTTAGGAGAACCTTAGATGGCTTCTGGGACATCTGGTTTCAAGTAGCATGGCACTCTGCACTCTCAAATAGCTGTATTAATTGCCATATAGAATGGGTTATTTAAGATTAGCTATTTAAATGTTGGGGAATGGGTCCTAAATATAGTGATTTTAGTTTGGGTATAATTAATGGTGAGCTAATCTTCTAAAAGTAATCAACCAAATCCAGCTGCTTCTGCCAGATAGAACAGCAGATTAGTTAGGATACTAATTTGGCTATTATAATAAAGGCCAAAAGATTTTATTTTTGCCCGATACAAAGTGTGAGGGTAAGCAGTCCTGGGCAGGTTTTTCAGTGTCAACGGTAGAGACTTATTCTAGTTCCTCTGGCATCCTTAATATTCATCTCCCATCCCTTGGTCCAAAAGAGGCTTCTCTACTGTTCCACTCTAACATCTACATTTTAACCAAGAAAAGAGGAGAAAAGGAAGGAAGTGACAGAACTTGCTTTGCAGGAGCATGGCCCGAAAGTCATCACATTGCTTCTATTCATTTCTCATTGGCCAGAAACTAAGTGCTGGACAGCCTAGGGCCTAGTTAAGCCCTCTATCTCTGTAGAAGATGCGTACGTATAATAGGGAGAAAACTAGCAGGCTCTGTCACAGAGCCCCTGGAGAGAAAAGGCTGCATAACTTCCTATCCACCAAAGCTGAAATGATGCATCTGGCAATTCCCTCAACGAGTGCACCATGTTGTCCAAATATAAACTAACATGAACAGAATATAAGATTTGTGTACATGAAAATAATGTGTCTACTTCAGTTACCATGGGTTATAGAATCCAGCATTTAAAAATAATAACATGGGGGCGCCTGGGTGGCACAGCGGTTAAGCGTCTGCCTTCGGCTCAGGGCGTGATCCCGGCGTTATGGGATCGAGCCCCACATCAGGCTCTTCTGATATGAGCCTGCTTCTTCCTCTCCCACTCCCCCTGCTTGTGTTCCCTCTCTCGCTGGCTGTCTCTATCTCTGTCGAATAAATGAATAAAATCTTTTTAAAAATAAATAAATAAAAAATAAAAATAAATAAAAGTAACATGCACTGTTTATTTCTCATCTCTAAAAATGCACACTTTTGTTTGGAAAGTTTGGAAAATACAGAAAAACATAAAGAAGTTAACAATCGACCTTAATTTCATTAGCCAGAAATAACCATGGTTAAGGGTTTGGTGCATTTCCTTTATGGCTTTTCTCCACGAGAGTCTTCTTTTTACTCATGTAATTGAACACAGATTTGCATTTTTTAACCTAATACTATACAATTTTCTCACATCATTAAAATGAGATACTAATATCAGTTTTTATGTTTGCATTAATTTAACCTATAGAAGTACCAGAATTTATTCTGTTGCTAGTACTAGATTCTTAGAATTTCCAGTCTTTGTTGGTATTAATAATGTTACTATGAACATCTTTGTGCATAAATTTTTGTCTGCACTTTGAATTATTAGAATAGAATCTTAAAAATGAAATTGAATCAGAAGGTAAGAAAATTTTAAAGGCTCTAGGTCTATATTGCTAAGCCACTTTCCACAAAGAATATTGAAAATTTCTCCAGCTTGTTCTGCTAATCTCTTTCATATCACCCTCACTAACATCATTATAATTAAGTAAGTTAAAGATGCCTCACTTGGAAAAGGACATTCGCAGACCCTCTATGACTGATGAGCCTAAGTATGGTTTCATATACACCGGCAATGTTTTCATGTCTACATTAAATTCTATTATTTTGGTCATTTATTCACCCCTTGTTTTAATGCAAATATACACAATCATGTGCCTGAGTCACTAAAGCAGATAAAAGGGAATTATAATATCTCATTTAATGACACCTGCTTACATTTAATTTTAATTTAATGATACCAACCAACTTGATTCAGCCAAGAATCTTGAAGAGTATGTATTTTTTTAAATGAGCAGGTATTGAAATGCTAAAATAAATGACACCTCATTTATTTATATGCTAGAGCTCATGCAGTTTTCTCAGAGGAGAGATTTCAGATTCTCATTTCAAAGCACATTAACTCTAAATTTAGATATAATCCTAACACATTTGATTACGTGATTTCCAAGATCTTGACAGATTTAAAACAGCAAATTAGAAAAGAGCAACAAACATATTAACAACAAATAATGGTATCTGAGAGATTGACAGAAGAGATAGGGATTTTGTATTCTTTATAAAACACATACACACACCACCATCACCATCACCACCAGCAACAACCTGAAATTCTGTTTTTTGAAATTATAACATTTTTAGAACAATGCCACTCAATGAAATTACAGCTCCTTATATATTATTTTTACAAGAAGTTTTAATATCACAGAAAAAAACATTTATAAAAAAGGTGGATATAACTGTGCACATAGAATTTGATCATAAATTTTAAAAATTGAAAAGACATCTTGAAAATAAATGCACTAAAATATTAACTATGATTTTCTTGGGCTCGTAAGATTTTTTTTCTTCTACTTTTTCTGTACCTTTAAAATTTTCTAAAATGTATATATATTATTCTAATAAAGATAATTAAAGTTACATTATTTTTAAATAATATTCAATGGTCTAGTTAAATAGTTTACTGAGGGTCTTTTGGGTATGTCTCTTGGATGCTATTTAAATTATTCTGTAAAGTAATGGTCATAATGATTAGTCATACATTATGACATTAGAAAGGAAATTCTTAAATTAAGCAAGTCAGACATCATTATATATTTAGACAGGCTGTTCATGCTATTTAAATAATATTGCAGACATTTCACAAATTAAAATCATATTTCCGGTCAGTAGAACTGGAATAATTTAAATTAAAAAAAGTATTTAGGGGCGCCTGGGTGGCACAGCGGTTAAGCGTCTGCCTTCGGCTCAGGGCGTGATCCCGGCGTTATGGGATCGAGCCCCACATCAGGCTCCTCTGCTATGAGCCTGCTTCTTCCTCTCCCACTCCCCCTGCTTGTGTTCCCTCTCTCACTGGCTGTCTCTATCTCTGTCGAATAAATAAATAAAATCTTTAAAAAAAAAAAAAGTATTTAAAAAAATTTTACATATACTCATCTTGCATATAGGAATGAAATGTTTATGTACTTTTTTTGTAACATTTCTTCCATGTAAATTTGTTTCTTCATATTTTGGGGGAATAACTTTTAACTTTACTTAAAGGAATTCATAGTATTATCCAGAAAATTATTAAATTATGAAATATTTTTATAATGTTAGCTTGAAATAATCATCTGCAGATTTTCTGAACTAATCACATGGACAATTTAATTACATGATTTCATTAATTAAATGATGGATTACACTGAACATATTTCTATGTCTGCCTGTTAATAAGTCATTTTCCCTCAGATCCAAACCCACTCCTCTGGATTCAGCTTTGTGAGGCTAGGCTGGGTCTCCTGAGAACAAAGTTTCTGCTTTGCCAGCTGCTAACTTTTAGGCTCTGCCCATAGGGGCACCAGAAGGAGACTGAAGAGCCGGAAGAGAAAGGGAACTCTGCTTGCCATTCCTGTGAAAATTTATCCAGCTACCTTTCCTTACTTTGGCAAACAGAGTTCCTTCCAGGAGCAACCCTCTCTAAGTTCCTATGTTTAATGATTCCAACCACTTCCTTTTGTTCCCAACCCTAGTGTTAGTAAGTGCTTCCTAGAATTGCCATCTTGGTGATAACTTGGCATTATCAACTTTATCCCTAAACTGTTCTTTATATTCTGTTCTGTCTCCTGGCTATAATGACTGATACAGTAATTTGCTACAGCAGAAATATAGAGATTGATAAAATAAGTTTCCTACTAGTTAATGTTATAAGTTAGCATGGATACATATGTGGTAAACTCTGATAGAAGTTATCTGAACTTTGCTTTGCAAAGAAAAAGTTCATGTATAGGATATACCTAGTTCTATATGGTTCAGGGATATAAATCATAGTCAGTTCTTCTCATGACCAGCATATCTTCTTTATCAATATCTTAAGGAATTAACAATTGACTATATATACTCTATATTTACGTGTATGTGTATGTACATGTGCATCTGTATGTATAACTTGTGGTATGTATGTGTGTACTTATATATATTATACACACATAATTATAATTGTAAAAATATGACAGGAAGACAAGAAGGAAAAAACTTACAAATTTAATGTGGTTGTAAAATAGTCCAATCATTAGTTCAGAAAATACATTAATTTCATCGTCCCATTTACGTCTAAATTCTGGACTCAGTACTAAATTCATTGGTTAATAAAATACTTAGCACATCGGGCTACACATTCATCAGCTCAGTGGTGTTTGCATTGTTCCTACCAGCAAGGTTGTTCCATCTTGCCATTTATTCTCTATCCTGTTGCTACTATCAGCCACTACATTTGACCTTAGTTAAAACCTAGATAATCTTCTCAACTTTCTTCATGCATAGGAAGAAAATATACCAAACTGTCCTTCAATAAACACCACGTCCTGCATTGCTGACTTGGACTGACCTCTCCTAGCTCCTGAAATTCTTGGCCACCTTTGCCTGTCCCTCGCCATGACTACTTTTATTCCTGAATTTTTGAGCTTACTCTGGGTTCCTGGCTTGTCCCAGACCACATTTCTGGCTTACTGCTGCCCTTTTGCCACAATTTCCTGTTGATGCTTGGCTTGGTTATATAGTAACCATGTGAAACTCATCCTTTTCTATCTCACATCCTATAATTGCCATTCCTTGACACTTGAAACTCCTCAAAATTCTGGTTCTCCTATGTGCCCTTCCATCTTCCCTAAGACTAGGGTTAACATTAGCCGTGCTGCTTCCCAAGCCTGCCAGCCTCTACTTAAGTAAAATGAGTAGAAAAGCGCAGGCCAAAGTGGGAGAAGGAGGTGACTATTTTTATATGTCTGGTTATCTCTGAGTATTCAGGGAAGGGTGTTATAAAGCCTTGTGGCTGAGTTTGTCAGCTTTGGAATCAGAATAGACTGAGCTCAAATCTTGGTTCAATCATTTACTAGTTGTGTGATCTTAGGCAAATTTCTTTCTCTCTCTCTCTACCTCAATTTTCTTAGGTATAATATGAATACAACATATCTGCCTCAAAAATTTTATAAAGATTAAATTGAATAATCCACATAAATTTCTTAGAATTGTTCAGCACAGGAAAAGCACTCAAATGTTTGCAGTGTTTATGTTACCCTTCAATAATGCTACTTGATGGCTTTGTTGATGTCTAAAATTGAATGTCCTAAGTGACTGTTTTCCTGACTTATGAACATTAGGGGAGGGTTATTAAGTAGACATGCTTACTTACACAACTATTGAACCCTCCATCTCTATGTGGCATCTATTTCCATAAATGAAAAAGGGAGAATAGTCACTACTAAAAAAATCCTTCAGAATGTAATTTCAGTCTGTGTTTGAAAGGCCCAACGATTGTTAGGAATCTGGAAGAAGCAATGACCAGAATAGAAATCTTGGAACAGCCTGTTCCAAAGCCAGGTTTCTGGATAAAGCAATTAATGTTCTAGCTGGGTTTGTATTTAGATTCGAGTACCAGACGAAAGATACTATTTTCACCCATGAAAGTGAACCTGCATGTAATTGGCTAACATTTTTTTGCCCTAGACAGTGACTCCACAATGAACAGTTACCAATAATATACATCTGATAGACAGATAGATAGATCATTCTTAATCTAATCATACATTTTAATGATCAAATAACTCTAAAGAACTTATTAGGGTTTGCAGAGTTTCTTTGTAAGCATGATCATAATTGATCACATTCAACTTACTTTCAAGATTTTAATAGAAATTGATCTAATTTTCTGTATGAGGAACTGACCTAAAGATGTAAAATTCATGTGTCTAGTGTAACAGAGCTAGTAATCAACAAATTGTTTACTCCAAATTTGCTACTCAAATTTAGTGTTCTTTCCGTTATTGCAAGGTGATGCCAATGTTCTCTTGCTACTTCATAGAATGTCATAAGAGTTTGAAAGTAACAATGGTAAAGATGAATACCATTAATATTTGAATACCTTAATATTTGAAGAAACCAACTAATCGACAAATCAAGGTAATTATGAAGCCTGGTTTTAGAGACTCACTAAAACAGTTTGATTTATTTTCCCACTCAAAATATTGAGAAGAAAATCTTTAGTTTCAGATATCTCTTCCAGAAAGAGAGAGAGAAGATATAACAATAACCAAGATTTCAGTGTTTATTACATGCCAGGTGCTACGGTAAGCATTTACATGATTCATCTGATGTACTGCTCATGAGAATCCCACAAAGTAGTTACAACTTTCACTAAATGGATGAGAGGGAAAAAAAAAAAAAAAAGCTTAAGTCTAGAGAGGTTAAGTAATTTGTCCAAAGTCGCACTCTCTCTACTAAGGGGGGAGGGGTCAGGATTCAAACTCAGAATAAGTTCTGAGCCCATATTCTTAATCACAGTACTATATATTCTTGATTTTATATAATTTGGCATTAACAAGTGTATATTTCTTCAATTCAGTGAGGTTTAGGGTAGCAATCATTGGTTAAAACTCCAAAAAGTTTCATAGTCTTATGCAGCAGCCCAGATGCTGTTGTCATCCTAGGCTCACGGTGGAAGCGCGTACATTCTGACTGACCACACACTGCCAGCCAGCTGCACAGAATCACTATTTGGGATTCCGCTTACACTGATGACCAGCATTTTCTTCCTGTGTATGACTGACAGGCAGCTGTGACTCTAAATACACGGAACGATGCACAGAGAATTTTTTAAATAAGAATCGTTCCAAACATTGTATCTTTTTTTTAAATCATCTTAACCATTTTTTTCCATCTTAACCATTTTTAAGTGTACAATTCAGTAGTGTTAAGAATATTTGCATTGTTGTAAAAGAGATACTCAGAACTTTTTCATCTTGTGTATCAAAAACTTTATACCCAAAAAACTGATTTTTTCCCATTTCCCCTTGTCCCCTTAATGCTAGCCCTTGGTAACTACCATTCTACTTTCTGTTTCTTTGAATCTGACTACTTTAGAGAGATTATATAACTGGAATCATGCAGTATTTGTCTTTTCGTGACTGGTTTATTTCATTTATTAGTGAAAATAAAAGCCTGTATGCTTATTAGCATAAAGTTCTCAAGGTTCATCCATATTGGAGCATGTGACAAGATTTCCTTCTTTTTTGAGGCTGAATATTATTCCATTGCATGTACATATTGCATTCCATTTATTTATCGATTAATGGACATTGGGTTGCTTCCAACTCTTGGCTATTATGAATAGTGTTGCCCTGAACATGAGTGTGCAGATATCTCTTTGGGACCCTGTTTTCAATTCTTGTGTATATAGGTACAGAAGTAGTATTTCTGGATCTTTTGGTAGTTCCATTTTTAATTTTTTTTTAATTTTATTTATTTATTTGACAGAGATAGAGACAGCCAGCGAGAGAGGGAACACAAGCGGGGGAGTAGGAGAGGAAGAAGCAGGCTCATAGCGGAGGAGCCTGATGTGGGGCTCGATCCCATAACGCTGGGATCATGCCCTGAGCCAAAGGCAGACGCTTAACCGCTGTGCCACCCAGGCACCCCCCATTTTTAATTTTTTGAGTGCCCTCCCTATTGTTTTCCATAGTGATTACGCCATTTCACTGTCCTATGCACAGTTCGCTAGGGCTTGAATTTCTCCACATCCTCGTCAACACTTGCTATTGTCTATAAAACATTATATCTTTTTCAGGTTTTGGTGAAGCAATGTATTTTTGATTTCAGAAATGTACTCTCCTTGAAGCCCTCTAAATGTTTAATTTCAGGAGCTAAATATTTCCCAGAACATTCCTTGAGTAAATGAGTAACTTGCTCTTTTGAACCTAAAACACATATTTGTTTCTTCATTCTTTTGGCTACCACTGTCTTATCCAGCTCTAAAACCTTCTTCAAATTAGTCAGAGGGCGACAAGTGGGAAGGTGTAGACTTCTCACTTTGACAGTCTGCTAAAGATGGAGGGAAAAAATGGTGCTATTCAAAGACACTTAGTAACTTGGAGATTTAGAATTTAGGATGGAAATAGACCCCAATGAAGTAGCAAGAATGTTTGAAAGAGAAGTCACCAACCCACTGCTGCAGAAGGCTGAATTCCAAGGAAATATGCCCAATATCCATGAAGCTGAGAAGTAAGTTTCTGAAGTCATGCCTTTCTATTTTCCTATTTCTCATTTACTTGAAACGTCAGTCATCAGTTGGGGGAAAGCATGTCCTGCTAGTGAAGCATGGAAATTAACCAAATGATAGGATCTTATGCAAGTAACAGTGGATTTGGGTATTTGTATAGTGACCCTGTTACCAGAAATTGCCAGCGTTTGACTTAAAGAAAAGAGCACTAGTTATATTAGTTGTCTATATTGTGATGCTGCAGTATGAGTTAAAAAAAAAAATAAAACTCTTAAAGACATTTATCTTATTTCTATTGTTTGATTTTTCTTGTTTACATTTCTCATTTCGCTAGTAGAAACTTCTAGAAGCAAATGTCTTTTTCACTTTAAATATTAGAACAGGAGAACAAAGTGAAATTGTAATATGTTTAATGTCACATGTATTCACAAGAAGGTAACAATAGAGTCTCAAAAGAATTGTTAATGTGGAAAAAAATCAGAAAATTTTACCTTTTACAGCCAGTGACTGATACATTTTCTAATGCCATCACATAATTTATAAAAATAATTGATAAAAAAATAGCAAGACAGATTTTTTTTAATGTAATGAAAAACAAATATTGGCCTAAACTCAGGGTAGCTCACTTGAAAAGAAATAAAAATAACAAAAGCCTATTAGGTTACGTAAGACAAGATTATGTGGAAGTATAAAAGTTAATAATAAACTAAAAACAAGGCACTTTGTGAGACAGCTAAAAGTAGCAAACCTGAGGACAATGCAATTTTCTTTTCTGTATTTATTCTGTGTTATGATTATCTAGCACGATGAACAAAGTAGAAAGGTCCCTGCCATTATAGAACTTACTATAATTTCTTCTTTGTGGTAAGTATTCAACAATGGAGAATACTTTTATTTTTAAATAAAAATAGGGAGTCTTTTACAACATTTCAACTTAGCCTCTGCTAATCTTAAAAAGCCAAATTCCTTATTAAATTTTGGGTAAGCCTGTATAATAACAAAGTTGGAGGGAGAACACTGCATTTTATAAAGTACAAAAAAAAAACAAAAAAAAACCTCATGAAGCAACAAACAGCAGCGTTAGGATTCCTGTTTTTAGAAATAATTGCTAAAGCTTATCACTTGACTAGCAGGCTTATTTTATGAAGTAATCATTTATGTATAATCAATAAGACTTTGGAGTCTATGGAATTGGTCACAAAGTGGTCATGAAACAGATTTCTTAGAGAAAATTGGGATAGAATAGAGAAAAATAAAGACCTTTGACTTTTCCAGGGGCCTTTTTAGTAGTAGTTGGAAAATAATAAGTAATGTGCAACCATAGTTATAACAGTATTTTATTTCTTTCTAGTCTAGCAAAGTCTTCAGTCAATGCAATAATAAGGGAGGACAATTTTCTGTTGGACGCTAGCAACATAGCCAATAAGCTATTTGACTTATTTTGTTACAATACTCATTTCAGATGGTAGATGGATTTCTATGAAGTTCTAAGAATTATGCTGGAGGATGTTTAACCACATATAATTACTCCAAACTGCCAGTCCCTCAGATGTCTTCTGGAGTATCCTTTTGTTCACTAGGTGTCTCCCTCTTGCATGAGACCCCGTTTAAAGCAATTCCATAGAATTAACTACTGTGGCATCTTGGTAGTAACCTACCATGGCATCTGGTTTCTAGAAAATAGACTACTTTGCTCTGCCATTGGTGGGAGTGAAGCTTAGTGTCTATACAGATTCCTTCTCTTTCTCTGGCCCACCAGCTGCAGCTAGGTTCAGTAGTCCCTTTGAAGACACTTACTTGGCTTGACATGAGGAGGAAGATTTCCCTAGTCCTTGCCCAAACCATATGAGGTTGGGGATGGAAACACAATATACTGACCACTTTCTCCAAAGAAGTTCTTATTAATTAATTTTTTTAAAGATTTTATATATTTATTTAACAGAGAGAGAGCACAAGTAGGGGGAGCAGCAGGCAGAGGGAGAGGAGAAGCAGACTCCCCTCTGAGCAGGGAGCCCAATGTGGAACTCCATTCCAAGACCCTGGGATCAAGACCTGAGCTGAAGGCAGAGACTTAACCAATGAGCCACCCAGACTGCCCTCCAAAGTTCTTTTTTGGCATCTTTCATATCAACTGTTTCATACCTTTTAGGTATCTAGTGGGCCAGTGCTGGCCAAACCAATGTTATAGTCTCCTGGCATCACTTTTAGGATATGGAGATATTTGGTACCTAGTTCACAGTTTCAACCATGGGGTCCTCAGCCAAAACCGAAACAAAGTTCTACTTCCATAGCTTCTACACATCTGACAGATGTAGTTATGCTAGCTTTTTTTTTTTTAAGATTTTATTTATTTATTTGACAGAGATAGAGACAGCCAGCGAGAGAGGGAACACAAGCAGGAGGAGCGGGAGAGGAAGAAGCAGGCTCATAGCGGAGGAGCCTGATGCGGGGCTCGATCCCATAATGCCGGGATCACGCCCTGAGCCGAAGGCAGACGCTTAACCGCTGTGCCACCCAGGTGCCCCTTATGCTAGCTTTTAACTTATTCTTTCAATTAGGGTTTTAAAAAAAACCTTTTTCAGGGTTATGATTGATATACAAAAAGCAGTGTATATGCAAGTGTACAACTTCATTAGTTTGGAGATAAGTATCTCATGCATCGGTGAGGCCATCTAGCCCATAAATATCCATCACCTCCAAAAGTTTTCTCCCACCCTCCTTACTTATTTATTCTTATGATAAGAATACTTAACATAAGATCTGCCCTCTTAGAATTTTTTTTAGTATACATTATCGTAAACTATACCCATTATGCTGCCCAGTAGATCTTTAGAACTTGCTCATCTTGCATAATTGAAACTTTGACCCTCTGACTAATAATTCTCCCAAGCCCCTGTGAAGCACCATTCTACTCTCTGCTTCTATGAGTCTGGCTATTTTAGATTGTTCATATAAGTGGGATCATGTAGGAGTTACTCTTCTGTACCTGGCTTCTTTCACTTAGCATATGTCTTCCAGGTTCATCAATTAGGCTTTTAGTTGGGAGAAGGGATTGTGTTTTGTGGAAAAGACCATTTAAAGTTATTTCTGTTTAGATATATAACTTAGAAACTGAATATTAATTAGAAAGCACAGTTTTTCTTTAAGATTTAAGCACAATTCATAAGTCTAGGTATTTTTGTATAAAAATATAGTTACTTGATTCCATTAACTCATAACAGATTAGGTTCCCTTGAAATTTATTCCTATTTATAAACCTAGTTAAATAAACTTGTTTAAACATTTTATATTACTATGCTTTTTCAACAAACACTACAAATACCTAATGGGGCAAATTTAAAGTACAATAAGCCAATACTTTCTAGATACTTAACTCCTATAAAACCTAATAAATCAAATTTATAAGTGTAGTAAATTAGATTCTCCAAAGCATTTCAAACATCATAAAATCATACCTGGAAGCAAGACTTCCAGTTAAAGATGGCAGATAAAATATAACCATTAAGGTTTGTTTCTTTTCAATATTCAATTTAAATGACAGTAAAGTGATTTTTTAAAAGAAGGAAACAAGGACAAAGGGCAAAATACAAAAGAGGAAATAATAGCAACCATTTTGGAAGCTGGAAAGCAGATAGCTTAGGAGACAGAGAAGCTGACAGAAAAGTTAAGAGGCACCAAATTGTAGTGCAGAATTCCCAAAAGACAGTTGGTGATATTGAGTCTGAAAGATTAAAAAATCTATTTCTAGGGGAACCTGGGTGGCACAGCGGTTCAGCGTCTGCCTTCGGCTCAGGGCATGATCCGGCGTTGTGGGATCGAGCCCCGCATCAGGCTCCTCCTCCGCTGTGAGCCTGCTTCTTCCTCTCCCACTCCCCCTGCTTGTGTTCCCTCTCTCGCTGGCTGTCTCTCTCTCTGTCGAATAAATAAATAAAATCTTAAAAAAAAAAAACTATTAAAAAAAAAATTCTATGAATCAGCTCCACCAGAGGATCTTACAGTAAAGAGTACAGCCTGTAAGCCTCATTGCCAATAAGCTTTTTTAGTTCCTGCTCTTAAGTGGGAAAGCTGTTGAGGTGCATTCCAGAATTTAAACCCCCTTAAATTCTTAATTTCAGCACTCTTAAATTACAGCTTCTAATATGAGAATATTGACCAAACCAAATGCACAGAGAAAAAAAAAATTGGAAGGACAGAAAATATACGGGGGTGTGGGAGACTCCTAAAACATCATTAATAGTCTCAACAGAATATTTTATATCCATAAAACCAAAATAGGGTGATACAAGAAGGAGGAATATTCCAAAACAAAAAATAAAAGCTCTAAAAGATTAAAGATATGATTGCATGAATGAAAAACTCAGTAAAGCCTTTTGAAGGAAATCTTCCCCAATGTAGACCAATAAGATAAGAATGAAAAGAAGAGAAAGATAAATAGGAAAATTAGAGAACCAGTCATGGAAGTCCATCTTCTAAACAAGAGTTTGAAAAAGACACACAAGGGGGAAAACAGAGTGGAGAAAAGTCAGAGAAACTACTCAAGAAAATTTCCCAGAACTTTCAGTTCGTTTAGACATGAGTTTCCAGGTTGAAAGATCCCAGTACCAAGAACAATGAATAAAAATAAGCCCACACCCAGGCATATTATCATGAAACTTAAGAAAACCTTTGACAAAGGAAAGATCCTCACATCTTCTGGAGGACATATTTATTTACTGGATCAAGAATCAGAATGATACCAAACTTCTCTACTGGAAGACAGTGGAGTATGCCTTCAAAATTCTAATGGTGAATTATTTCCTACTAAAAGTTTTACTAAAATTATAAATAATATGTAAGAGTAGAATAAAGCCATTTTCATACATGCACGTCTTTAAAATTTCCCTCCCATAACCACTTTCTTGGGTGCTCCATCAATACAAGAAAATAAAGCAAAAAAAAAAAAAAAAAAAAAAAAAAAAAAAAAAAAAAAAAAAAAAAGAAAGGTATTGAATCCAGGAAGTTGGAGATACTCATAAGGGAGAAGTGAAGGGCATCTCCTGAAGGGCAATTCCACTAAGTTAGCTGCTTTAGATAACAACAGCCCAGGCTGGAGCAGCTCAGAATGGAGAGAGTTCAAGGTTGGCTCTGAGGAGTGGAAAATGAAAGAGGTTGGAGGAACTGCTTTATTTTATAAGAAATACATGAGAACTAACTGTTGACTTTTTTAATTCACAGGAAACTTTGATAAAAATTAAAACTAAGATTGTAAAGAGACAAAACATAATAAATCATCATGTTGTAGAAAATTCACATAAACCCAATTTGAGAAATATTTATTTCTTCATCATCTCTGTGCTTTTTTTGTATACTTTCCTGGTGTTAAAACTTACAATTCAAAGAAGGAGGCAGTTATCATCTCCAGCTATTACAGCAACTATGGTCATTGATTTGGGTTGTGGGTGGTGATTCTGGGTTTCTCAGTGCTACTTCTAGAAAAACCTACCAATATACAGGTTAACAAGCCAAATCCCTTCTTTTAATGGGACTTTTCAAGCCCACCCCTTTTCTTAACAACCTACTAAATCACATGTTCCCTTATTCATTTTTTTTCTCCTATCATCTCAGGCAACTTTTGTCTGAACTAATTTACTAGGTTATATACCTATTATCCACATTACAAGTTATATTTTCTGCCTGATTGAATTTACTACAGTTTTTTTTTAAATTTTACATTATCTCATTTTTCACCATTCTGCCTACTATAGTAATCTGGTTCTTCTTGGAACCTATGTATAAGTAGATAAAGGGGGAAAAAATGAACATCGTAAATAAGTAAATTGTATAATAAATTAAGTGGTAAGTGCTGATGAGTAAAGACAATGGTAAAGGTAGGTCAGGAGTGCCAGGGAAGAGGTGTGTTGCAATTTTCTTTAATGATGTAGGGTAGGTCTCATGAAGAAGATGACAAAGAAGAGCAAAGACCTTTAAGAAGTGAGGGGCTAGCAATGCAGATACCTGAGGAAATAGAATTCCAGGAAGACAGAAAGAAAGGCCCAGAGGCAGGAGCTTGCTTTATGTATTTCAGGAACATCCAAGTGAATGTGATTGGGATGAAATGAACAAGGGAGAATAAATGGGAGATAAGTTTGATGAGATAATGCGGGTCACATCATATATAACATCTTAGAAGCTTTTATTCTGGATTGTAGGACTACAGCCCTTACCCCGAGTGAAACGAACAGTGATGAATGATTTTGAGCAAAAAAAAATGACAAGATCTGACTTATATTTGAAAGACTCGTTCTAACTGAAATGGAAAAAATAGACCAGTGAGTCAATAAGAATGGAAGCAGACAGACCAGTTAGGAAATTATTGCTGTGATTCAGGTAGGAAATAGTGATGGTTTGACCAAGATGGTAGTGATGGAGACAATGAGAAGTGCTCACTTGCTGTTTATATTTTAAATGAAGAGCCAACAGATTTTCCTGATGGATAGGATGAGGGGTTTGAGAGAATAAAGAGAAAGTAAAGATAAACAAAATGAGGAGTTGAGTGTTCCTCCAAGGCTTTTGGCCCAAGCAAATGGATTTTCCCTCATGTGAAATGGGAAATATGAGGGTAGAGCAGGCTTGCAGAGAGTTCGTGAGTTTATTTCTGAACATATGAAGTGTGAGATGTCCAGTAGGGTGTACAAGTGGAGAATAAGCAAGTTGGCTATATGAATCTGGGGTTTGGGGGGGAAATCTGTGCTAAAAATATTGCTTTGGAAGTTTTCATTATGCAGATGATAACAAAAACTTTGATGAGCTCACTTAAAGAGTAAGCACAGACAAATGACCAAGAACTGAAGCCTAGGTGTCTCCAGTTTGGGGAGAAGAAGACCTGGCAAAAGAGACAGAAAGAGCGACCAGCTCAGTAGGAGAAAAACTATGAGATTGTCATGTCCTAGAAGCCAGTGAAGAAAGTGTATGAGGAAGGACTGAAGAGGTCAAGGTATTGAATGAGAATTCAGATGACCAGTGGTTTTATGAAGGTCGAGAACATTGATAACTTGAACAAGAACAATTTCAGTGCAATAGTCAGCCTAGAAGCCCAACTGGACCAGATTTAAGAGAGAACATGGGAAGTATTAGAAATGGCAAATATAGAAAATTTCAAGGAGTTTTTCTGCAAAGGGGCGAAGAAAAAGGGAGTGCTCATCGATGGAGTAAATTGGCTCAAGAGAGGGCTTTTTTAGGGGTGCCTGGGTGGCTCAGTTGTTAAGCATCTGCCTTCAGCTCAGGTCATGATCCTAGGGTCCTGGGATCAAGCCCCACATCGGGCTCCCTGCTTGGCAGGAAGCCTGCTTCTCCCTCTCTCACTCCCTCTGCTTGTGTTCCCTCTCCCGCTGTGTCTCTCTCTGTCAAATAAATAAAAAAAATCTTAAAAAAAAAAGAGAGAGGGCTTTTTATGATGGGAGAAATAACAACATGTTTTTCTGAATGAGAGTAATCCAGCCAGGAGGGGAAAATGTGACAATGTGCAGTGCAGAGTTTCGGAAGGATTGTCTTTGAATAGGTGAGAGAAGAGGGAGCTAAATGAGCTTAAAAATAGGAGCACATGAGAAAGCTGAGTGAGTGGAGGCAGGTGCCAGTAGGAGGGTCAATGTGACCCTGAGAGTCTGTGCAAATTCTTTGAATGCTTCACTTTGTTCCATAAATCAAGTAGCAATATCATCAACTGAGAATATGGATGGAGGGAGAATTTATGAGGGCTTTTTTAGGAGAGAGGAAATGGTGTGAAATCCCCTCCTAGGAGAGTGGAAGAGTGCATAATAAGAAAAGAGAGTACCTGTGCCACACAGCACTCTGGATCCACTGGAGGTTCACAGAAATATCTCTGGAAATCCTGCTTTTCATGCCTCTGTAGTTGAATTTGAAAATACAAAGCAACTTTTAGTTGTTGTTGTTTTTTTTTTAAGATGGACTTTGACTAAAGAATTTTCTCAAACAATAGGCTAACCTTCTCCTAGAAGTCCAAACAGGTCAATGTGTGATCGCTAGTGGGCTTCTGTGTGATGTGTATGCATATATATGGCTGCTGCTGGGCCTAGATCCACTCTACTACCTAGTGTTCCGACTCTCCCTCTTCTTGAAACTTCTCTGGATCCCCTTCCGTATGTTTCCCTCTCTTTCTGGTGTGTATTTCCTTCTTATGGTATTTCTTGATGGAAATGTTACTTGATGAACTGATGGGCGTTACCAGTATTCTTGAGGTGGGGGGAAAAGAGAAAAAACAAAACAGATACTAGAATGTCTGAGGACAGAGGAAGGAAAGATGCAGATATAGATAAGAAATTACTCAGAATGATAGGCCCATGAAGGTAAGTCTAGCCAAACCATGTGCTAAATATGAACAACAACAATAAAAGGAAAGCAGAATGATGGTGTAAGATAGATCTCAGAGGGACATCTAAGCTTATCTTGAGTTACTTTTAGTGGCACTTTCAGATATCGGGTTAACTGAACACCGAACCTCTTATTTAATGATCTAACTTTTCAAGCAAGGAAGAATATATTTCTTGTTTCTTTGTTTTCATTTATTTGCAAGAAATCCATATAATCCCTTTTAAACCAAGCATCTCTTTTTTTTTAAGGCTGAAGTATTTTTTTTAAGTTTCTGAATTTATGTAAGTAATCTACACCCAATGTGGGGATCAAACTCATTGCCCCAAAATCAAGATCCACGTACTCTTCCAACTAAGCCAGCCAGGTACCCCAAACCAAGCAGTTTCTTACAATATAACATAATAGTAAAAAGCTTCCTATCAGGATTTGTATATCTCAGCCGCATGATCTTAGACAAGTAATTTAATCTCTCATTGTTTGGTGTTTTAGTATCTCTGAGTTACAGTGTTTGTCTGAGAATTAAATAGTATTATTACAGATAAGCTACCTTTTACTACTTATTCCTAACATTCCAAGGTCATACAGCTAGTAAACAGTGGAACTGGAACTATTGACTGCCCCCACCAACACAAATTTTAAATCTGATTTTTGTAGGCCCCATGACTAACTACTTTCCACTTGGAAATAAAATCAGAAGGCAAGAATGAGTCTTTCTTGATCCTTGAATTGAAAACTCAATTTTTACAGGAAGAAAAGAGTTTACATATGATTTCTCTGAGGGTATCAGTTTTTTCTGTATCTTGCAGGGTGTACTGACTCGATGGAATATTTAAATATAAGTTTTTCAGTTAAAGAGAAAGGAGAGGACACCTGGGGTCTGCAAGCTACAGGTGCATTTTTGACACACTGCTGCCCCCTGCTGCCTGCTGCATAACTTTACTTTTTCACACACCCTACCCTTCTAAAATTAACAAGCTGAATCTCCCTCCCATTATAAAGTCCTACTAAGAGGAAACTGAGGCCCTGAAGTGTCCAAGGTGACACTAATGGTGGAAAATTTAGGATTAGACTACTGAAAAGCCACTTCCTGTTTTGCTGTATTGTCCCTCCCCTATTGAATGTCAACAAATTATTTGATACCTACTATGAGCCTGGTGCTATTAGAAGCACTCAAAATGGAGACGTGAAAACCCAGAAATCTGCACTGATAAAACTCGTATTCCTGTATGGGTAAATAACCAAAAAATAAGGAAAAATATCAATAAATAAAATCATTTAAAGTTATGATTGATACATTAAATAGCAATAATGATAACTCATATTTACGGGTCACTATGAGAAGAGCAAGCTAAAGGCACTGTTCAGAGTGCTTTCTGTGATTTGCTTCATTGAATTCTCATAGCAACTCTCAATTAGCTCTTTGACCTTACAGGTGAAGATACTGAGCCAAGGCCAGAATGATCCTAAGAGGTGGAACCAGGACTTGAAACAGAACTCCTCTGACTCCAGAAGTATTTAGGGCAGTCTTCTCTAGGGAGATGAAACTAAAGAGGAGAAACCAAGCTTTTGAAGATCAGGGGACAGCAAGCCAGGCAGAAGGAACAGCATGTGCAAAGGCCCAGAAGTGGAAGTGAGTTTGGAATGTCTAGGTGCAAAAAGAAAAAAGAGCCACGTGCCTCTATTAGGGAAGCCTGCAGGGCAAGCAACAGAGGCTAGGTCATGCTGAGGAGCTGGGATTTTATTCTAAATTACAAGAGAAATTTATTCTAAGTTACAAGAAATTATTGGAGAATTTTAATAGGAGGAATAACCTTATTCCTGATAAGGAGCTCACTCTGAATATTGAAAGGAAAAAGGATTGTAGGAGGACAAGAGTTGGTAAAGGCAACTAGTTGGAGAATAGTAACTTCTGTCCCACCTAGACCTCCTTCCTCTTCCCAAGGCCTAACATGTATGAGTGTGCATGTTGACCCCTTCACAAGGGGTCATAGACCCAACCAAGTCTATGATTTGTGGCTGAAAATCAACCTCAACTCTACTCACCAAACCAATGAGCCCCATATCACCAGGCCCAGTTGGTGTGCTATATCCACCAAAAATTCTTTTTTATTCCTCATTTGCATACAGGTGCCATACTGAATAGTGCCAGGATTTACTCCATTCATCTCTGCATCCCAAACAGCATGTAGACCTAGCACCAGAGCATATACATAGTAGCTTTTTGATCCACCTGGTTTACTTGATTCTGATTTAACCGAGTCTGGTTGTAGAACGTAAGACCATAAGCTCAAGGTGTAGACTCTGTTTCGATTATTCACCCAGGCTGTATGCAGAAAGGAATCAAGTTGAGGGTCCCAGCAAGCCCAGCTAAACAGCTACCATATCTCAATCTCAAACAGGGCAAGTAAAACTTAAGTGTCTATTAGATTGTTGAGATTGTAGTTTTTATTCTCTAACTGGCAATTGATAGGACATGTGGCTCTGTCTATTTGAGGGCTGGTTTCTTTCTTGTTTCCAACAAAGTAAATCCTTAAAGTAAAACGGACTAAGAGGAATATTAACACCAATATTGCTATGTAAGAGAAAAGTTTTGTCAGCTTTTAAATTAATTGAAAATTAAATTAATCGTCTAGTTCACTTGGCAGTTTGTAAAAGTTGCCCTGGAATTAGTCAAGCCAGCGGTCCTCTTGGTTACACACAAGAATGGAGGCATGATGTTGGGCCCCCACAGAAGCCTTGGAAACCTATTCCCTTCCCCTAAATACTGCTTACTTATCTGCTATTTCATTTTAAGAACTTTATTATTTATTTGAGTTGTAGCTCTTCTTTGGAGACTTCTTGAATTCTCATCTGTCCTTCTGCCTCGAGTGCAAATGAGTTCAACACCTCTTCTAAGAACAAGTTCAGTTAATGAGACCAAAAATCACTGGTACCTAAAATTTCAGAGGATGCTAGCCTGGGGTGATCTGAGGCATGAAATCTGGAGCCCAAAGACGCTGGTAAAAATAGACTGATTCACATTGCTGTTAAGAGTCAAAAGGAACCTATGAAACACAAACAGCAGAGTTGGGCACAAAGAAACAAGAACTGGTCTCTCTTCCCTTAAAAGGTGCTCAGTCTTATATAATCTCCTTGTCTGTGGGAGCAAGTCTACCCAGGAGGGAGAGTGGCCAGTGGGAGATTCTAGATGTGGGCCAGACGTGGCCTGTGGACCACCGATTTGCAACCCTTGCTTTAAAATTGCACTAGACTCCCGGGTCCCAGGACTCTGAGGAAGAAGCATGTGCAGAACTTGCTTTTTGCTTTATTAACAACCAGTCACATCGCTACATTCTCTATTCAAATGGAGGCATCATTTTCCCTTAAGAATGCCAGAACTATACTTCATGGGCGGGGGGGGGGGATTAATAAAGACAGCATTTATCAATTTTCTGTGGTCACTTTTACCAGCATTCAATGGCAGTGGAAGTGGCCTTTTCCTCCTTGCTTGTAAATGAGCCCACAGGTGTAATAAGAATAAGGCATATCCGATAAAGGTGGCATATAAAACCTTAGAGCAGTATTCAAATTCTCTTTAACTCATGAAATTAGAATTCAGCACACACTTTAGTATTTTTGGAAATGGGGCCTGTGGCATGTCTTGCTACAGGCTAAGAGATCCACGTTAGAGGAGAGCAGTTGATAGGAACGCTTGTAAAAGAAACTGTTGAATAAGGCTTTAGATTTTTGAAAATGCATTTGAAGTGTTTTTTATTCTTAATTTTGTTATTTCAATTTACCATATACTATTTTCAAAATATAAATTTTTGCAAAAATTTCTACTAAATTTCCCTTTTATCTAGTTATTCATTCAGTTAATTCAATGTTTATTAGCAGCTACTGGTACCAAGAACCCATCTAAGTACAAGAGATCCATCAATTAATAAAAAGGATAAAGATCCCTGCCCTTAATAGCTTATATATCAAAACTAGTAAGTAATAAATTTCCTGGTACATTAGGAGGAAATAAGTACAATGGAAAAAGTGAAAGTAGAGCAGGTTAAGAGGGGCTGGGGCTAGAGGTATGTTACACTGTGTTTTTCTTTATTTTTTTAAGATTTTATTTATTTATTTGATAGAGAGTTAGCCAGAGTGTGCAGATAATTTTGCTTACCTGAATATTCAGAACAACAAATGCAGTTCAGAGAAGTATAATGGAGAAAAACAATTTCCAACGATTACTCTGTGCCAACTGCTACTCAATTTTTTTATGTAGAATTTTAACTGCTTGAAATGCAGTAAAGGAAAGAACTAAAAGCAAAACGGTTTTTTTGAACAACTACGAATACCCTAAATAAAATTCAGACGAAAGAAAAAGATCATCATAAATGATGGTGTTAATGATTCACAGATGTGTATGCTGTGTGTCTGAGTCCTTTCTGTATGTGTTTTTAATCTCCTAATTTTAGAGCATTTTCTAAAAATAATCAGATAGTGAGGCAGGTCTGCATTTCTGCAGATTCATGATATTTAGAATCCACAAAGGGATTA
Organism: Ailuropoda melanoleuca; assembly: GCF_002007445.2. Lineage (NCBI taxonomy): Eukaryota > Metazoa > Chordata > Mammalia > Carnivora > Ursidae > Ailuropoda > Ailuropoda melanoleuca. The sequence goes on from NC_048226.1 coordinate 73,173,586, forward strand.
TTATTTATGTGTGAAATTGCCTCCCTGGCAACACAAATGTATCCCATGAAACAAAAAACTGTTCATGAATATCTGAGATTATATTTTAATTTGGATTTATGCTTAACATTTGTATTAAGTGAACCAAAAGTTGTGAAATTCAAAAGCAACTGTTTTTAAGCTATGTATTACATAGCTGGATAGTAATTCCATCTAGTGTCTTTTAATATTTTTGGAAAGCATAAAAATATAAAACAAAACTCACGAGCAGAACTGTTGCTAATTTTGAAGGGCTTAATATTTATATTCATATGATCCAGATGGAATACAGTCAGGATGAAATTTTAGTATAAGTTTTGTCTTTGAATATAGTCTGAAGAATTTAATTCACAACTACGGATATCTTGCTTTCAGAAAATTAACGGGTGCTACCTCATGTTTTAAGTAAATGTAACTGCCTTAAATGGAGCCTGACTCTGTGAAGAATGTATTATTGCCTGCCAGATGCTATCCATATATGGATTAGTATCAGTTATGGATTATGGATCACAAATGGCTAAATGACTGGGGTCATATTTGATCAAGCTGACAGTGTGACTTATGAAATTCATTTATCCTCCAAGATTGTCATTAGTTTTAGCTATTCCTCAGGACAATTTTTGCCTGTAAGCCTCTGTTCTTGCCCCAATACACCTGATTCTTACATGGCTCAGGAAGGCACAAGTATGAACACTTTTTTGCATAAGCACACACAGGTGTGCAGGTAACCTTTTCTATCTTGCAGGGAACCATGGGGTGAGACAACCCTGTAAACTCTGTAGAATCAGAAGGCCTCCGTTAATGTATGAGGTCTCGCGCGTGACCCCACAACAGGGGAGAATCCAGGGATTATCAGAGGCAACTTCATGATGTCCCCTTTACCCCATGCCCTAGGCTTTGCGGGATTGTGAAGAAAGCACCTTCACAGTAGCCAATGTTTAACTAGAATTTAACCAAGAAGGAACAGTTTATTTCCACTATCAGAGGTTGATGTTAATGGGAGGCCAAGAGTACCTCTAGTCTTAATTAATTAGATGTAGAGAGCAAACAGCAGTACAACTAAAATAAAGACTTACCAGCTCACCAAAATGAAAGCCTATCATCTATAAGACCTCAGGGGTGCTGGTGAGAAAGACCACCACTGCAAGTGCTTCAGAATGTGGTCAATTAAAGTGACTATTAGGCAACTGTTACAAAGTCTCACATTCGACCTCCTAAAACAATAGAAACCCAACCCACGAAAAGAAAATTCCAGTGATTAATGAGATTACTTGTTTTGTTTGGAGTTGGCTCCAAAAAGTTGACTAATAGCAGAAAAATTTAAAACATTCAAGTCTGTTTATTCAGTATTTATATAACTATTACTCCAAAAGAAATATATGAATCTAGATTTAGTACCATTTAAAAGGTATTTAAGGGTGCCTGGGTGGCTCAGTCAGTTACACTCTGCCTTCAGCTCGGGTCATGATCCTGGGGTCCTGGGATAAAGCCCTACATCGTGCTCCCTGCTCAGCGGGGAGCCTGCTACTCCCTCTCCTTTCCACTCTTGCTCTCTCTGTTGCTATCTCTGCCTCTGTCTCTCTCTCAAATAAAATCTTTACAGAAATAAATAAAATTTTAAGAAAAGGTATTTAAGCAGTTAAAGATCACAGGCAAGGTAGGCTTCAAGTATAAGTAATAACAAATTACTTTAACAATACCTTAAATTTTTGGTAGCAAGCCAAATGGTGGTTTTTTTTTTCCTTTTCCGCCAATTGGAAGGTGATGGACTGTTCTTGTGATAACAAGAAACTAAGTTGTTTGTTCTATGACTGTTCAGTGGCCCAAGTACTAATTGACTAAATGGCACCATGGCCTTAAAAAAATTAACATCTTAGCAATTGAACTAAGTTTTGAGGTATTCATTGATCACTGTTAGGTTCACATTAATCAAAGAAGTGCCAAGTACAAGTATGTTAATCTGTGAGGTTTAGGGCAAAATTTATTGTACTAAACAAACAAAAAGAAGTATTTTTCCCCCTCATGCCCTCAATTTCTCATGTCCCCAGGTTGTTGTTTTTTTTTTAAAGTCTTTTAATTTGGAGAAAATTATGAACAAATGAGAAAGGAGGGGCTTTGTAGACAAGTTCAATGGCTTCACTGAGAAGACGTCTTTTCATTAAGGAGGCTAGCTAAGGGCAAATAAGAGGATAGTATTACCTCCTCCTCACACACAACACACACTGTTCTTTGTTTCCAGTGGCTGTTTATTACTGAGAGGAGGAAATGTCAGGATCCCTTCATCAGATGCTAATTCAGCATCTGAAACAGTAAAAATTGGTGGAAGGACATGAAATCAGTCCACCATAGTGGTGAAAATGTTTACTAATTAAATACAATTGTAACTCAGTGCTCTGAAATAAAAAGAACTTTGAGTGTGAAGTCAATATTTGCATGATTAGAGAGACTTCTTACTTTATGTATCTTTCTTCAAATAACTGGGTCATATTTATTCTTCAACCAGGAACAAAAAGAGATTCTTTTTCTTTTGGTCCACAGATGTAGTGGATTGTTATCAAGTTTCTTACTGGGAAAGGTTAAGTTAATATTTTGACAACAGATAAAATCTTCAAAGTGAGCCACAAGCTTAAGTAAGGAGAGTTAGATTTTATAGGCTAGAATGTCAAGGATAAAAAGAAAGGGTTTGCAAGTCATGCAGTGATGATTATTCTTAGCGTAAAGTTTACATCCCTCCGTCTCAACAACTCTCTTAACATGTCACCTTGTCCTTTATAGTCAGGTGTTGAAAGAGACCTTAGAGAGTCCAAGAGTTGCGAATTCATGTTCTTCTTTGGAGTTGTAAATGTCTATATCCATCATTTGCAAATAATAGGAGTGATAGAAACCACAGGTATTTGAGAGCTTATGCCCTATCTAAAGACATTCAAATCAGTTTGAAATAAAGATTGCGTCTTCCAAACAAACCCATCCACAAAATAAATGCGGCCTTTGTACCCCCAATATGCTACCCTCTGACTTAGCCTAACCCAAACAGCATTTTCTTCTAACCTATTATCCAAGCTTCAGATCCCTTCTTAAAATTCCTGCCAAGTGGCCATTCACTTCCGTTGGAATAATTTCAATGACAAGAACTCGTCACCTTTTGAAGCTGCCAAGGTTTTGTCCATTATATCAGTGATGGTAGTGAAAGTAGTCTCTTTTGTGGTTGAGGATATTAATAACAATGATTTGTGAACTTTAACAGCATATTACTGAGACCATCAAGAACCCCAGAGGCCTCTCTGTTTTGTGATTGTTACTTGAGAGTCTGTCACTGCTGAGGGTTCTAACTCTTTGTTTCATGGATGGTACAATCAGTTCCTTAACTCCAAAAAGCATCCTCATATTCAACTATATTATTCCGAGTTTACTCGCATTGCTCATGTTATGTAGGATCTTAGAGAGGACCATTTTCCATTAGCATTTGTTTCATCCCAACACATATAAACTGTGTAGTTTCTTGGTACTAGGCCTGAGCTAGGTCTTGGTATACAAGGGGGGAAGGCTCTGCTTTCCTTAGACTTACATTCTAGTTAAGGAAATGGACAAAACACAAAAGAATTTAAAAGTTCTCTGAAAGGAATAGAAGCTGAAGAGGCAGACAGGAGCCAGATCACGCAGGGACTTCTAGGCCACCTGATGTTTGCAGTTTTCTAAGAACATGATGAGAAGCTACAGAAAGATTTTAAGTGGAAGAATGACATGACTTTAGATTTTTTTTGAAGAGGAAAAATGCTAACACATAGTGTACAAAATTCAGCAAATACAAAAAGTATGTTAAAAAGAAAATACATCATGCAAGATACCATCACCCAAAGCCAAGCATGGAATGGGAGGTATAGGAGAGAGAGTTCTGTACTACCAGTTCACGCTAGTATAACAGAATACGACACATTAGGTGACTTAAACAGCACACGTTTATTTCTGACAGTTGTGGAGACTGGGAAGTCCAAGATCAAGATGCCAGCAGATCTCCTGTCTGAGAAAGACACTCTTCCTAGTTTGCTTTCTTGTTATATCCTCTCATGGCCAAGAGAGGATTCTGGTCCTTTCCATATGAAGACTTTGATTCCATCCTGGAGCTCCACCCTCATGACCTAATCTAACCCTGATGACCTCCCAAAGGCTCCACCTTCTTATACTATCCCAACGGAGTAAGGGTTTCAACATATGAATTCCTACAGTCCATACAAGTTCCCAAGACTCTTATTCTCTAGTATACATTCCCTGTAAATCTTTTTCATTCAATGAGCATGGGCAGGAATATAAATATGAAGACATCCCTCCCATGATCAGGTTATGTTGTATGGCAAGGGTGAAAGGATTTTGGAAATGTAATCAGAGTCCCTAATCAGTTGATTTTAAGATATTTCAGAGGGAAATTATTCTGGATGGACCTGGCCTAATCAAGTGAGCTCTTTAGAAGAGGGTCTAGTGGGGTGCCTGGGTGGCTCAATCGGTTGAGCGTATGCCTTCAGCTCGGGACATGGTCTTGGGGTCCTGGGATCAACCCCCAGGCTGGGCTCCATGCTCAGTGGGGAGTCTGCTTCTCCCTCTGTGCTCTCCCTCTCTTTCAAATAAATTAATAAAATCTTAAAAATAAATAAATAAAAGAGGGACTAGAGATCTTAGACAGAAGTCAGAGATATTCAGATGAGGCAAATATGCTTTTCCATTGGCTCTAAGAAGCAAACTGTTGTGTGGAAAGGCCAATGAGGCCAGGGACAGTCATGGGGGATTGTCTAGTTACTAAAATCCTCAGGCCTACAATTGCAAGGAATGAGGTTGTGCCATCAACCGATGAACTTGGAGGAAGCTCAGATGAGACTGCAGCCCCTTCCAACACCTTGATATCATCAGCCTGGTAAGATCTTCAACAGAGAACCCCACAAAGTCATGCCTGGACTCCTGTTCTAAAAACAAAACAACAACAACAACAACAACAACAACAACAACAACAAAACCACCTGCGTAATAAATTATGAGATAATAAATTTGTGTTGTTTTTAAGCTGCTAAATTCATGGCAATTTGTTACATAACAATAACAAATTAACACAAAGGGAATGACATGATCTTCTTCATGAGTAAACTGAGGAACAAGAATGGAGAACAGTTAGAGTCACTGTCATGATCCAGGCAAAAGATAGGGGCAGCTTTGGAGTAGGATGCTGGCAGTTGACGTAGAGAGATTTTAAATAAATTTGGGATTGAAACAGGGCTTGCTGATAAATAGGATTTGGAGGAGGAAAGAAAGGAAATAATCCAGAATGATTTTTAGGATTTTGTCATGAGCAAAGGAGTGGTTGGTAGTGCTATTTACTAAATCTTGAAAGAATAGAGGATAAACATTTTGGCCTACAGGGTGGGGTCAGAAGATGGTGCTCAGTTTTAGAAATACATTTTGAGGTGCCTGGTTGGCTCAGTGGGTTAAATGTCCAACACTTGATTTCAGCTCAGGTCATGATCTCAGGGTCGTGAGACTGAACCCTGCATTGGTCTCCACACTCAGTGAGGAGTCTGCTTCTGTCCCTCTCCTTCTCCCTCTGCCCCTCCCCCCACCTTTTTTAAGAAAAGAAATACTGTATTTCACCAAGTTAGTAGTTAGATATACATTACATGTATTTGCGTATGTATGTATATAAATATCTATATGCATATACATATGCATGTATATATATAAAATATTATTTGTCTTAAAGTTAGGGTGGTAGTATCATTCATTTTACTTTTTATTTACTTAACAGTAAAAACATGAATTTTAATGATTGCATAATATTCCACTGTATATTAATCTCAAGTATTTAGCCAGTCCCTTATTCCTCTATTATTCTATGGTTAAACCAGTTTTTATTCTTTTCACTTTTATGAGTGATGTCCTAGTGAATATTCTTTTCTAATTTATTTTAATTCCAGCATAGTTAACATACACTGTTATATTAGTTTCAGGTGCACAATATAGTGATTCAACTCTTCCATACCTCACCCAGTGCTCATCACAACTGCCCTCCTTAATCCCCATCACCTAACTCACCCATTCCCCCACCAACCCCCTCTGGTAACCATCAGTTTGTTCTCTATAGTTAACAGTCTGTTTCTTGGTTGTTGTTTTTTCCTTTGCTCATTTGTTTTGTTTCTTAAATTCCACTTATGAGTGAAATCATATGGTATTTGTCTTTATGATTCTCAGTATCTCAGTTCACTAGAACTGGAGTTCCTGGGTCTGATGGGTATGAACATTCTTATGATTTTTAAAATTCAAATGTATTAAATCATCTTCTAGATAGGTGGGAGCAAATTACACTCCCTCCAATGGTATATGAGAAGTTGACCACTTTCACCACTGAGTATTTCTACTATTAAAAATATCTTTGCCAATTTAAAGGTGAAAAAAAAAACACTTCTCTATTAATTTATCACAGCCTGTGTATCTTGAAGGTATGCTTCAGTGTTTGGTTTTGTTTTCTTTTGTTCTCTCCTGCCTGGCCTGAACCCTCTCACTGTATTCCAACTGCATGTGACTGGAGTCAGGTTCTGTTGTTAGCACCAGGAGGAGATAGAGTGATGCCAGTAAGCCAGTCATCCTTTACGAAAATATGGGAATTTGTTCTGATAGATTTCCCAAAATTAGTTCTAAAATCAGCAGGTCTTGATGTGTCCTCATCCTCAAATTAGTTTCCCTCCAAACACATAGAGTGTAAAATAGTTTTTATACAGTTTGCAATATATAAAAGGAAGAACCAAAAAAATTACTTTTAATGTTCTTCACCTTGTTTTTCTACATTTTTAAAATGGTATATAGTAGATGATACTACCATCCTTCTGAGCTAAAACTATCAATTAAAATCTCTACAATATATCGCAAGAAGTGGCGATTAAAAATGTATTCAGTGTATTAGGTTGTATATTATTTAATAATGGTTGCCTGTGGGTGATGGGCTTATGATGGGTGGTTATTTTATTTTTATTACTTTTTTGTATTGCGTAGGTGTTTAATATTGCATATTAGTAGTCTTCTCTAAAAATAAAGACTTTAATAGAACTTTAAATTTTAATTAAAAAGCACTTTAAAATGTCTTAGAAAACATTTCCTTGAAGTTGTTTTAAAAATCAAGAATAAACAGAAGCAACCTAAACATTTGTAGGGATTAAATGGAAAAACTTGAAAAACCAGTCTATGCAATGTACTAATTATATGCCATTACACTTGACCTCAAACCAGCAATTACACTTTTGTAAAAACCCAAACCATCTTTTATTTTTTTATCTTTTTTCCAAACCACTTTTTAAGTATATTTTCAAACACCTTTGAAAAATGGATCAGGAAAAAAAAAAATTCAAAAGGACTGTGACTTCCTTTTGGTGAAGGGATAAGCCAGGATGCTGTGTAGTCAGAAAGCTTGGCTTTCAGAGGGAAAGAAAACCTGTCACAGCTCAGCATCAAGCACAAATGTTAGTTATTAAATGGCATTTGCAAACCACATTAGAAGTCCTGCAGGCGTCTCTTTATTAATGATTATATCTATTGTTTGAATTTTTTCATGTGCTGGATACTCTGCTATGTGCTGTACATGCACTCTCTTTGTGAAGACTTAAAAATTTTTTTTTTAGTTATCCAATTTTATGAATGAGGAAACAGACCAGAGAGAGCACTTGCCTAAGATCACCCTTTGGTCAACAGTGGGGTAGGGTTTAATCTCAGGATGGTTTTATCCTAACGCTTGCTCTCAGCTATGACTTGTAACCCTTACCCTGGTATCCCATCTAAACTGCTTGTCTTCCAAGTATAAACAATTGACCCTCCACTGCTTTCAAGAATAGCTGTCGCTGAGTCAGACCACAGGCAACTTGCTTCTCTGTCATTATCGCTTCTAATCGTAGCTCTTCGCTGCAGCACTTGCTGGGTGCACAGCCTCACTCACTGGCCCACTTTGCTTCAAGCTGGAAACCCCACATTCTTCATTTGACCCCTAAACACAACTAAACATTAGAGTGACACTTTATTGGATTTTGAAGGTTGGAAGAGAAGGTGATGAAGGTGATTTCTTTTTTTTTTTTTTTAAGATTTTATTTATTTATTTGACAGAGAGAGAGACAGCCAGCGAGAGGGGGAACACAAGCAGGGGGAGTGGGAGAGGAGGAAGCAGCCTCCTAGTGGAGGAGCCTGATGTGGGGCTCCATCCCAGAAAGCCAGGATCACGCCCTGAGCCGAAGGCAGACGCTTAACGACTGTGCCACTCAGGCGCCCCGGTGAAGGTGATTTCTGCAAAAAGCAGGAAACAGTATTCAGTATCAGTAGATTTGGTATCAGTCACCGCTGTTCCTAAGAACTTACCCACAATTCCTCAACACAGGTGATTTCTTTCTCAGGCTCAGGCCTCTTGACACATTGCTGGAACCTTTCCTTTTCTTCTGCAGCCTCTTCTAATAACCTCCATCTGGCTTCCAACTCTCCAACATGTCCGGGAACTGGGAAGGTTGCACGGCTGTTGAGCTCTCCACCCCCCATTCCAGTCTAAGCCCTGGCCCTAGGCTTGTACTGAATGACTTGCCAAGATATTCTGCTTGGGATAGTGCCATCCACTCAGGAGCTCTACCTTCTCCTTTACAAAGGATTGGCTGTGGATTTGAAATCACATTTTTTTCTTTAGCTTCTCCTGAATCAAATGCTTCCACTCCAGTAACCTCAGGAAACCTTATATATTAGTCAGGGAAACAGAACCATAGGAAATATATAAAAATATATATATATTATATATATATATATAATAAAATATAAAATATATTTAAATATATATAATAAAATATAAAAAATATTTAAAATATCTCCAAAGAAACACAACCATAGGAAAATATATAAAATATTGCATATTATTTATATATATTATTTGTTTTTATATACATGTACATATAAAATATATAATAATACATAAAAATTTATATAATCTATCCATCTCTCTACTTATATTTATTTTTAAAAATTGGTTCATGTAATGTGGGAGCTGGCACACTAGAAATCCACTGGGCAAGTTGGCAGGCTGGAAGTTCAAGTTAGAATTGATGTTGCCGTCTTTAGTCTTAAATCTGCAGGGCAGACCAGGCAAGCTGGAAAGGTTTCTGTGTCCCAGTCTTGAGCCCTAATTCCTTTTTCTTCAGAAAATTTCAGTCTTGGGGTGCCCGGCTGGCTCAGTTGGTTAAGCGTCCAACTCTTGATTTCGGCTGAGGTCATGATCTCAGGGTCCTGGGATCGAGTCCCACATCAAGCCCCACATCAGGCTCCCTGCTCAGCAGGGAGTCTGCTTCTCCCCCTTCCTCTGCCCCTCCCCACCATTCATTCTCTCTCTTTCAAATAAATAAATAAAATCTTAAAAAAAAAAAAGAAAAGAAAATCTCAGTCTTGTCCTTTAAGACCTTCAAGTGATTGGCTAAGACCTATCCACATTAATAGAGGGTAATTCAATTTACTCAACATCCAGAGATTTAAATGTTTATATCATGTAAAAATTACCTTCACAGCAACATCACAATTGGTGTTTGACTAAACAACTGGGAATATCTACTAGCCAAGTTGACACATAAAATTAACCATCACATTGTAGATATTTGAATTCCTGTTACATGCCAGGCACAATCATGAACTTACCGTCAGTGTGCTTAAAGATTAGTTGGAAATTATTCACCTATAGTCCTTTGAAATGGCCCATACTTTCAGAAAGATCCATTTACCCATTATGCCCTCAACCCCTGTATGCAGTACCATCAGATTTACAGAATTGGGGTGAGGCGAAGACCTCCAACGATAGCTTTGGCTTCATTGTGTTAAAAGTAGGGAAGCACCACCACCCTAGGGGGACTCTGGACATGGTCCCAGTTATTCCAGGCAAACAAGAAAATTTATAGTTGTGGAGGAGCTTTGTTAGCTACTGAGAAGAAACTGTCTTCGGGTGTAATGGTGATGGTTGTATGGCATGATGGAGATGGACAGTCCTAAGCTGAAAATCCTAGAGTTGAACAAAGCTCTACAATGTTAAACAAAACCTTCCTTTTTCCTTTCATTGCCTATAAAATAGGAGTAATATTTTTTCAGAACTTTAGTAAGGTCAAATGAAAAAAATACATAAATTTTCCAGCAGCATGTTTCATACTATTTAAATGGTAGTTTTCTTTTTTTTTTTTAAGATATTATTTATTTATTCGACAGAGATAGAGACAGCCAGCGAGAGAGGGAACACAAGCAGGGGGAGTGGGAGAGGAAGAAGCAGGCTCATAGCGGAAGAGCCTGATGTGGGGCTCGATCCCATAAAACTGGGATCACGCCCTGAGCTGAAGGCAGACTTAACCGCTGTGCCACCCAGGCACCCCTAAATGGTAGTTTTCTTTTGAGTCAAGGCTGAGTCACAAGAAATTAAAACTGACCCAATCATATTTTTAAAAAGATAGAGATGATAATGATTGGGCAAGCAGCAACACCCACAATCCAAGCTTCATGGAGATAAGACTTAGTCCTAGAAAGTCAGGAGTCAAGGTTGTCTCCCTCTTCCTGCTTCCCTAAGGTTTTCCATTTTCACTCTTTTCTGTAAGTCTTTCCCATTCTCCTGTATACACTAGCTTCTTTCCTTACCCATTAGTTTCTGCATGGCTTTTGTTGTTATGACTTCAATTAGGTTCTAACTCTACACAGTCTTTGATCTTCAGAATTCATCTCATAGTTATGATTGCCCAGACTGTCTGCCCATGGAAGAGCAGCTCTTGAGTCAAGTATTAGGTGAGACCTCATCCTACAGTCTGCTCAAGGAAAGGCTCATGAAGATCCCTGTGCCAGCAGAGGCCCCTCTATGGGGCTGGGGGATATGTAGACTTGGATGACATCCCTAGACATGCCCGCCACTTGTAGCTGCAATGAAATCATATCACCTTGAACTTACTCAGACTCAAACACCATATAAAGTATAGAATATGCCTCCATTACTGTTACCTAACCTCACAATGAATAAGTCTACTAAAATTATAGAGCTTAATCTGAATAACAGAACTAAAAAGTTGAGTATACCAACAAGCAAACAGAAACACTGCATAATTCCCCATCCATATCCCATTCCCCACTAAGGTTTCATAGCTATTTTAAAGGCGATGTGGTTTGAGTGTCTAAATATCCGCATATAGACTTTCCTTCTGTTCTTCCTTAAAACATACTTTAATGTTCTTAAGCACTTCTCCATGTGTGGTGTATGCACAAAGCCATGCATACCATGTGTATGGATGATTTAATGATTTTTTTCAATCATAAATTTGGCAATACATATTTCTTAGCGCTTCCTTATTGACTTAAAAATTGCCCTTATGAGGGCACCTGGGTGGCTCAGTCGTTTCAGCCCCCAACTCTTGGTTTCCGCTCAGATCCTGATCTCAGGATCATGAGGTCAAGTCCCATGTCTGGCTCCACACTCAGTGGGGGGGAAGGGTCTGTTTGAAGATTCTCTCCCTCTGCCCCTCCCCCCACTTACACATCTCCCCCACCTCAGAATGAATAAATGATTCTTTAAAAAAAAAAAATTGCCCTTATGTAAGCTGGTACTCCATGTGGTGACATTATCATTCATTGGTCATTCCAAATGGAATACAGGTATTCTGATTTATAGGTGGTGCTGATTAATAAATTTATTTGATTAGTTTGGTTAATTATATTGCTAAAATAGATGGTAGATCAGGAAGCGATCTTACTAAATTTAATTTAAAAGACTTATCTAAGGTGTATTCAACTAGTTCATTTTAGAGCCAAAATATTTGACTCCCACACGTGTGCTTCCCTTCCCGAATTTATTGTCTTCCTGTAAGATTTGCTTACTACCCAGTTATATGAAAAACATAGGCTGTTAATAGCCAGTAACTGCAAAACAGGAAAATATGGCTGTCTCAGGACAAGGCATTGCTAGTAACGGAGAGAGAGTGCAACACTTATTCCCTATGTTCATGGGAACATATGTTCATATGTACCATCTTTTAACAGGGAACACAATCGCATATTTACTCTGCATATTTATATGAACTTTAAAAATGCTTAGATACCAACTTTTCATTTTCTGTCATATACAGTATTGTCGATAACCACCAAATTAGATATGGTATTAGTTTTTGGTTTTCTATGAAATTCTATGAGTATTGTTCTTAGTAAGACTTGTAGCATTAGAAATCACTGCTTTTGAATTCATCCATGTGTTTTCCTTGTACAGATGCAGAAATTTAAGCAGTAGCAAAATTCAGTTTCTTTACTAAAGTGTTGATTGCATGATTTTAAGCCAGGGACAAAGAGAAAAGAGGGAGAGTTTTATTGAATAAAACTGTCTCTTGCCTTTCCAGCACACAGCTGATTAAGAAGTGCTTGTACAGCCCTTTGGAATAACATGGAAGATAGGCCTAGTATTTGATAATTGTTACGTAAGTTTTTCTTGTTTTCAGAATGGTTCTCAAAAAGTTTATATAATATGCCTGAAGATTATACCAGGAAAGAAGCATTTCAGAAACGATTGAAGCTGCTTTTATATGTGCACAACCATGTGAGTGTATGTATGTGTGGCCTGTGTACACGTGTATGTACATGGTCCCTACATCTCTTTGCACAAAGCATTTGAGGTACCACGGGATGTCATTCTGGATAAAAAGCCACATCAGATTAGAGTCAGTTAATAGGTGAGATGCTACAGAATGCCCTCTTTGGCTTAGATTTCTTGAAATCTTACAAGTTGAAGAAGGTGAGATCCTGGGACTTTTAATTTGCACCAGGGTAAAATCGTTCCCTTGTGCTGAAAGGGTGTGAGGAAAAGATTTATTTGGGGAAGGCAAGCTTTTAGAAGAGTTTACTGTACAATTCATAAAGAAACAATCTGTAATATTTTGCATTTGAAAACCAAAATGTTAAAGATTATTTATCGAAATTAAAAAAAAAAATACGGGAATTAAAACACAAGGGTAAGGTATGGCTGCCTTTCAGCATTACTGATCTGGTTTCTTGTGTGCTTTCTATTTGTACAGGTCAGATGTTCTTCCTTCTCCCACTCAGCCGAGGCTTACCTAATAGCCTGCTGTAACTGAGCCAGCCACCTTCTGCACAGGGAGGAGCCAGGACAGAAAGAGCTAGGATTTAATGCTGTGAGCAAGGGCTTGCTAAAAACCTTGTCCATATGCCTTACTTCTCATTTAGGTTGAAATGACATAAACACTGAGCTTCAAGGAATGGAGATTAGTTATTTGTGATAAGGCCCTTTTTATTTCCTGGTTGAAAGCAACGACTACAAACTAGTCATCCTAACAAGAAAAGATTCCTGTTGTTTTTATTAGGTGTGATTATAATCCATTCTTGTGCCATTATACCATGATGTAAGTATCTTTGAATGAGTAGAACTATACTGAGGAAATTTCTAGAAGAGAGGAAGATGATAACTTGAGGCCCCTCTCCAGATCTTTTGGAAGAATTTGGAGGGTAGAAAATAGTGGTTAAGAACGTGGGCTTTCGTATCACATCAGAGTAGGACCTCTCTAAGCTTCTCAAGGACTTCTTTTTAATTTTCTCTAAAATGGGATTAATAATAGGTCCTGCCTCAGAGGCTCCATGTAAAGTATTTAACAGATGTATTGGTTTCCCGATAGCAGTTGTAACAAATTACCAAAAAGTGAGTGGTTTAAAACAACATAAATTTATTATCTTGTAGTTCTGGTCCAAAAGGCATCTCACAAGGCTAACATCAGCATGTGGGTAGGGCTGCTTATCTTTCTGGAGACTCTAGAGAAGGATCCATTTTCTTGCCTTTTCTAGCTTGGAGAGTTCCCCAGCTGTCTTCCAAGCCAGCAGCGGCCAGTCAAGTCTTTCTCATAGCCCCTCACTCAGCCACCAACTCTCCAGTCTCCCTTCTCTACTTATGAGAACCCCTGTGATCACACCTGTTCCATCAGGATAATTTCCTACCTCAAGGCCAACTAATTGGCAACCTTAATTCCATCTGCAACCTTAATTCCTCTTTGCCATGTAAGTAAGGTCACATGTTCACAGCTTCCAGGGATTAGGACAGGGACACTTTTAGGTGTTATTTGTTCTGCCTGCCACAGCAGAGTACCTGTCACTAAGTAAACACACAGGGGGTGTGTTAGTTTTTGCTATTCTTAACCCCCCAAAAAGGAAGCAACCCTCTCTGAATGGTTTTTGTTGTTAAAGAGTATGCCAACTGACCGATGTCCCAGAAAACCAGATAAGCACAAAGCCCTCCCACACTGCATCTCAGTACCTTTTACAAACTGTAGTTTTGGCGCTCTGCCTTTAAAGCTGTAAAATAAAGAACAGGGTTGTTAGGTCTTACCTAAATACACATGGTCTACAGCTTTCCTGTTCTCTCACTACACTTCTTTCTTGAGGATACTTTCTGCAAGGGTATCAACTCACCTATACATAGCCGACTCCCCCCGGTAGAACTTTCTGTCAAGCCTAAAGCACCACATGTCTGGCTCAAACTGGGAAACTCCTCCTTAATCTTCTGTGTGTCCCGGAAAATATCTCCAGAATTCAAGTGACCATTTTCGACTCAAAACATTGTTCGTCCCTGCTGGTTGCCAGGGCGGCCCTGCTCTTCCTGGCACGAGCACATGAACATGGACGCCTTCCCACCCTCACAAGTGCTCTCCAAGTTCAAGCTTCTGGTGCCCTTGTCAGGACTATAGGCAGAGCCTCCTAACTGTCAAGCGTTCCTTCCTTCACTGATTTGTGCCTCCCGCCCCAGGAGCCTCCGGTCCCTCCTTTCCATACCTTCGGCCTTAAAGCAATCCTGCTTTGTATTAAATCCAGCTTTGTCAGCATACCGAGAGCTCAGGGAATTCTTTTTAAGCACCTACCATTTGGCAGAATTGTACTTAGACATTTTACATGCATTATCTCATTTAATCCTAATGTAATGCCCCGCCAGGTAGGTGTTATTTCTCCTTTTTCACTAGTGAGGCAGTCGGAGGCTAGAGAGCTTTGTATGACTCAGCCAAAGCTATACAGTCAGTGACAGAGAGACTTCAAACTCAGACATATCAGATTTCAAAGCCCCTAGTTCTACTACCACCCTGGAGCCCCACCATTTGACTTGGTTGCTAAGGCATGTGTTTTCTGAAGGCTTGCTGGAGTTCATGTATTTTAGCGGCAAATCTCCCAGTAGCCTAATGACAAACATATCATAGTTTGGTCATCTAGGTGGTAGTTTCTGTGGACAGCTAAGGACTGCTATATGTATTATTATTACTTTTTTAATCAAAGATCTATGACTTGTCAAACCTCTGCCTTCGACATGGCTTGCAGATTAATCCGTGGTGGATTTCTTATATCTGCATAAAAAGAGAGGTGGTGTGAGAAGGAAGGCATTTGTCCATGTGTGGGTAGCTTTTACCCATCTTAAATTAGAGCACTTGTGGAGTTAAATAATCCTGATAAGTCTGTTCCCTTTCCATTAGAGATCAACTCTCAGTGACAAGCCAAAGCATGCTTTTCTTCTTTTACCAAAACACCCACAAAGGAAACAGAAACCAGTTTAGCAACTTTGTAAGTGGGTGCAAAGGATTCCTATAAATAAAGCCTCTCATTGTGCCACTCTGGTCATGCTAGGTTTGGAATGCTGATGGTTTGTGTTGTCCTACTCTGAACTCTTAGTGACAACCTAGTGAATTAGCTCTAGCTAATTTCGATACTTCTTAAAGGTGACCTTAATTATAAATAATACTCTATGAATAGACTTTGTACCCCATCCACCACTACTCTTCATCCTTTCCTAATTGGTTACTTTCCTGAAGAGAGAAAAAAATAATATAACTCAAACTAGGTGATCTTAGTAATAGGAAGAATGTTGTCTGGCACATTAAGCTTTATTGTTTGTTTATTAAAAGTATCAAAGCAAATACTATACAGACGAGGACAATTTGGGCAACTCTTTTTTATTTACATGGTGGCTTTTTCCCTTTTCTGATGATAGAACCATAGAATAGGAAAGCTCTAAGAAATGGGGTGCCTGGGTGGCTCATTAGGTTAAGCATCTGCCTTCAGTTCAGGTCATGATCCCGGGGTCCTGGGATTGAGCCCCATGTTGGGCTTCCTTCTCAGTGGGGAGTCTGCTTCTCCCTCTCCCTCTCAATTTTCTCTCTCTCCCTCTCACTCTCTCCCTCTGGAGTGCTTGCTCTCTGTCTCTCACGTGCACTCATGCTCTCAAATAAACAAATAAAATATTTTAAAAAATAAAAAGCTGTAAAAAATGGACTTTAGTAATATAGGGAAATATCCTTTCAAACCTTATTATTTCTTTTATAGGTGGGAAAATGCAAACAAAATCAACTACTTGAATGTGGTTCTTAGATTTTTGTGTAATTGTGAAAGCTAAACAAAGCAGAAGAAATTGACCTTTACTTGAGAATTAATAATGCTGTGTGGAGTCATTATTGAGTCAGTAGTCAAAATTGGAATACAGACATCAGATCATATAAGAGTATTATGTCAATGTGAAATTGATGGAACAGCTCCGTGTCATGTAAAAAACATCTATATTCATAGGAAGTATACAAAGGTATTTAGGGACAAAGGGCCATGATGCATGTAACTTACCCTCAGATGGTTCAGCAAATATAAACATTGTGTGTGTGTATGTGTGTGTGTGTGTGTGTGTGTACACATGAATATCACAGAAAGAAAGAAAAATGTAAAAGAAATGGGATAAATATCAACAGTAGTTGAATATAAAGAATAGTGAAAATACGTTTATCCTAAGCAATATTAATTCACATCTATGAACAAATGATGCTTGAATCTAAATTTCAAGCCAGAAAGATTATAATTAACAATAGACCTGCAAATTCAACTCTTTACTAAACATATCCATTAGGATATTCCACAGATATCTCAAAATCAACCTTTCTACAATTGGTTTTATAAGGTCCCCCTTTAACCTGAGTTCCTTCCTTGTTCTCTCTTACCAAACTAGATTCTTTGCTCTACCTTCCCTACTACATCTCCCCCACCACCACAACACAGCTACAATCACTCAAGGAATCCTGTTCTATCCTATAATACCCTACCTGTAAAGTCGCTTTAGTGGATCTACTCTTTCCGTCCTCACTGCATTCACCTTCAGTATCAAAATGGATTATAATCATCACCACCCAGGTGGTCTTTTGCATTCATGATGTGTCCCCCTCCAATCCATCTCCTGTATTGTGGATAATTTCTTAAAGTTCACATCTCTTAATGCTCTGCTTAAAAGCCTACGTGTCTCCCTGTTACCCTCAGATGAAAATCGAGATCTCAGTATAATTGACAAGGCACATGAAGGCACTGGTTCTTGTTTATTTCTCTCATCTTACATCTCTTCTCTCTCTTTGACCGAATTTACCTTGCCCTCTACCTTACCATGCTACTTTTACACTTCACTTTCAGCTGAGGCTTTCTCTAGCTGCCAGGTCTTTGCCCATGTTAGTCTCTCTGCTCTGAGACTTAGTTTCCTTTTCCCCCACTTACAACTACTTGTTGAACCTATTTGCCTGATTTATTCTTCCTTTAAATCTCAACTTAAATGACATTCCCCTAGAGAACATTCATGACACTCCAAGTCTGATCAAATCAAAATTAAAATCGAAATAACAAAAAAATTGGATTATTATGACTATGTTTTTGAAACTAGCATAAAGTGTTTACCTATTCATTCAGTCAAGGTTTTCCACAGATACTCATTGAACACCTGTTATATGCCTAGAAACTTCTGGTTGGGTCATTGGACAGATATTTTTTGACCTCCTACAATGTTCCAGAGAGCGTTTTGGATGCGAGGACTTGAACATTCTGGGAGCTTAAATTCTAGTGGGGGTGACTATTCAGAAACATAGAAATACATGATGTCAGTTAGTGGTAAATGTCATGAAAGGAAAGCATATATGGGGTGCTTCCTTTGGATACTGGAGTCAGGGAAGCCCTCTCTAGTGAAGAGGTATATGAACAGAGACCTAAATATAATGACGAAGCAAAGTCAGGCCAATGACTGGGAAGAACATTCTAAGAAAAGGAGAACCTCAAGCGCAAAGGCCGTAGGCCAGGAGCATGCTTGGTGTGTTCAAGGAACAGCCAAGAGGCCTGTGTGTGTCACTCTGAGTGAGCTAGAGGATAAGGATGGAAGGGAGTTGTTAGGGCCAGATCCTGTGATGGTAAGCAGTGAATCCACTCTGTCAGGTCTAATTTAGTCTGGGTATCAATTTTAATTGTCCTCATGATTTTGTCCTTATACTGAGAACACAAACTGCATGCATTTTGGGGGGAAAAGGGGATATTGAGGACCAAGGACAACACGAGGGAGTCTCTCGAGTGCAAAGATGTTGCCCTGAGAATTACTGAGCCAGAATTGGATAGACCCTGGAGAAGTGGACGGTTGATATCAGAAAGGTGACAGCAGGTGGAGCAAAGCTTTTGTCCGGTGTAAACTAGCATTACTGGTCAGACAGCCTAGACACCGCAGTCTCTTCTCTTTGCCCCTTTCCACCCCTGTTCTTTCCTGGTTGTTCCAAAATTAACTTAGCTGAAATCTAGGGTCCTTTCTAGCCTTTAGATAGTGACGGAGAGTATTTTGCTTTTGTACTATAGCAGTGACTTTTATCAGGAAGTATAATACATTGTTTTAAAAAATGAAATAATGAATTCCATTTTTTACATGAGTTACTAGCCACATGGCCTAAATAGACCAAATACGGTATAATTTTAATTTAAATACATTTGTATGGTAAAAAATATACATACAAACAAAAAAAAATGTTCATTCCATTTTTTGAAGAGAACTGCTTTTTTCCAGGATTGATTTACATGACTGAAAGATCTTGAATTATTTTCTAAAATGGTATGTATTCCATTTTCTTTTCTTATTAATCAGTCTCTAATCATTTCATTATTTTTCATTATTTTTCTCTTTCATTTTCTTCTACTTGATCTTTGCTGTTTCCCCTTCTTGATGTCCATAATTCTAAAGATTGTCTTCCTTTGGCTGAAAAAAACTTTTTTCTGATAAGCATACTCTTTTGAAATGAAATAAACATAAATAAGGGCAGAAGAGAACCTGGAGCAGAACATCATATGGAGGGGCACCTGGGTGGCATAGCGGTTAAGCGTCTGCCTTCGGCTCAGGGCGTGATCCTGGCGTTATGGGATCGAGCCCCACATCAGGCTCCTCTGATATGAGCCTGCTTCTTCCTCTCCCACTCCCCCTGCTTGTGTTCCCTCTCTCGCTGGCTGTCTCTATCTCTGTCGAATAAATAAATAAAATCTTTTAAAAAAAAAGAACATCATATGGAAATGACAGTATACTTATGGTACATTAGTCATATTCAGTGAAATTTTATAATTAATAATTATAATAATTTATAAAGTAAAAAGTTAAAAATATATAGTATTAGTCTACAAAGCACCATTGATTGATGTAAATATTTAATCAGACATTAACTTTAATGTATTTCTTTTAGGGTATTATAATTTTCATGTACTATATAGCTTGTTATGTGTATCACCATTCATTTTCTTCGATAGACATTCTTATAGGATCTTGAAATCAAGCCTAAAACTTATTTGTCACTATGATCTGTACTTTTTCTTTTATTTCTTTTCTGCATCTCTTCTCTTGATAATTTTGAATTTTCCGAATCAGTTAAGAAAAGCTTTTTTTAGAATATGAAAACACTAATTTAAAAAGATATATGCACCCCCCATGTTTACTGCATCATTATTTATAATAGCCAAATTATGGAAGCAAACCAAGTGCCCATCGATAGATGGATGGATAAAGACGTGGAATACTACTCAGCCATAAAAACTATGAAACCTTGTCATTTGCAACAGCATGGATGGATCTAGAAGGTATAACGCTAAATGAAATAAGTCAGGGAAAGACAAATACCATATGATCTCATTCATATGTGGAATTTAAGAAACAAACAAGGGAAAAAAGAGACAAACCAAAAAACGAATTCCATTATAGAGAACAAACATGGCTGGCTGACTCACAAGTGTAGGTAGTATGCTACCCAAGGGGCAAGTCTTTCACTAACATCACAAGGGTCTCTGGCCCAATGAGTGAAGTTTGATAGTAATTGTTACTACAAGTAAGAAAACAAAACAAAACAAAGCAAAAACTAGAGAACAAACTGTTGGTCACCAGAGAAGAGGTGAGTGGGGACAACTCTACATTTAACGTGATGAGCGCTGAGTAATATATAGAATTGTTAAATCAATATATTGTACACCTGAAAATAATATAACACTATGTTAACTATATTAGAATTAAAATTAAGAAAAAAGTATAACAAAAATATGAAACAAAAGTTTTTTTTAAAAAAATGTTGAGCATAGTTCACACATGATGTTACAGTCTCAGGTGTATAACATAGTAATTCAACAACTCCATACATACGCTATGTTCACAAGTGTAGCTACCATCTGTTACTATGCAACTCCGTTACAATATCATTGACTATATTCCCTATGCTGTGCCTTTTGTCCCCATGACTTATTCATTCCATACCTGGAAGCCTGTAGCTCCCACTCCCCTTTACCCATTTTGCCCATCCCCCCTACTCTCCTCCCCTCTGGCCACCATGTTTGCTCTCTGTATTTATAGGTCTGATTCCACTTTTTTGCTTGTTTGTTTATTCAGGCTTTGTTTTGAAGAGTTTATCCTACGAAATTTTTGCATTATAAAGACTTATATGAACATGGCTTATCTTAACATGGTAGGCAATATATGAGATATCTACACATTCTTTTATAGCTCTCTCTTCATAATAATTTAACAAGCTAGCATTTATTGATACTTATTACAGGCCAAGTACTGTTCTAAGTAGTGTGTATGTATTAAATCTTTTAATTCTTATAGCAGCCCTATGAGGTAGGAAGTATTAAAATCCTGGTTTCACAGATGATAAAACTGAGAGGTGGAAAGGTCGATAATTGATCTCAGACCTCATGTCTGGAAGGTGGAGAAACAAAGATTTGAACCCAGGCACACTGGCTCCAGAGCCTTAACTGTTCCTCAGTCTGCAACCTTTGCATGAGCTGATGTAACCCAGACAAACCAGGAGGTACACACTGACTCCTGAGTACGGACTGCTGAGAAATGTAACCGGAGGGAAGACTAGAATGGAAAATGTGCTCTCTGCTTAATATGTGGCATTTTTCCTAAGAGAAAAAGCACAGAACTATAAGAGACTTCTTTTCTTTAGTCTCAAAGTATGTTCACAAGAAAGAAGAAAATGTAAAAGGCCATGTGTTATCAGATGGCTAAATCAGCACAGTAACCCCCGTGCTTAGCACAGCCTTGCCTCAACTCGTGGATGCTCAGGAAATACAAGCTCCGCGATTTGCTTTTGTGAAAGCTTTTTTATGCATGCTAAACTTACAGGAATTGTGTGAGGTACTTCTTTTCCATGAAGCCTAACACTTAAAATACTCTTTACATATCAAACGATAAGTGGTACTATAAGGAGTTTTCAGAATTTCTTTTAAGAATACCACCTCTGGGGGTACCTGGGTGGCTCAGTCAAGCGTCTGCCTTCGGCTCAGGGCTCAGGGCTTGATCCCGATCGAGACCCACATGAGGTTCCTCCGCTGGGAGCCTGCTTCTTCTTCTCCCACTCCCCCTGCTTCTGTTCCCTCTCTCGCTGGCTGTCTCTCTCTGTCAAATAAATAAATAAAATCTTTAAAAAAAAAAAAAAAAGGAACACCACCTCTGTTCAAAAAAAAAAAATTAGTTAAACACTTGATAAGTAACTTTTCTCCTAGAGAAGCAGTAGTTTTCTCTGGACCAGGGAAAGTGTCCTTGGTCTTCTGCAGAGTGCATTTTGAAAAGGGTACACATTACCAGTAAAATTTATATCTCAGGTTAAGACTGTATCCTTGGGGTTGTAATGTGATATTAGCAAAAGTACTTTTATAATCCTACCTGCCAACAATTAACATCTATAAATAGGAAGATCACATGATTCCAAAATTACCCAAGTCTTGGAAAGAGTTTTTATCATGAATATTCCTTTAGCAAAGAGTCTTTTCTCTACCATCTTCAAAAAAAAAAAGTTCACTTTCAACAAGCTCTAATTAGGTAATCAAGCAGATCTCTCCATGTCATAAAAATAAGCCAACAAACGTGGACATTTAAAGTCAAGTTATTTTCATACTCAACAATAATAGATTGTACACTTAAATTTCTGTAAGAGGATAGATCTCATGCTAAATGTCCTTACCATAATAAAATTTTTAAAATGCTTTCAAAAAATAAAATAGAATCACATTATCACAAATTGACTAATCTACCTGCTGTGATAACAGATATAAAGAAAATAAATGAAAAGTGAACTAGGGAAATAAAGAAAAAACTAAGAGTAAGAATCTAGAGTAAAAACTGAAGGACGTGTAGAAGCAGTGGCATTTCTGATCACAGCGTTTGAAACGTTTTTAAACGAGAGCCTCTTAGTAGCCTGGATCCCAAAGATCATGATGGGCAGCTAAGAGAAAGGAATGTCCAAGAGCCAGTACTACTCATAGGAAACTGTTCATGAGATGCCTAATGGACAGGTTTAAGCACAATTAAAAGATTGGTTTGGTCTTACAAAACCCTGAAAGAACTACACTTAGCTGACAAGTGAGTCAAGTCTAACTCCTATCAGATTCCTAATGAGAGCAAATAAGAAAGAGCAAATGACAAAATATTGGGAAATACATATCTCGTATAGATATGGCACACAGATAGATGTATTTACTTATAGAGTAAATACACCTGTCATATCCCAGTTCACAAGTATGTTTGATATGAATGTGTCAGTGTTTTTGCAGCTTTCTTGTTCATATTCAAACATTATGCAAATATAGGTAGCATTACCATCTATGTGAGACATAAAAATGTCAAAGCCCTCCTTTGCATATTCCACAGATGTTGAAAACCATGCATTTATATTTTGTCCAGGGTTTTTTTATGTGTGTTTCTTCTTCTAACACGAAGTCTTGCTTTTAAAAAGAGCCAATTCCTTCCTGATTTTTACCTGCTGTTCTTATTTCCCCGGGAGTCTGCAGCTGTGCTGAAATATTTGAAGATGAACATCAGGGCATCGTCACAACACTTCTGCCCTCTCTTTTTGTGCACCATATAAAGCTGCAAGGAAACGGTCTGTCAATAATTTTCTCTGCATAGCTAACTCGGCAAAACTTTTGAGAATAAGCAGCATCGCCTAGTGTGGTTGTATGCATAACACGAGAATATTAATTGAAGCACTTTGTAAATAAGAAAGCATTAAGCATATGTAAGGCACTGTTATCATTAGCATTATTTTAAGCCAGTCATGTCATTAAGGAAAGAAATGGAAGTTAATATCTATTAAGCCCCAACTTGTAGCAGAATGCCGAGAATTTTACTAGAGGTTTTACATAGGTTGTCTTATCAAATAGCATTTATAAGGAATACTGCTGGACTTCTTAATGGAGCCAAATAAAGAGTTTGTAGTGGATACAAAATAGTTCCATAGAAAAGATGAGACATGAAAAATTTTGTTTGAGAATGAATCACAGTGCCAGTTTATAACATTTCCCTCTAAAAATCACTGGCTTGGTGAGATGCTTCACTAGGCAATGAGTAGTTTATTATGGAGCTGTCAGAGCTTGGCAAAGGCTATAGGTTCTGGATTGCATTCAAAATCTTAGTATTCTTGCTATGATATGGAGTGTCATTGTTCTGAACTGGTAGTAACATGAGCGGTGCCTTCTTTATAACCATTGTCAGTTCATTACAATGTGCTAACGCTGCACACAGTTTTCAGTGTCCTTTCTATCTTTTAACTTGTCCCTGAAGCCCACCTGTCTTGCTGTCCAGTAGTCCTTGGACTTGCAAGGATCTGAGCTGACATTTTCTACAGGACTGTGATTCCTACCCCCAAATAAAATACAGGACTGTGATTCCTACCCCCAAATAAAATACAGAATTGTATGTGTAGATCTCAGTGAGCTGCATCGAAGGATCTCATAAAAGTCTGAGAGAGTCAGGCTATGGAGGCTGCCATCTGCTTCCATAGAGCTAACAGGGAATGTGGATTAAGAGGGGGCCAGGTAGGAAGGAGAGAGTTATTATGACTCCTGTCCATTCGCTCAATTGCTAAGTGTTCAGCACCATGATGGATGTTGTGACGGACTCTCTCCTCGTCCTAAAAGGGAAGAAATACAGAAAGAAATAACCATAATAGTATAATATTAGTATAAGGTATACAGTCTCATGATGCAGTGGGAGGTTCTGGGGGAAAAAAATCAAACAGGTTTGGACAGTGAGCCAGCAGCATTTAAAAATCTGTAAAGGCACAAAAAGCCAGCTTCTCAAATCTACTGTTCGTGCTATTAAGACTGAATAATAGAGATTCGTTAAAGGTGGTCATGTCATTGATTTACTTTATGATAAGAAACTGTACAGAAGTTAGATACTGAGTTCTTTTATCTCACTCCACGATAGACTTGCAGGGTCAACTTAGTAACATATTATGCAGAGCATTCTGGCACTGTTTCCAAAATGCTCAGTGAGCCAAGATCAAGTCCACAGTCACAAGGCGGGTACAGTTTCCTCTGTGCAGAAACAGAACTTCTGAGTCTCTCACACTGCCACCAGGGGTCAGGCACCGGGTGGGAGGAGAGGGCACTCTCCTGGAGAGGAAGTGTTGTATTACCCAGGGAAGCACGAGAACCTCAATCCCTGTCCTCTCTTCCTGAAAGCAGCATATTGCTGGCTGAATAGATTTGAAAGGAGGACCTCAGAAATGTTCTGCCCTCGCAAAGGTACGTCTAAGTGCTCTCTCCACTTTAAACACGTCATTTTGGAAAGTCAGATAAGGCTGACTTTATGTTATATTTTCAAAATCCAGATAAGCTATATGGATATGTTGGTTACTGGCTCTAGGAAAGGAATGTTTGGTCGGGGAGACCTGGAGGGGGTAAACTCTGTTGAAATACTAAATCTAAATATAGGGTATGAAAAAGACTTTCTGTGCATGCACATTTTTTGTCCCTGATTTGCTATAGGTGCTGCTGCTAAGTGCGATTCTATCAGGAGGTACTCTCAGAAATAGATTCAGACATGGTGAGTGAGAGTTTGTTTGCATGTCCAATGGCCATTTATAACAAAGTCGTTAGTGACTTCTTTTCATCTATTCACAGGAAATCATTTGTCAGTAAGGTTTCCATATGGTCTTACCTTGTCCTTAACTGAAAAATTGCACACAGCTAGGGAAATAATAGTGATCGAGTCACATGCTCAGATTTTATCGCCCCTGCTCTGCCTTTCAAAGGCTGGTAATACATTTCATTAGTCTCTCCTAACCATCCTCTTAACAGTTTGCTTAAATGTTTTTGTTTTCCTTTAGTATTTTATTCCTTTAAATTCTCTGGGCTCCAGAGAAATGAGGAGAGAAATAGGAGGTTTTCATCTTTTTTTTTTTTTTTAAGTTTCGGTCAAACAAGTCAAAATAACATTATTATCGATGGATCGACCTGTTCTTTTAAATAGAAGAAATAAAGATATAAAAAGATCTGAAGCGTGTAAGTAACCTCTTTGATTTTTAATGGCACACAGGAGATGGAATTCATTATTGACTTTTAAAAATGAAATTGCTCTGCATTATTATTTATTTATACTTTTGCCTTTCACAAAGAAGTAATTACCATTACTAGGTTAGTTTTCCCTCAATCATAGCAACTATATGACAACATCAGAATGTATAATACAGTTTACCACTTGGGCATGAGGCTTAATGATGTTGAGGATATTATCTCTTTCAAATTAGTAATAAATTTATGAGCATAATGCACAGTTAAAAGGTTGAGTATCTTTTCTTTTTATTTAAGTAATTTCAAAAGCAGTTATTTCACATTATAGGGCAATTTACGTATGAGATTCTCATTACAGAAACAGAAATGTTTTTAAATAGAAACAATCTAATTTCATCTTTCCAGTTCAGCACACAGATTTTGTGATAATCATGATAGATGCAAAATGCCCAAGTAAAATATTTAGATGATTAGTTAGTTTCAGCTCAAACAACTTTTTAATTTTAATCAGAGATTCTAAAGCTTTTCAGTCATCAAGGAAGTTGATAACCAGTCATAACAAAATTTGATTTCCAAGACTTGCCCAACATTTAATCATTATATGTAGTTCAAATTTGAGAAATATATTAAAGTTATCTAGTTTTCTGTTTTCATGATTTAAACAATGCGGAGGAATGGAAAAATCTTCAGTATTAGACAGGAAGCTATAGATGTTATAAAAATGTGTGCAGCCTTTTCTCAAAGCTGCTGTTGTTTTAAATTATCATTTCACATACAGGACAGCAATTATTATTTCTATAATCCGGAGATCTAGTGCAGACAGGTTTCAGACCGCCTTTGGATTTCGGCGAAGCTTCTGGTTAAACTAGACCCTCCCACATTCTTCTACCTCCCCTCCAAGCCATTGTGCCCACCCCCAACTGTTTCCTCCTCTCTCTTCCTCCCTCTTTTACCTTCTCTCCTGACACTTGCCCACTCAGACATCTTTTTGCGTAAGTGGATCTGTTTTCTTCAACAGTGGTCAACATTGTGAAACTGAAGGATGGTGATTAATATTTCATATGTAGCACTTAAGCTTCTTCACCTAGACCCTGCATTTTGCTTCGTTGTGCCCATCCATGGGCACTTAATATATGCTTATTGATTGTCTAGTGAGGTTGTGTTATGACTGATTTTGAGAACTTTCATACCCTCTGCAGTTACTACTTCTGTATTTCTTTGATTCTAAGATCGGCCTTTTTTTTTTTTTTTTTTTTTACATTTTAGCTTTTTAAAATCTGAAAGTATCTTATGCTCAATGGTGTACGATGGTTTAATTGGCAGGGTTTTGTTTTCCTTTTTTTCTCTTGGTGATGCATTTTATAAGACATGCTGTTTTAGATATGATGAAATATGGCAATAAAAATAAAAATATAGAGTGATCTATTACTTGTGTAATATACCAAAGACCGCGCATTTCACATTCAAATATTTTAAGAGTATTCTTTTTTTGTTATGTGGCTTATCCATAACCAATTTTGGTCTCTCCTCACTACCTTCCTTCACCCTGATTCCCTCACACTGTGATTCTACCTGTTCTTGAACCAACTGTCTCGACTGAACTCCTCTGGAAAATACTCAGAGAATTTTATTAGTAAATTAATTACCAAAATTTAACTGTAATGAAATGGAAAGAGTACAAGTTCTTTTTTTTTTTTTTTAAGATTTTAGTTATTTATTTGACAGAGAGAGAGGCAGTGAGAGGGAACACAAGCAGGGGGAGTGGGAGAGGAAGAAGCAGGCTTCCTGCGGAGCACAGAGCCCAATGTGGGATTGATCCCAGGGTCCTGGGATCATGACCTGAGCTGAAGGCAGACGCTTAATGGCTGAGCGACCCAGGCGCCCCAAGAGTACAAGTTCTTAAAACTAAAGACTTAGGTTCAAGTTATGGTTCTGCTCCTTAAAACTATGAGTTCTTAGGGATCCGGTAGTTTTTCTCAGAGCTTCAAATTATACATCCAAAGAACAGAAATGCTATGAATAATTTCTTCATCATAGGATTGTTAGGACAATTTGTAAGAAAAAAAATTGAACCAGTAAAAATATTGATTATGAAATATATATGAGAGCACTTTATAAACCATGAAGTACTGTTCAATTATAAATTTTAAGCATCAACATTAAACAAAACATTCTTAGATGAGATTCTGTGTAAATGGAAAGTTAGAAAGAGGAAAGAAGGAGAAATTCAAGAATTTGCCCCGAACTAAAGAGAGTAAGTTCTGCATTTAATTACTATTGGAAATAATGATAGGACCCCTTAACTCACTGAATCACAAGGAGCACTGTGAAATCTGTCTCCAGAGGACTTCCAACAATTAGAGTCTTAGTTATTTTGAATCCCGGTGCTGAATGTGTGCCAGTCTCAGAGAGCTTGTATCCTTTATTGAATTAGCAGAACCACAGCCCACAGCACCTCCGTGACATTAAAAATAAAAGAGGTTACTTAGATTCCCAAATTCCTTTTCTATCTTTGTTCCTTCCACTTAAGAGACAAATCGATTTGTAAATTACTGTAAGGCTTTGGCTTTAGAAAAAAATAACATAATGTAAGTATGTTTGACAGTGGATTTTGGAATCACTGTATGACAAAGAATTTTGTCTAATGCCCCTGACTTTCAGAGGAAAACACAGTGGAGGTGGGTGGGGTGGTTGCCAGCAGTTAGTACTTGCTTTCTGCATTTGTTTGTTTTAGTTTCTTGGTCTAGTCAAAGCAACCAGACCTTAATTTGTTGTCTGTTTGTTGGTCCCTGATGTTATTTATTTACCAGGCCCTGTTATATGTGAAGATTTAAACTACAGTGGAATTTTGCACATCAGCATACATTTAATAGAGCTTTACCTTCCACAGAAAGAGAATTATAGGTATAAGCTAATACCCACTGGGACAAACCCTACAGATCCTAATAGTAATTGTGGAAGGGGTCCCACTCTCTTGTTCCAGATATTCTTGAAAGGGAAATGATACAAAATCAATGAACCGAATAGGATTAGTCACATAGTTATTTCCATAGTCAGGGTCTTTTCCTGCCACAAAAAAGACGTCAAATATTTTCAGTTTGAAATTCCATCTACAATTCACCAATGAGAAATGAACTCCATGGACAAACATAGGTATCATTGCATGAAAACCAAAAGCGTTTTAGGTTTACACTGGTTAGGATATTTGCATGCACTTCAGCATTCTCTAACAGTTTCATTGTATTGGCCTTCACAATTTCAAGAACATAATAGTAAAAAAATAAATGTCATGGCTGTTTCTTCAAAACACAGGGTACTTCAATGGTACTTACAATAGTACTTCTTAATGTAAATTCCATTGCTATAGTGAGTGTAAAACACAGACTGTTTTTAAAAGGTAATGTGCGTGTGTGTGTGTGTGTGTGTGTGTGTGTGTGTGTGGTGTTGTTGTTGTTGTTTTTGAGGATTGGGATACTTTCAAGAGTAAAGAACAGAAAGAGTCACGGTATTAAAGGCGTTTGCAGGTGCAAAGGGGAATTGAAGAAGACGGAATTTGGTCATTACTTGAAAATCACGTTTCCTATACTGTCTCTGCCAATGGAAAGTCTTCCAATTTCTCATTTCAATCACTTTTTAAAAAGATTTTATTTATTTGTCAGAGAGAGAGAGAGTGCAGGAGCACAAGCAAGGGGAGCAGCAGACAGAGGGAGAAGCAGAAGGAGCCCAATGCGGTATGTAATCCCAGGGTCCTGGGATCATGACCTGCGCCAAAGGCAGACACTTAAGCGACTGAGCCACCCAGGTGCCCCTCAATCACTTGATTTCCAAAGACCAAAAGTTGTAACTCTAACATGAACATTTTCCCTTCATTAAATGGGATATATACTGGGATTTAAAATTTTTATATAATGGGATTTAAAATTTTCCCATCTCAATTTATTCATAATAACAGCAAATGTTGACATAGGAGTGACTTGGTATTAAGTACTATACTAAGTGCTTTACATATGTTAACTAATTAACATGTTGATACATTTTAGCATAATGGTTAAGAATCATACATTAAGCTATATTAGCTTATTTCAGTTCATGGAAGCACCATTTTTCTAGACGTTTAGGCCAAGAAATACTGGTGGAATTCTAGACTCTTCTTTTTCCTCTCCCACTTTGTATCTTATCAGCCCAGATATCCTATTGGCTGTATTCTCAACATAGATCCTGAACCCGCCCAGTTCTTAGCACCTGCACTGCTTCCTCCTGGCTCCACACTCCATCATCTTTTGACTGCCATTGCAGTCTAACTAGTACCTTCTTCTGACTGGTCTCCTTCCCTCTGCTTTTGCTCTCCCCTGCAAAACCTCCCAACTCGCTCTTCCCCCTCCCCTTACCCCACTCCCAGCCAGTCAGCTTTCAGTAAGACTGCTGAGCTGGAGGAATGTGCTAAGACATGCATCTCATTCTTTCACTCCTGTGCCTAACCCCTCCTGTTTCTCATCAGAAGCTGAAGTTGCCATCGCAGCATCCAGGGCCCCATCTGATCACTGATCACCCCCCTGCATGGGCACAAGTGTGCACCACACACATACACACCGATTGCCTCTAATTTCCTCCTTGTTTACTCCGCTTCAACTACATTGGTCCCTTGAACCTATCAGACATGCTTCTTTCTGAAGGTTTTTGCAATTACTGTTCCCTCTGCCTTCCAGGCTGCCCCCATAGAGACTGATGCTGCCAGTACCCTCACTTTCTTTATCTGGTGACCTTCCCTAGCCATCCTGTCTACAATTTCAAATCCCACCTGTTCCTCAACAGCTCATGTCCCGCTACTTCTCTTCCCTCTTTTTTTTTTCTTCTGTAGCTCTTATCACTACCACATCTATGTGTATTTGTTTATTATGCTAACTAGAATGCAACCCTATGAAGAAGGAACTTTTGTCCTTTTTCTCATGCTTGATAGCTCATATCAAGAGCAGAGCCTGGTATGTAATACATCCTAAATAAATATTTGTTGAATATACCTTCAGATCAACTCTGTGCATTAGGTACAATTATTACCCCCATTTTACAAATGAGAAAGTTAAGGCATGGAAAGATTAAGAAATTTGCCTAAGGGCAAATCAGCTTAGCCACTGTCAGAGCCACAACTCAGACCTAAGGCCCTGGCTCCAAAGACTGTGTTCAAACCACTCTATGGTTCTTATTTACATGACTGAGTAAATTAATTGGAAAAATAGAACTATATAAAGATTCATCCATTCTCTGGGATTTTCTTCAATATGCTTTCCTTCCAGTTAAATGAAAAATTGACACAGCAAAGCCTCTTTACTCCATCCCTTGAGGATTTTTTTTCCTAAAAGAAGGTCTGAGTTTTTACCATCAAAAAATATAAAAAACAAATGCCCCCAATCCCACCCATGTTGACATTCAAACAGTAGCAATAAAGTAACATATGGGCAATGGTTAAAACAGATGTTAGCACTATGGAAAAGTATAAAGCGAAAACATGTATTGACTGCCTGCTGTGCTTTGTGATACCTGAGCACTGGGACTGCATACTTGGTAATACGAGTAGAATCTGATGAGACAGGCACATGCACAGTTGTAATCATGTATTTCTTTAAGTGTCACAGCAGGGTTATATATAATTCTGCACTGGAATTTAGAAGAAGAAACACCAAATAGAGATCTGCTGAAAGCTGAAAGCAGGGCCTTGGAGAGTGAGTTGTGGGGAAGGTATATAAATAGTGAGTAGAAGGTAATTAGGTGTCTCAGAAGTGAAGACAGGGGTGCATGGCTGGCTCAGTCAATAGAACGCACAACTCTTGTTCTTGGGGTCATGAGTTCGAGGCCCACATTAGGCATAGAGCTTACTTTAAAAAAAAAAAAGACACTTTTTTTGAAAAGAGGATGTTGAGGAATGCCAACAAATAAATGTGCCTTAGAGGATGAGACTAAGAGAGAATATTTTAAAATAACATTCCATATGCTACAGAATGCAAATTATAGGCAAATGAGTTATTTGAACAATAAGTGCACACATTTTGAATTTAATTTTTAAGAGAATGTCTTCATTTATCCAAATTCATCATATGGAAAATTGTCAATTTCATCTATTCAGGCTACTATAATCTTTTTTCATAGGATTCAGGTTGCAGGGTACTGACAAACAAGAACAAGAAATTCTATTCTCTAAACGGCTATTTTTGCTTAATGTGTTATGCCAGTTCCAAAATCTTATATATGAAAGGGCAAAGAAAAAAAAAGGCAATTTATCCTGAGTCTGTTTAGTGTTTTTTGTCCTTGTGTGTTTTCTTTCCCCACCTCATTCCTCTGGGAAAGTCAGGTTTCTAGCTGATCATTTCTCTGATTTGACAAGGTCACTATGAACTTCCTGTCATCCAGAATGCTGGCCGTTTGATCTTGCTAGTGACAGACTGCTTGGTCACTCAGGTCCTCCTTCCAAAAAAGGGCACAGAGCTCTTACAGAGTGGTGACTTTATCCATGAACAACTAAAAAAGAAATAAGATATTTTGATAATATAGGGGCGCCTGGGTGGCACAGCGGTTAAGCATCTGCCTTCGGTTCAGGGCGTGATCCCGGCGTTATGGGATCGAGCCCCACATCAGGCTCCTCCACTATGAGCCTGCTTCTTCCTCTCCCACTCCCCCTGCTTGTGTTCCCTCTCTCGCTGGCTGTCTCTATTTCTGTCAAATAAATAAATAAAATTAAAAAAAAGATATTTTGATAATATATGTTGAAAAAGAAAATAATGATCACATGAGATTGGAGTGGGGTAGGGCAGTAGCATAATGATCTTGGATATAGATGGGGGCATTTTTGAGAAGGTATCATTAAAGTTGAAACCCAAATGATAAGAAGCTGTGCAAGGATCCAGGAGAGTAGCTAACCATGTAGAGAGATGACAGTAAGTGCAAATATTGGGGGGTGAAAACGAGTTTGGTTCAAGAAGCACAAAGAATACTAGTATGACTGGAGAGAGTGTAACAGTGACAAAATGAGGTCTCAGAGTTAGCCAGTGACATGATGTACACTCATAATTAGCCTTCTTTTCTGCCTGTGAGCACTGAAATTGTTATTCCTCTTTACTTGTGTCTCAATTATAAATCCACTATTTCTGATAGAGAATTACTTGAATTTGCTCTGCACTGCATGATTTATAAAGACCTTTAACAGGGACGCCTGAGTGGCTCAGTTGGTTAGGCGTATGCCTTCGGCTCAGGTCATGATCTCAGGGTCCTGGGATTGAATCCCCTGCTTCTCCCTCTGCCTGCTGCTCCCCCTTCTTGTGCACTCTCACTCTCTCTGTGTCAAATAAATAAATAAAATCTTTAAAAAACAAGACTTTGAACATACATCCTAATTGCACATTAAGTCCCCTAACATCCCCATGAAGTAGGCAGGACTAAGGTTATTTCCATTTTACAGGTGAGGAAGAGATAGTATATAAATCTTACGTACTTGCTAGAGAGACCTACAACACCCTGTCCCCACCACACACATGCTCGTCCTGATTCCCCATGCTTCATCAGAATTGCCAAAAGTCAAAACTGTCTTTTAGCCAGATTTGAAATGAGCTTAGGGTTTCAGTATAACTCAGGGCTCATCATTGCCGAGAAAAAGAAAAACAAAAAGAGCTGGTCTGATGAATAAATTCACTCTACAGGCACAGGAGGGGAGAGCAAGGAACTACACTCTCCATTTAGCCACATCACTGATGCTACTAGATGGCTAGTTGATGCATCATCATATGATGTTCCCTGTCAGATTTGAGTTTTAAATAGTTCTTTCTGTAACTGGAATTTTCAGAAAATAGGATAGTCGATTAGTCCAGCGAGAGATGCTGACAACCTGAA
This sequence comes from Ailuropoda melanoleuca, assembly GCF_002007445.2. Lineage (NCBI taxonomy): Eukaryota > Metazoa > Chordata > Mammalia > Carnivora > Ursidae > Ailuropoda > Ailuropoda melanoleuca. The sequence continues at coordinate 73,207,126 of NC_048226.1, forward strand.
CTCCAGTTAATCACGGGTTAGGTCTCCTAGCCTCCCCTGCCTTGGTCACCAAGGTAATCCTGTACCGTGTCATCAGCAATGTTTCCCTAGCTTGCTGAAGTGACGTGACATGTGACACTTAAAATTTTTTTGAGATTGAACTACATTCTTCTATTTTTTCATATGCTTACTTTATCATGAAAGGATTTAGATTATATGTAGATTTATTACAGGAATTAGTTATATTTAATGCATACATACCTTTTTCTTTTCTCTATGCTTGAAATTTGCTCTTTTAAGTTCATATATTTTCAAATGCTAATCTAGCTATAATTTTCAGGATTAAAAAATTCTTTTCTATCATGAAGTACTATCTTAGTCTGTTCAGGGTTTTATTTGGGGGTGTTGTATGTCTGTGTTGCCACATAACTTCTTACAAGGAAAAAAAAATTTAAATGAAAAATCAATCTAGACATATGGGAAATATCTCAGGGTTGAAGCTATCAAGCTTACTTATTAGAGGCAAGTCAGGGTTATGGAGTTAACCACATTTCTGTTATTTAATTTTCAAAATTAAATTATTCAGTAGAGGTATGACATTTACTGTCTCAGACTATTAACTAAAAAGATCTTTTTAATTTTTTAAAAAATTTTATGTATTTATTTATGTATTTATGTATTTATTTATTGGGGGAGAGAGAGTGCAAGGGGAGGGGCAGAGGGAGAGGGAGAGAGAATCCTAAGCAGACTCTGCTCTAAGCATGGAGCCGGACATGGGGCTTGATCTCATGACCCTGAGATCATGACCTGAGCTGAAGTCAAGAGTCAGACACAACTGACTGAGCCACCCAGGTGCCCCTAAAAAGGCCTTTTTTACCTTATAGCTTTTTTTTTTTTAAAGATTTTATTTATTTATTCGACAGAGATAGAGACAGCCAGTGAGAGAGGGGACACAAGCAGGGGGAGTGGGAGAGGAAGAAGCAGGCTCATAGCGGAGGAGCCGGATGTGGGGCTCGATCCCATAACGCCGGGATCACGCCCTGAGCCGAAGGCAGACGCTTAACTGCTGTGCCACCCAGGCACCCCTACCTTTTATAGCTTTTGATGGTTAAATTAAGGTGTTTTTGGAAATCACTTTTTAAAAACTAGTCTTTTCTCCTTTCTGCCTGTGGGATTTATACAACTGTCATTCTCTGTATGACCTGGCTGTGATTGAAGTTAGGTGGCTTTTTGCTTTTAATTCAGTCATTTTTCATATTTATTTTATTTGTATTTTATTTTTTTATTTTTATTTTTTTATTATTATGTTCATTAGCCAGCATATGGTACATCATTAATTTTTGATGTAATGTTCAATGATTCATTAGTTGCATATTCATATTTTTAAATTAATTTGCTTATTTTTGCTTTGGTCTTGTGGTTCCTTAACATTTTTTTCTATTTGGATGATTAATCTTGGTTGTAATTTTTTTTACTTTAAATGTATCTAATTTGGGGGGCACCTGGGTGGCTCAGTCGGTTAAATGTGCACTCTTGATTTCAGCCCAGGTCACAGTGTCAGGATGATGAGATCAAGATCTGCATAGGGCTCTGTGCTCAGGGCTGAGTCAGCTTGTCCCTCTCCCTCCCTCTCTGCCCCTCTCCCTGCTCTCTCCTGCACTCTTTCTCTCTTCCTTGCTCTCAAATATAAATAAATAAATAAATAAATAAATAAATAAATAAATCTTATTTTCTTGTTTTTTTTTTAAACTCTTACACATTGATTAAATTTGTGATAGTATTTAAGAATGGTTTTTTCCCTCCACTTTTTATTCCAAGTCTCAAAGCTGATCTTCTAGTTTAACACTGTAGATTCTTGTAATAAAAAACAACCACCACCGCCAAGTCTTAAACTTCACAAAAAGATCTCGTAGTTACTCGCTAGTGTTGTGATATTTTTCTCAGTTTCAAACATACTAAATAAATTTAATACTGTATAATTTTGAAAATTCTTTAGAACACTTAGTTTCTAATTTTCCTCATAAATATTTCAAACCAATTTTTAAATATATGATTAACATATTTTAAATGCAACATGATGTTAATGCGTTCAATGACTTTTTTAAAGGGCTAGCACACATTTTGCTTTTATCATTTTGAAATTGCAAATCCTGAAAAATATAAATTGCTGGAACTCTTTTTCTTCTTTATATCTTGACTGTCTTCTCCAGATAGTTCTCTGTCATGTGATCAACAACATGTATCTCAAAGTACAAATACCTGTTATGCAAACAATTGAAATCAAGGCCACTCTGATAAAGCATGTCTTGTTAAGAAAAATTGGATCAGAGCACGTGTAGAAAAGGAAATATTCAGAATAAAAAGGATGCTGTTTCAAAAGAAAACCTGGTTTCTCATACATTTCTTAAGGTTTATATTCCAGTGCTGGTACATGAGCAAGAGAGCGGTCCTGAATTATCTAGCTTCTGATACTGTGAAAGAAGAGTAGCCTTTGGCACGTTTTAAACTTCAGTTGCATTCCTTGCTCTTCTGAAGTTTACTTTTCACACTTGAGAATTTCCAGCAAAAATAGTGAATAGAGATTACTGTTTTATAGTGGAAACATTAAATGCTAGGATAAGGAAAACTGGCTTTTTGAAACAGAAAAAGATAAAGCACTAGGTATGTGGTGGTGAATCCATGGTACAATGAGATACTCTGTGTTTTGCATCAACTCTACTATTGTGTGATTTACTACTCTGGAGTCAATGTACAGAAGAATGATGATGACATCATCTACATAGGAAGATGACAAAAATGATGACGGTATCAAACCCCAGGGCTTTAGAACGTCTGCTTTGGACTTCTCGCCTGCAGCCAAGAACCAATCACACTGATACTTAGTTCCTCCAATTCTAGCAGGGAGCTTATTTGCGGCCTTCCAGAAATGATCAAAACCTCATGCCACTTAGGAACAAAGAAAACGAATCCGAAAAGACCACCATTGCTGGTGCAGTTCATATCTTGAAGGAGTCAGCATTTCGGCAAGCCCTGATGCTTTTGCCATTACAGGGTAGAGGAGGAGGTGGAGGTTGGACTCACAGGCGATATGTGTTGCATTTAGGATTTCCCATACTACTATTAGTCAGAGTGACTTACTACAAGAAATTCCTAACTGGACTTCTAACCTTTCTTCCTTCTCCCTGCCCTTCCAACCCATTATCCACACTGTCGTCTTAAGGGTCTTTCTAAAACGTAGAACTCATTGGTTCTCTCTTAAAAACTCTCAAAAGATTTACCATTGCCTCCTACATATATTCCAGACTCCTTATCATGGCACACATAGTCTTTTGTGGTTTGGAAGCTATCTTCCTAGTATCTCGTGTTCTATATCCTATTTTAGGAATGCCTATCCATTGGATTGTTGTAAGAGTTCAATGAGAAAGTGTATATAGAGTACTTACTAGTAACTAGTATTTACTGAACACTTACAATCTTACCTGGTTTCAAGACCTGGGCTGGGAGCTTATGTGTATTCTCCCACATAATCTTCATATAACCCCATGAGGAGTAGATACTTTTATAATCTCCATTCTCTAAACAAAGAAATAGATTTTGAGAGGTCAGGCAACTTGCCCAAGGTCACACCTACAGACACAAATGGAGTTGTAATTTTATCTGTCCAACTCCAAAACCGGTGCTTTTATAGACTTGACTGCTGCCTGACACATTGCCAGGTGCACAATTCAGTTTGATTAAATATTCATTTTTTAAAACCCATTGCTATAAAACTTACAATATCTGGAAAATTACCTTCTTTTTCTTGTTTCCATTGTCCACCAAGGTTAACTGATAAACCACAGCTTTGACTTTTTCTAGATGCCCTGGCACCTCTTTGCTGTCTTCTTTCACACTCCCCATACTGTAGTGTCACAATTTGTTGAAATATCTAATGCCTCTGATCTGTTGGCAGTTCCTTGGGTGTAGACACCGTATCTTCATTGTCTTTGTAGTTGAGCATAATGTGCAGCACCCAACAAATGTTGAACAGATAAAGAAGTGATGCAAACTCTGAACAGAATTGCAAAATATATGGGGCTTTCTCAAAAATGAAGAATTCCTCTTTCCATTCACTGTGAAACTGCCCTAACCCTTCAAATAACATTCTATCAGATTTTTTGAAGGAGCACAGTCGGACTTACAAAGTTCAAAGGGGGTGAAAAGAAGACAAAATTGCCCTCTTTTCTAATCTTTTCCCTCCATAAAATTGAGAGATTTTGCTACCAAAGGAGAGGTGATCGACATTTAGAAATAGTTCTTTTACAATCTAGAATTTAAATTCTCTTTAAAGTTTAAATTCTCTTTAAGAAAGTAATAGTTATTCGTCATGTTAAGTTGGGTAAGACTCATCTTATGCTTTTTCCCCCAATCCTTTTTACTTTTTCCAGAGTTATACCTACATTCATAGCATTTCTCAGAGGTTAGTGAAGTTAGGCAACACTCCTAAATTTTCACACCTGAGAGCATAAGAGAGATCAACTGATAGGCACTGGTCTTGGAATGAGTCAGTGCAAGTCCCTGGAACAGAGCCTGAAGCTTCTGACTACCAGTCCCGGGTTCTGTTCAGCCACCTACTACCATGTCCCCTGAGGAACTTGGTAAAAACAGAGGATCGAGCATTTAGCAAAGTAAATCATTGTCATTGTTAGTGTTCATATTCCATTTTCCCATGTTTAATAGACTAATAGTTTAAAACTCGTCAATGTTTACATTCTATTGGTTAGTATGTGATTGTATGTTGAGAATCCCAACTCAGAAATAATTCTAGAATTTACGTTATCCCCCAAAATATAGAGTCCACATATATCAGTATAAACACGTGTTAAATTATAAAATAAATAAATCTCATTGACTATCATTATTCTTTATGAAGAGAGGGCAAACATTATATTTAATAAACCTTTGTTTAAACTTTTGTAGCAAGAGCCTCCATCCCTGAGAGATTCAACAACTATAAGGTCTAAAGCAGATGTGATCTGAATACAGTGGGATATATTTACAAATTATACTCCCGCATCTTAAGGGAGTGAATCTCCCTGCCTGTATCTATGAATTTGAGGGCGAGCCTTAAAATCTCACCTAGTTGACCTCCTTTGTCTCCTTTTTGTGTCGAGAAATGATGGTGTAGCTTTCTCTGCAGAGAAAGAGGTCAGCTAATATCCGGGTTTAGTTCCCTGCATGGCTGCCTGCCAGCTTTGCACCAGTAGACAAGTCATGGAGCCTACAACATGGGGATGATTTTACTCTCCTTCCCCACAAGATTGTTGCAAAGATTAATGACATATGTATAAACATGGGCTTCAATTACAGAATCTTGGAACTGAAAAGTGCCTTTCCAAGGTGAATCTGCCTCACCATATTTTCAACTAAGAAAACTAAGATGCAGGATTGGTCAACACTCTGCCCAAGATCATTTATCCAGAGTCATAAATCTGAGTCTAGAAACCAAATCTGTTGCTTGAGTGTACTTTGTTTTTGTTTTTGTTGGGGTTTTTTTTCCGCTTGATAGGCCCAGCAGAACTGATATTCTCATGGGAGGAATATAAAGACTATGATAGAATGATCTGAAAGAGGAAGTAAGCTTTTTACACCAAGTAACATGACAGCAGATGAGAAAAGAAAAGGGGAGGGCACAAGGAAGAATATTTATTGGAGGGTTCACAGCATGCCAGACGTACATTAAAAAGCGGAAACTTTTAATTACCCGATTTGTATTACACAGTTCAAATTTCTACTAATGATATTTTTAAATGTGCAGAATTAGTAAAAGTACATTCCTTCCTTTCCCTGTTTCTAGGACTCTTCTAACTCTAGGACTTGGCAGGTCTAAACTATACACGGCAAATCCCTGCATTATGCTGTGTTGCCACCTGTGCTGGCTGGGGGTGGAGGGGGCAGTGAGGACGTTCAAGGGGGCTAGAATTAGGAGAAGAGTAGCTACTTGAATTAGATGAGAGTTCTGGTGAAACCCCTTACTCATAAATGACTCTTCAGTGCTCTCCAATCTTAGAGGTTCGACTGGATTTATGAGTCATCATGCAGACACCATCCTAAAATGATATTTCCTTCCCCATAAGTTACTTCAGTGACAATAACTCTACATTTCTCCTCTCATCCTTTCAGCTTTGATTGGTGGTAGAGAGGCAGCAGAAAGTGTAGCTGAGAGCTTTAGGCCCTTAGGAAAGGGCAGGCCTTGATAGGATTTGAGTAATAGATTCCAAAGGACATTAAGTGCCAGGGGTCCAGAGAATCTCATTAAAAGTGTGTGTGTGTGTGTGTGTGTGTGTGTGTGAGAGAGAGAGAGAGAGAGAGAGAGAGGGAGAGGGAGAGAGAGAGGTGAGGGAGAAAGAAAAATGTCAACAACAGACTTTGGTTACTTGCTTTTTTGCTCAGAGCTATAGAGGTAACCAATTAAAATACAAGATGTGATACTACCCTTGTTTTCATGCTGTAGGACTTGATGTTGAACATTACATCTCATGGGTGCTAGGAATAACAAGTCCAGTTATAGCCTAGGATTGGCGGGCACCATAATCTACAACAATGGAAAGATGACAGAGCTAGAAACCGAGAACCTAAATTCAAGTTCCCACTCTAAAGGTGAGAAGTTGCATTTGTCTGTGAGTAAGACCCTGAGTACAGTCACGTATAGCTCTATTTTTCTCTTGTGGAAGAAATCTAGAAGTAGGCAATTACTGGTATAAATTCAGGATGTCAGGTCTCTTTAAAAATCTCTTCATCATTTCCTCTTGGTTCAAAGACACTATAGCTCTGGTCATCACGTCCATCTTCCAGACAGGAGGAAAGTAGGGGCAGGAAGGAGTGGCACCTGTATCAGTGAAGCAAAAACTTTCCCAGAAGGCTCTAGGACACTTCAGCTCATGTCTCGGTGTCCAGAACTGTCTCACAGTGCTATCTAGAGAAAGAAAGTGGGGAAAAAATGTCTCTCTCTCTCTCTTTTTTTTTTTTTTTTTTTTTATTTTTTTTANTATTGTTATTTCAAATAGAATCAGGAAGGAAAAAGGGAACAATCGATATTAGATAGTTAGCAGCTCTTCCTATAATCACTAAGTATAAGCCTCAGAAAAGTTATTTATTTGCTCTACCTGTACCATTTTCTAGTGTGTGAGATGGATATCATGAATATCAGCTCTATATTAGCTCCCTGCCTCCCACTTCCCAGCATTGATTAAGGGAAGATAAATGAGGGTTTTAGCAAATTGAAAAGCTAAAAGTAGTAGATAAATAAAAGGTAGCTCTATTGAGAGGGAAGGGGTTGTTTGTATCAGAAGAAGAGAGATAATGCATACCTTTCTGTTTCTCTAGTCATTAGTGAGAGCAAAATAAGCATAAATTAAATAAAAGTCCCTGTTGGGCATTATAAAATATACCAATAAGTAATAAGGACTTAAGCTTAAAACATGCCAACTGCAAATTATTCTCATGGTTCATAAGCTGCATGAACTCTTGCCATTTGACCATAGTGCAACCCAAGTGTGGTCTCAGAAGATCTTGAAAGTAAAACAAATGATGTAACTCTCATCATTTTTTAAATTTAAGATTATGAGAACTTCAGACTTTTCTAGTGAAAAACATTTATCCTTTTCCAGGCTGTGGTCTATGTTGAAATGTATTTTCTGGTAGGTTAATGTGTTAAAATTTTTGTTTCGAGGGTATTATTATGTAACCCAAATTAGAATTTAAGTGAAAAGTTAGAGATCAACTATCTAGTATCCTGGACCCATCCATGTAATAACTCTCTCTGATAAATCCAGATTCAGAAACAGCCAAGTAGTTTATCAATTACACATATCAGGGGCTGTAGAATTCCAAAGCAACAGTACTAAACAACCTGTCTCTTAAGGGTAGACATAAATTAGTAAGGCACTTAATTTGTTTAAGATTTGAGACCACTATGTAGAGGCATTCTTTTGTTTTTAAACTACTGAGCTGTTTTCTTTATCTCAGTAGCTACCATATGACTATGGAACACAGTGAATAGGGGTAGACACCGATAGGCCTCTGGCTTCTATATGGATCACGGCTGTACCAATATTCAGTAAATGCTTAGGACAGTTAAATGGGGATTGCTGAAAATAATCTGTAACATTCTCTTCAAAATAAGATTATACCAGTTCCCTTTGGAGAATTTTCTTCTGGCCTTTTGCTGACTCATTTGTGAAGCCTAGAAAAATACACCAAGGGGACAACAGAGCATAGATGTTGCTTCAAGATGTTGGATCAAGGGAAGTGGTTATCAGGCATGGAAATCATTGGAAACGGAGAAAACACTGACTAAATATTTCAAGTACTGGTTCAATAGTGAAAGGTAGGGAAGATCAACATGCAAGTGGGAAGAGATGAGGGGCAGAAAGGAGAACTGGAAGACTGGAAATGTTTGAAATTCTTTGGACTGGAGTCTACATGTACACAATTATAACCTGTGGTTTCTACAGTGATGCTTGCTCCCACTTTGTAAGGATGGTAACCAACCATTGCTCTTCTGTGTGTGAATGGAGCATGAAATGAAGAAGGCAAATTGAACGTCTTCAGAAATATTCACCCTCGGACTGTTTATGCACCTCATTTTGTATTTATCTGTTAGTCTTTTTTTGGCACACAAACAAAAATCTATCAAAATATCTTTGTGGTTTTAATTTTTAAGGAGCTATAAAATGAATATCAGAAGGTAGAATATTTTATGAAGGTGAGTCTAGATTGGGAGCATTTAGTGAACATACAATATGCTTTCCTTGCATTCTATTAGTGTTTATTCATTTAATTCAGTCAACAGATATTGAATGACTACTGTGTGTCAATAGTGACCTAGGTCGTGCCATAAGAGATCATAATCAGTCTACTAATAAACATTTGATCCTACTAAGAATGTGTAAATGTTCGGTGATTTTTAACATAAATTTACTTGAGAACATATTACTGATAAAGTGATTTAATAGCCAACTGAAAATAAAAATCCCTTCAGTACAGCATTCATCCTCTGTTCTGGGAAAATTGCTATGTCTGCTATGTATTATGTATAATACCTTACGTATTTTTATACCCTCATGAGGATACAGTGCAAAAAAATTTTAAATACTTGCAGTTTGAAACTGAAATAAAATCAGAGACACTGGGAATATTTAGTTCATAGCCTAGACAAGAGGAAAGAAAATATCTATATTCACTGAAAGATGTTATTGATATGTTCCTTAAACCTAAATATATTTTGGGAAGGAAGAAGATTTCTTAAGAGATTTAGATCTTGCAAATATTAAGAATGAAGAAAGATAGGACATGATCCATTTAGACCTACCCTTCAGATTTTAATAAAAGGTTTGGGGAGAAAAGTAGCGTTCTTTATGCTTAATGTGGAAACAGATATTACCTTCAAGTGGTATCATGTAAGTACATAGCTAGCTTTACAATGCCATCCATTTTTACAGTGATTGACTACATAACACATTTTCTGTGCCTTTTACATTTTTCTGGGTGAATGTGGGAAAAGAGATATGGCCTAAAATCTGAATATGGTTATAAAATGCTATTTCATTTCTGGGTAGTCTTATTCCATTAAACTCCTTTTTATGTTTGCCTTTTAAGCAATAATTTCAGGTAAAATGCACTTAAATGTCTGAAAATAAAACAACTTGTCAAGTGAAATGCTCTATTATCCGGTAACAGATGGATTGTCCTTGTTGGGTAAAGCTTATTCTGTATTGATCTTGATTTTGTTTTAAGTGCCATATATATATATATATATATATACAGAAATATGTTCTGTATATACACACATACAGAAAAAAAAGGGGACGCTTTGTTTTTTAGAGGGAGAGAGTATGGTTGTACGCGCGAGTGAGTAGGAGGAGGGGAGGAAGGGACAGAGGGAGAGGGAGAGAATCTGAAGCAGGCTCCATGCCCAGTGCCAAGCCAAACACAGGGCTTGATCTCAAGACCCTGAGATCACGACCTGACAGAAATCAAGAGTCGGTCACTTAATTGACTGAGCCACCCAGACACCTCAAAAATATACCACTCTTTTTTGTGTATAAAATTTAAATTTTTGCTGCCTTTTGTTAAATTAGACATAATTATGTAGCCTACCATCTGATTTCTAGTTAAATCACTAGATTTCTTACATCACAGGTAAATACTGTTATTCCAAAACACGGCGTACTACTAAAACTGTGGTAATACCACTACTCTTCTCTTACCATGTGGCTGTCTTTGCATATAACTCTTCAAAAGTAACTGACTTTCAGATATTCCCTTCCGCTATTTTGCTTTGGCCCTAGTACTCTTTGCCAATTTTGCCTTTGTACTTTATTCTTCATGTTAAACTAAGAGAATACATCTCTGAAACAAATATATTCGTAGTCTCATAAGAAAGACATCTGAGAAAATCAAGCTCAAAAGGAAAAGAAAAAAGAGCTAAGTGTAAAACAATGTTGGGCTCGTTGCCTAATTTCTTTTTTGGCCCTGATCATCTGGGCCAGCACTTGCTTATTGTAAAAAAGGTGACTCTAAGTTACTCTGTGCAGATGGAATTTATTATAAAGTCATGGCTTCAACTTACAATTGCAGACTTCATGAACATATAATTCATGTGCTTTGTTCCTATGGTCAGTCATAAAAAAATTCAAAAGGTACTGTGCTGTTTGAGATCGTACCCAAAGTATGAAGTTAATGTGGGGATTCTCTCCAAACTTCCAAAACCTATTAAAGAAAGAAGGAAATATAAACTTGTCCCATGAGCTCAACCTCAGTAATCTCTGGAAGATTTACTCCCTGACTAAACTTCAGTCTTGATATGAAAACATTTCTTTATTACCGATAACAGCAAAAAGTCTATATAACTTATGTGGGATTTGCATGAATGAACAACAAACCCCCTTCATTCTGTAATATACACTGAGGATGTTTGGTTTGGAACTATTTCATTTTGCACAATTTTATTACCTGAATTTCGATGATGAACTACCAAGAACTAACACCCTTTGAAAGGCTTGCTTGGGTGAGCTGATGTAAGATTAAAAATCAGTCTTATTTGTAGGCTATATAAGCCATGGTAATCTGAAAAAGAAGTTACAACATGAAGGGCACCTTGGTGGCTCAGTCGGTTAAATGTCTGTCTGCCTTCTGCTCAGGTCATGATCCCAGGGTCCTGGGATGCAGACCCATGTCACGCTCACTGCTGAGTGAAGAGACTGCTTCTCCCGCTCCTGCTTCCCCTCCCCCATTCATGTTTGCTCTCTCTCTCTCTCTCAAATTAATAAAATCTTTAAAAAAAGAAGAAATTAAAACATGAAAAGTACATTTTCTGAAAACTCATAATATGCTCCCTCTTAGGGTCCTGCCTATTTTGTGATCTGCCCTGTACAAAAAAGAAAAGCTATAGCTGATTTATAGGAGAGCCTAAAATGAACAAAGAGCTGAAAGTTCGTTTTAGAACTTATAAGAAAAGTCCCAGAAACTAAAATATTGTAACTTGAAGTAAAAAGATGACAAAGTCAATAACCATAATAGCTTCCATTTATTGAACACTTGCCATGTGCCGTTGTTCACAGTTACTATATAATGCAGATATTATATACACTTTACAGATGAGAAAACAGGCTTGGGGGGATTAACTTGCCCAATGTCATACAATTAGTAAGTGATGAAGGCAGGAATTGATTGAATCATTGATAGCTGACTCTAGAGCCAGCTATTTAACAAGACAGTCAGCAGAAAGCATATGATATTCAAACAGATTGAGTAGTTATTTGAATCACAGAAAAGGTGAACTTAAAATTCAACTTTTTAGAACTAACATTATTTAAGGAAAGTAAGAGTAATGGAAGAGGAATGGGTTAAATTATATCACATAGAGACAAACACAGAAATCCAGACCATGGGACATAGCCCAGGATAACTGGCTTGTTTCTGCAACAAGCCAATGGCATGGAAAAAATAAACAAAAAATGATGGGGCCTTTGCTAAGATCTTGCTGCTCCAAGTGTGGCCCACTTTGATTCCAGCAACATTGCCAACACCTGGGAGATTGTTAGACATGCAGTATTTCAGGTCTTGTCCCAGACCCTAGTGAATCTTAAGATCCCTAAATGATTCATTTGCACATAGAGTTTAAGAAGCACTGGTCCAGATGACTAGAGACTTGTAGTATGTAGACCTTGTTTAGATCATGTTTCAACAAGCCAATAGGAAAAAATGTTTTTACCTATTGGGGAGGTTGGGTATGGACTAGGTCTTGGATTCTACAAAGGAATGATAATGGCACCTATTAGTTAATGATGGACATACAATATTTTTATGTTTAAAATTTAGACATGTAAACTGATGCATGTAGTGGTGAAATAATATATCTGGAATTTAAAATATTTTGGGAAAGAAAATAGCAATAAGTGATATAAATGTGGCAAAATCTTTAAAATTGTTGAATCTGTCATACTACTCTTCTACTTTTTTTTGTCATTTTGGATTTTATTTTCATTAGTAGGAAATAAATCAGACTTCAGCCTATAATGAAAACTAGACAGTGTAAGAGGTAAAATATACATACCTCAGATCCTCACCGAAAAGATACATCTCTAAGTTTCTCCATGTAAATTTGTATAAGGAACATCTTCTAATCGTTACAAAATTCTAACATTCTAACATTGTCTATTAACTTCAAACGTGTGAAGACCTACCATCATATCTGATGTTCTTTCTCTTATACTTTTTATTATTGTATTCTTTATTGAAGTATAATTAACATACAGTGTTAAATTAGTTTTGGGTATACAATATAATGATTAAGCCTTTTTGTACATTTCTCAGTGCTCATCAAGATGAATATATTCTCAATCCCTTTTATCTATTTCACCCATCCTCTCACCCTCCTCCCCTCCTTCCCTCTGGCAACTACCAGTTCGCTTTCTATTTAAGAGTTTGGTTTTTTTGTCTCTTTTTTTTCTGTTTGTTCATTTGTTTTGTTTTGTTTCTTAAATTCCACAGTTGAGTGAAATCATATGGTATTTGTCTTTCTCTGACTTATTTCACTTAGCATTATACCCTCTAGTTCCATCCATGTTGTTGCAAATGGCAAGATCTCAGTATGTTTTATGGCTAAGAAATATTCTGTTTTTTTATATATATTTATATATATATATGTTTATGTGTGTGTATACCACGTCTTCTTTATCCATTCATCTATGGATGGACAGTTGGGTTACTTCCATATCTGGGCTATTGTAAGTAATGCTACAATAAATATGGGGGTACATATATCTTTTTGAATTAGTGTTTTCATTTTCTTTGGGTAGATAACCAGTAGTGGAATTACTAGATCATATGGTAATTCTATTTTTAATTTTTTGAAGAACTTCCATACTGTTTTCCACAATGGCTGCACCAATTTGCATTTCCACCAGCAGTGCGTGAGGGTTCCTTTTTCCCCACATCCTCACCAACACTTGTTATTTTTTGTGTTTTTGATTTTAGCCAATCTGACAGGTATGAAGTGATATCTCATTGTAGTTTTAATTTTCATTTCCTTCATGATGAGTGATGTTGAGCATCTTTTCATGTGTCTTTGGCCATCTCTACATTTTCTTTGGAAAAATGTCTATTCAGGTCTTCTGCCCATTTTTAAATCACATTGGTTTTTGGTGTTGAGTTGTATAGTTTCTTTATATATTTTGGATATTAACTCGTTATCGGATTTATCATTTGCAAATTTCTCTCATTCAGTAGGTTGCCTTTCTTCTATCTACTTTTGAATGGTAGAATTTTTCATAATTTGTTAAAGATTTTATTTATTTGAGAGAGAGGGTGCATGTGAGGGGGGAGCGGCAGAGGGAAAGGGAGAGAGAGAGAGAATCTCAAGCAGACTCTGCACTGATCGTGAGCACAGAGTCTGATCCCATGACCCCAAGATCATGACCCCAGCTGAAACCAAGGGTCAGCCACCTAGACACCTGAATTTTTCATTATTTAAAAAAAATACCAAAAGAAGTAGACTTATGCTCTAGAAATTTTAGAAATAACTACAAGAAGTTTCCTACAGTGAGAAGGGTTAATCATTTAAGAGGATGCCAGAGAAGCTTTCTCCAAAGTATTTGAAAAATAGGACAGATTCATTGGCCTGGGGGCATTTTCAGGTAGTCCTGGTAAAAGCCAGATCTGTCAAGCTCCTTTTCTCAAAAATGATCCTATGGTACATGTTACACTTTGTGAATACTTTGGGACATTGATCTTAGATTTAATGCCTTAGTTGTGTTTAAAAAAGAAAAACCATTTGATGATGCTTCTGTTCTAGCCCTGTATTTGCTCTCCTTATGGCACTCTTCTCTGGCAGTTCACTTTAATGGTTGACTGATAAAATGTTAAGCTACCTACTCATCCAGACCAAGCATTTAATAGAGTCCTGTACTGACCTCATTCTGTTGAAGAGTCTATGCTTAAGTGCAGACTAAGGCCTTTTGATGTTATGTGATCAATAGGAAACCCTTTAAGCTGGTATGTATTTGTCATATAGAAAAGCATCCTTTCAACATCATATAAACCCTTTATGTACTTGCCAACTGCACGGCCTATCGTTTTTTGTTTCTGGAAAAGGGAGCAAAAGAGAATTCCCCAAGCTATTAAAAAGAAAACCCAAGCACTTTTGCAGCTTATTAAGTGGCAGTATTTGTGGTAATATGTTTCATGTTTTCTGGCTTCTTCCTATAGAAACCTGAGAATGGTTCTCAAAGAGTAAGTAATAAACTCAGCCAGCATCCCCAGATGTAGACATTATACTGTTTATAGATGAACTACCGACGCCTGACTGGTTTAGTAGGTGCCTCGTGCTTATAGAGTGAGTCAGCGGACGAGCAAGAATTTGTTTTCAGAAACCTTCCCATCTTAACCACAAGTAGTTCTTCCTATATGGTACTATATTTTGGCCTGTTGGTTTAGATTTTATGGAATAATCTACAGCATCTAAGATTTTCCTTTCGACAAATATGTATTAGGAGGAATAAATGAGTAATAGGACAGCGGAAGGAATTCTGGTTCTGACTCTGAATCAGAGAATTACTGACACTCAGGTGCTGGTTCTTACACTTCTCTAATTGAGATTAGAGAAGCTCCTGAGAGGCTCCCTATTGATACGAAGCTGCATTTTTAGATGTGTGTGATTTTCAGTTTTGTAGATACTCAAGTTGTTTTCTCTCCCTCTTCCTCCTAGTAGATGCCCAGTTACCTAGTCTCTCCCTCTGTTCCCTCCACAGCAGCAGTCTTTGCATAACATTGTCTGTATTGCTCATTAGCCCTCAGTCAATACGAACAAAACCTGGTAGTTAAATTGCGATCGTCTGTTGTTCCATAAACATGTTCTGCACACTCTTTTGCCCCTCAGCTTGTTTGCTCTGCTACAGTACAGTATTATAATCCTTGGCTAGAGAATTGCAATTAGAATAATTTGTTGTTTCTCCTAACCATGTTGCTGCTGTTAAAATTTATTTCAAAATATCTAAAATGCCTTTATGACTGTAGATGGATTTGAGAGGAAATATGGTGCAAAGTTTCATATCTAAAAAATTAATAAATATAGCAAAAATTTTTATTTCCTTTCCTATTTAAAAAAATATTATTATAGCAAAAGAAAGAACTTTAATGTATGTTTGTACACATGTGTGTATATCCCAAAGGGTTCTATCAGAGAAATAAGACAGTAGGAGAATACTGTTTAAGGATGATTTTCTCCCCCAAAAAAGGTATAAAATCAAGACAGACATAAAAATGAACACATTAAATATTGTATTTAACTCATTAATGAAAGAACCAGTAAGATGTTATAACCGGTTCAAATGAGAATCCAAACAGAAATATTAATAGATGAGGATTATTAAAATAAATGTGCAGATGAAGGCACATTCTTCCACTGCTGGTGAAGAAAGCCAATTCAGTCTGTTGGACAGAATTCACATAGACAAGAATGTCTTTGTTTATAGACGGGAATTATTTTGGATTGCTATCAGTTTTTACAATTTATAGAGTTATAAATTAGCTTCCATAGAGTCAAAATCAGATAATCCAGCAGAGTTTACTCTGCGCATTACATGGTTTTCCACTAAAGCACAGTGTTTTTCATTTTGTTTTGTTTCCCTTACAGTACCCTATCCCTAAGGCCACCATTCCATCAGTGACTACCTACTATCAACAGAAAGAAGTCCAAATTCATTAGGTCCCAAATTCACATTTTAGCTTCAGCCTCTTTCAGTGTTTTCTGCTATGCAGTCCAGCAACCCTTAAACTCTACTTTATTCAGCCTTTATTCCCAAATTCTAATCTTTCAAGTCCCTGATAAATTGTCACTTCTTCCAAGAAGCCATGTTGTACTTTATCTACTTTAACTAGGAATTACTATACCTCCCTTGACACTCCTCACTTATCTTGTGTATTGACCATCTGCTGTAATCTACAGTAGTTCTCAAACTTGACAGTCCATCAGAATTACCTGGAGGGCTGATTAAAACACTGATTGCTGGGTTCCACCCATCCTTTCATCCAGTGGAGCTAAGGCTAAGCCTGAAAATTTGCATTTCTTAAAAGCCTGGGTGGCTCAGTAGTGGTTCAGCTTCTGACTCTGGATTTCTGCTCAGGTCATGATCTCCTGGTCCTGAGGTCGAGCGCCACCTCAGGCTCTGCGCTCAGTGGCCCAGTGGAGAGTCGGCTTGTCCCTCTCCCTCCTTTTCCCTCTGCCCTTCTCCTGTGCTCGCTCTCTCTCTCTCTAAAATAAATAAAATAAAATCTTAAAAAAAAAAAAGATCCCAGATGATGCTGATGCTACTGGTCTAAAGACTCCGAGAACCACCTGCTCGGGAACTGTGTAAAAAACTATAGATAAGATTAATGAGACATAGACCCAGCCCATTAGGCATTCACAATCTAATGGAAGTGTCAAAAGCTGGCTCCCCAAAATATCACTAAAACCACCGTTTGGTAAGACAAAACTGAGTTAGTACTGAGATAAGGAGAATACCACCTCAGCAGAGCCTTAGCAGTGCTTAGAAGGTGATTGGTCAGGGGAGGGCGGGCAGGAATAGTTGGTATATTTGAGATTTTCAAGTTTAAGGCATGTCTTTCGATGGTTAGGACCGAGAAATGATCGTGATATATACAATAATTTATGATACGATGGTTTAGTATTGATAGAATAAGATGAGGATTTGAGGCAGGGGGTGCAGAGTTCTGGTGTGTGAACTGTTGACTGATGCTTTTTCTATTAAACTTGATGTGTCATTCAGGATGTTTCTGGAACGTACCAGATGACAGAGTAGTAAGGTCATTTTAATATAGACAGTCAGGTGTACTAATAGTTTCTGAGAAAGAGAAACAAATAAAACAGAAATATAAACAAATAATTAGTGTGGTAAGATAAGCATAATTGAGGTAGTCACAGATCCCTTCGGGAGAAAATACACAAAATCTTACAACCTCCCTGCAATCTGCCACTGCCAGGAATTCTGAGATCTTTGAATGTCCTACTTGGGTTTATCTTTGGTAAATCAAAGGACAAGCATTATGTTTACAGAGGAAATGTTTCTCCTTGTTTTTTTTCTTTCTCTCTTTATACTATTAACATCTCCAGACCAGACATGCATATTTACACATATATATTTTGTAAACACTCAGTATCAAATTTTGGATAAGTGCAAAGAATTCATATTTATTAAGGATCAACTATATGACACATGCAATGCAAATGTGTGTGTATATATACATTTCAGTTAACTGTATATTAGATTTTTGTAGTAATTATCTTTATCCCGTTGCTAATGCAGATGGTTCTTATTGGGACCTTAAGGCTA
This sequence comes from Ailuropoda melanoleuca, assembly GCF_002007445.2. Taxonomy (NCBI): domain Eukaryota; kingdom Metazoa; phylum Chordata; class Mammalia; order Carnivora; family Ursidae; genus Ailuropoda; species Ailuropoda melanoleuca. Next base: position 73,224,981 of record NC_048226.1, read on the forward strand.
TATAGACCTCTGGTTGTGTCTCTTTTCTATATAATTCAGAACTCATGGTCTCTTCTTTTTGGGAGAGATAAGTAGTGAGTGTGATGATTTTCAAGCACAATAACCCTCTATTTAAAAATGGTAGAAATAAGTAAATATTTTTAAAAGCTTGAATAGCAAGTGATCTTTGCTAAGTAACTTAAGCTCTAACCTTTGGTGGCATGAAACTAACATCTGTTACCTTGCAAATCGATTTTTAGAAATACCCTAAAGTGAGCAGAATAAAGTTACATCTAAGACAAATTAAATCTTTTGAAATTAAAATTCTGGCACATGATTTCATGTTTAAGCTCAAATTCTTGAAGAAATACTTAAAACTCTTTGTACCAAATACATCCTATGTTTGATCATAGTACTTGAAAGAATACCCAACATGCTTTTNATGGGGCGCCTGGGTGGCTCAGTCGTTAAGCGTCTGCCTTCGGCTCAGGGCGTGATCCCAGCATTCCGGGATCGAGCCCCACATCGGGCTCNACCCTCTATTTAAAAATGGTAGAAATAAGTAAATATTTTTAAAAGCTTGAATAGCAAGTGATCTTTGCTAAGTAACTTAAGCTCTAACCTTTGGTGGCATGAAACTAACATCTGTTACCTTGCAAATCGATTTTTAGAAATACCCTAAAGTGAGCAGAATAAAGTTACATCTAAGACAAATTAAATCTTTTGAAATTAAAATTCTGGCACATGATTTCATGTTTAAGCTCAAATTCTTGAAGAAATACTTAAAACTCTTTGTACCAAATACATCCTATGTTTGATCATAGTACTTGAAAGAATACCCAACATGCTTTTCAACAGGTTCCAAAATCAAGCAAGAAACTACGCATCTTGTAAAGTACATTTACTTAGATTTATTCATCACAAGCTAATATGCATGTTTTATANGAGAAAGACAAATTAAATCTTTTGAAATTAAAATTCTGGCACATGATTTCATGTTTAAGCTCGAATTCTTGAAGAAATACTTAAAACTCTTTGTACCAAATACATCCTATGTTTGATCATAGTACTTGAAAGAATACCCAACATGCTTTTCAACAGGTTCCAAAATCAAGCAAGAAACTATGCATCTTGTAAAGTACATTTACTTAGATTTATTCATCACAAGCTAATATGCATGTTTTATAAAATCATTTATAAATCCTTTATAAAATTCATTTCAATATTCTTTTACTAAAGTTTTTAGAAAACATCTGCAAGGTAGTACAACTTTAGAAGTTATCAAAAACTTGCCATCATGCTAATGACATTCACAGCATACAAATTTGCCAGCTAAAGAAGCATCATCCCATTAGCGATAAACCATTTGGCACACAGCTATCTTCTCCCTTTGCCATATGGGTTTTTATCACACCTTTCTTTCAGTCCCAGATTTCTCTGTGCTAATTGCAGCAAAGTCAAATCGGTGCAAGGAGGACTTCAGAGGGTAGGGTGTCTTAATTGGGACCACGTAGATTTTCAAGCTATAAGTGAAAATGTGGGGCTGAAAGAGAAAGCACAGAAAGATATGTCACAAAGTGGCAACAGCCTGCCCCATATCTTCTCTGTCTGAGATGAAGAGGCACCAGGAGCAGTAGATGCACAACAGCTCCAGCACAACGTACTAAAGTGCAAATGCAAAAGAATATTACGCATTGTTGTAGCTAGACACAGGATGAAACAAGGCTTTCTGGAGCACCGAGGTGGCTCAGTCGGTTAAGCATCTGACTCTTGGTTTCAGCTCAGATCACGATCTCATGGGTCATGAGGTGGAGCCCTGCATGGGGCTCCCCACTCAGTGGGGGAAGTCTGCTTGAAGAGTCTGTCCCTCTGTCCCTCCCCCCATGCACTCATGCGTGTGCATGCTCTTTCTCCCTCGCTAAAATAAATAAATCTTGAAGAAAAAGGAAGGAAGGAAGGAAGGAAGGAAGGAAGGAAGGAAGGAAGGAAGGAAGGAAAAGAGAAAGAAAGGCTTTCTGAAGACAGACTGTAAAAGTTGCCAGAGGCATGACGCTGTTATGGGAGTACTTAATCTTTCCCAACATCCACTAGATCTGGGCTTCTCAGCCTGGGCACTAGTGACATTTGAAGCCAGATGGTTCTCTGTTGTGGCAGCTGTCTTGAACATTATAAGATCTTAAACAGCATCCTTGGCCTCAACCTACTAGATGCCAGTAGCACACCCTCAGTTTGATAACCAAAAATATCTCCAGACATTGCTAAATATTCCCTGCAGGTAGAGTTGCTGGCTTTAGCAAGTGAAAATAGAGGACGCCCAGGTAAATGTGAATTTCTGATAAACAGCAAGTAACTTTTTCATGTACGTATGTCCCATGTAGCATTTGGTATAGACTTGTACTAAAAAACTTATTTGTCATTTTTCTGAAATTCAAATTTAACTGAGAGTCCTATATTTTAATCTAGAAACCCTTCTGGGAGGCAAAATCGCCCATGTCCGAAAACCTCTGTGCTGCAGTTTCAGTAAATTAAGAGCAGACACCCAAGAGACTCTTGACTGACCCGAATGACCGTGTCACTTTCCTTAACCTCTCTGACCCCATAACCTTGTTTGCAAAGAGGGGGTTCATTAACTTCCCTCACAGGGTGGAGGTGAGGTATAAAGGAAATAATGTATGAAAAAACTCTTAGTACAATGCCTGGCATAGTAAACAAATTGATATATGTTCACTACTGACAATCCCTCACAAGATGTTGTCATAATATTTACTGATGTCTAGACTTAATTTTCACTAACAGGAAAGACTGTCTTACAGAAACAACAGGAACTGTGCAGTGATTCTCAATCCTGACTGCACATTGAAATCACCTGGGGAGTGTCCTCCCTGATGTCTGTATCCTACCTGTGAGAAATTTGGATTTCATTGATCTAGAGTATGGCCTGAGCACTGGGATTTTCAAAAGCTCCACAGGAGTCCTATAATGTGGAGCCAAGACTGAGAACCACTCTTTGAGAGAAAAGTATTGGGAATTGATACTTCTTAGTAATGAAAAAAGGAAATAAGCTGAACTTAATATATCTGATTCTTGGTTTGTAGAAAAGTGGGTTAGGATCAAATTTAGAGAAAAGACAGACATGATTTCAGTCATTCAACAAATATAATATCTGTGTGCCTACTATGTGCCAGGCTATGTTCTAAGCAGTTAAGGGACTCCCTGTCCTTGTTGAATGATAGTAGGGAGGGACAGATAATAAATAAGACATTTTAATCTAATTTCAAAGACTAGAACTAATGCCTTCATGAGAGATGATAGCATTCCAAAGAAAAACAAAGTCATGAATAACCTTAATGAGAAAGCAAAATGGGGAGGAAGCAGCATGACTTAACAAGATGTTCTCTGAGCTTAGCTCTTAGAAGAGATGAAAGTACAAAGGACATATTACCAAGGACAAGTGAAAGGATGGTATAAAACTGTAGAGTGTCAGCCAAAACAGAGAGGCTTTAGAAAAGGGAGGTTTAGAAACAGTAAAGAAATTAGGGCCATTCTGTTGAAAAGGGAAGTCCTAGACTAAAAGAGAACAAGAAGGAAATGTGAGGCTCTCTTTTTGAGGAAGATGTGCACTAACAGAAAGGCAGAACAAGTGTAATGCCTATTTTGCTTTATTTTTTTCAATTAAGAAGAATGAGCTACTAGAATACAAAACAAAAACAGTGAAATGGACACGTTTAGGCCAAGGTAAGTAAGAATATAGTGAAAGACCACCCACATTCACTTTACGTGAATTGTAACCTTTTGGTACAGAAAACTTGAGTTATTAGGATATTTTACTGTGGTATTTCGGTAGTAATACAATAGTAATGATAAGTGTATTTTTGACACTTACATTATCTTTCATAACAACATCAAAATACATATATAATAGTTTAAATACAATAGAAATTTATTTCACGTTCAAGCCCAAAATGTTCTTGAGTGGTGTGGGTGGCTCCCCTCTAAGGATGGATTCAGGGACCCAGGTTCTTTCTAGCTGTGGCTTTGCCATCTTTAATAAATGGCCTCTCAGGTCTCCATGCTCATCTGCTTCCAGGGTATGAAAAGGAAGAGATCATGGAGGGTTACCAATGGGATGCTCTTGTGGGCCAGGCCTGGAAATAGCACGCATGACTTTTGCAAGCCTTCCATTGGCTAGAACTTAGTCACTTGGCCACCCCTGATAGAAAAGAAAGCTGGGAAATGTAGTTGTGCCCAGGAAGAATAATAATTAGGTTTGATGACAACTAACCAATCTCCACACAGATAATAGGAAATCTGCCAGAAAACTGTAGCTAGAAGAATAATTCAAATTTCAAAAAATGGGGTTGAAATGGAGTTGAAGGAAATAGAAACAACATAGGTTTGAAACCACTTGGGAGGGGAAAAAAGAGGGGTCTGTACCTCATCACCTTCTGCATATTAGAAAGGCATTTAACAAACCCACGACACTGTTGATAAATGAGAACTGACTGATAATATCATTTAGTGGGTCCATACTTCTTCAGATAACTGAGTCCAGGGAATGGTAGTCACTGTCAGCCGTGGAGGTGGTCTCTTGTGGTGTGTCTTGGGCCTCTCCTTCCCCGTGTCTCCTTACACATTTCAATGAACAGTGTAAAAGGAGACAAGTCTATGGCTGACTCAGTGAAAGAGATATTGAATGATACTGTGGATAAAAGAATCAAGAGTAGTTTCAAAATGATCTCAGCAATCTAGAGCATAGGTCAACAAAATTTATCTGAACATAGCAAGGGAGTAACCATTTTAGGCTTTTGGGCCATAAGGTCCCTGTCACAACTAGTCACCTCTGCTGCTGTAGCCCCAAAGCAGCCACAGACAATACGTAAGTGGCTTTATTCCAATAAAACCACATTCACAAAAACAGGTGCCAGGCCAGATCTGATCCATGGACCATACTTTGCTGAACCCTGATCTAGAAGTATAGGCTGACATCTGAAGGTAATAAATCTAAATTTATTCTTTAAGGCCGAAGAACAGTGGGCCTCACATGGTACCTAAGCGATATCCTTTCTAATCACAGTAGAGCTATAAGATAGGCATTATTTGCTCTTATTTTACAGACAGATATAAAAAGCTAAATCTCAAAAATAAATTGATAGTTTGACCTAGCTTTCACATCTGAAAAACACTTTATGGGACATCATGCCATTTCAACAAATGTTTGGGGAAATTGAGAGCGTCACAATTAATTGCTCAGCCCAAAGATGGAGCACTTCATGTGGCAGCACTCCCTGTAGGAAAGCACTGGTTCTTCTGGCTCTGTGCTGACTCAGGTATATGACCTTGAGACTCACTTGATGAATCTGGGCCTTGCTCACAAATCAATAAAAATAAATGGCTCAACTAGATAAACATCAAGGCCTCTCTCAGGTCAAATAAGTTTGCTATTAATATGTTAAGGACATTGTGTGAAAGAAAATTGGGACTTACCCTTTGTAGCTCTAAAAGCAATTATTTTCAAACATTTTCTAATAAGTTTTACATAAACCAATATATATAACATAAAAATGGCATTTTATGGGCATATGTGTATTCTCCAAGTTCAAATTTACGGTATTTTCTGATTACAAAGACATATATTGAGAGAATGAGGCTGATATAAATGAAACACCAGTTTTAAACTGGGAATGACAGATGATGGATGGATTCTTTTCAGCATCAGAGCCTCAGCATTCTACTTACTGTGTTTTGGTTGTTTGCTTTTGGTTGTGTAATGTCGAGAAAATCCTTATTCACATACATAGTTTAAATGATAGAAAAGATTAATAGTCTTGCAACCTCAGAATACTTCTCAGAATATGAAAATGATGAGACAGTCCTAGAAGTAAAATGTACTGACTTGACAGCATAAATCAGCTGATCTTCAGTATACAGGTATCCCCCGCTTTTTGAAACTTGAGGTTACACCACTTCACCTTTACATAAGACCTACCTATATTAATATCTCTTTTCGATAACCAAAGGAAATCCAAAGAGGATTTTTGCTCTGATGGACAAAAGGCAAAAGTGAAAATAGCATTCAGCATTTGTTCTGCAGCAAGTCCTTATAGAGGCAGCCCGCACCCCCAGCAGGGAGAACAGCCCTGCCAAACTCCTTCCCTGGGAACTACACTCAGCATCTCAGCATCAAGCCCTCAAAGCCTGGAACTGTGTCTGTGAGCATCTTTATCTCAATTTATTTTGTGCATCCATTAGCAGGATGTGTCCTAAGATATCAGCAAAGCCGAAGAGAGGTGGTTCTTTTCATTATTCTGGGAATGCTCAAACATTTTTCCATATAAATTAATGGCAATTGCTTCTTCTCTTTATAGCGTTTTGACTGATGAAAGGTTTCATAGGAATGCCCCACTTTCAGATAGTGGGGGGAGCCTATAGTAATTCAGCATATGTAATAAAAATAAATGTAGGGGCTCCTGGGTGGCTCAGTCGTTAAGCGTCTGCCTTCAGCTCAGGACATGATTCCAGGGTCCTGGGATCAAGTCCTGCATTGGGCTCCCTGCTCCCCTGGGAGCCTGCTTCTTCCTCTCCCACTCCCCCTGCTTGTGTTCCCTCTCTCACTGGCTGTCTCTCTCTGTGTCAAATAAATAAATAAAAAATCTTAAAAAAAAAAAAGTAAACACTTGCAACACCCTTGTATGCTACAGTGCCAAATGAACCCCCAAACCTGGGTGGCTTGCTGTAAATAGTGTCTATTTCTTGATCCATTTCTTGCCCATATTACACATCCAGTTCAGGCTGAGGTTAGGGAGGAGGAGTTCTGATCCACAAGGTTTCTCAGGCATCCAGGACGTTGCAGATGGCGTCCCCATCTAGTAGCTGTACCATCTGGAGCAGGTAGCATCCTTCATTGCTGAGGCAGGGGCAGAGGCATTTGGAGTGGGAAACATTGTCTGGATTTTAAACAGAGACCATTCTTTACGCATGTGAGTATAAAACACATACATCACTTCTGCTCAGTATTTGCCAAAACTAGTCTTATATATGGCCTTATTTCAGAAAGTAATGTGTGATTCCCATGAGCTAAATATGCAGAAGCACCTGGAAGAGCTACAAAGGAGCAAATCTCAAACATGGCTCATAATTGGAAAATTTAGGCTCCTGAGCCCCACCCTACAGCCCTGGAATCAGGATCTCTGGGATCCAGTTGGGAAATCTGCATCTTGAAAAAGGTTTCACAGCCAATTCTCGTTATCAACAGAAAGCTACTGCTGTGAACAAGGAGTGTTTTTAAAGTAGAGGAAAAGCAACAATTGGATCTGTGGATTTAAGATTACCCTGGGTGCAAGTGTTGGAGTTGGATTCAAGAAGGAAGAAACTAGAAGCTGGGATTTCATGTCACACAACATATAGAGTTTAATGAGCAAACATAAATACGTGTGCTTATATATCATGCAATGTTAGCAGGACCAGCTCAATCTGAGAGTCTAACAACATTATTACAAAATTTCTCTTTATATTTTAGGAATCTCCTCCCACCCCTTCCTTGACTCTCAGAAAACCAGTAGGATAGGCACAAAGAGGCCTTGTCACCTCATTCAACAAATGTTTTGCATGCCATTGCTACTGATGCCGTTGGTTGTATAGCGCTAGCCCAGCACCCATAGGAGTCCCTGGATAGGGACAGGGGAGTGGGATAGGTGGGGTGTAGCCTGCTTCTCTCTTGAGAGGTGGCTGGACGTGGTCAAACTTTCCTTCGTGCCTGTTAGGGCAACACAGAATATGGTTATATTGCCGTCTCTGCTGCTTTCTGAGAAAACTGAGATTTGAGAGTAGATCTGCAATGGGAGGAAATAACCAGTGCATGATTCTTTTAAAAATTAAACCTATCCAGTTAGTGCTGGATCATTTAAAGATTGACCATCCAAGTATGTATGGGTTTCTCTTCCTACATGCTGCCTGAATCTTGGCTGATTCACCTGGCATTGTTAGCATCTCTCCAAAATGCTACTTGTGATAGGGAAGTGGGGAGTCAGGGAATCTCCAAACACTTTGGTAAGAGGAGTAGGTTCCTTCCTTTCAAATATTATGCTCAGTGCTTATCAGTTGTTCATGTACCATGGCTTGAAATAAGTAGAATATTGATAAGAACTTAGCATTGCTGCTGAGCACTTTCTTTAAGAGAGATGGGTGGACTTGTAGTCAGGTTCTCTTTTTAACGCCATGCTTTGTTTCTTCTCTTGCATTGATAGAGCCCAGGGTTCAGTTTCCCCTACCAACAGGGAAAAAAAAAAAAGTCTAATTAGCAGCTCTAAATTGAAACTGGAACTTGTCATCTTGGTATAAAAGTAATAACTAACAACAGATTTAAGTTTCTCCCAAATTACTTTGCTCTTTCTTTTCATTTTTTCCTTCACGTTTTTTAAATACATTTAAAAAATACAGAGCAAAGAAAGGAAAATTATTTCTAATACATTCTAACCTAAAATCACTCAAAAACATAACCAAATATTATATAACTTTAAAATATTTGATACTAATACTAAAATTAATATATTAAAATAAAGCATTTAATATACCACACATCCAGAAGTTTCACTTACCAGCTTTTTAGATTAAGAACATGAAATATCAGAATTCTATTCAATAAACACAAATAAGAAGTTGCAACAACATATAAAGACCTATTATAGAACTAAGAGAAAAGTGGAACAAGGGTGGAGAGGAAGAATCCAGAAAGACAGACTAAGAGTAGACTACTTCATGGCTATGCATATAGTCCCATCTGTAGAAATAAATACTATACTGCAACCCCACACAGAGTACAGACAGAAAGAGAAATCTGTAGTGGAAAGAGACTGCAAACATTTGCCTTCATACCATAATACTTCTCTATGGGGATTTTGATTGGCTATTGATCCTGAAGACTTTTAAAGCCTTGTTAAGTTTTCACAACTTTGGATAGAAATGGTAATATCTCTTGGCACTTGCTCAATGAGCTAAGTGAAACTGATCCAGAGGCAGAAGCTGCCACATTCCAGATATGGAGTATTTTGAGCTGTAATTACTTACATAATTCTAATCTTTGACAGGATATAGAAATAGTCCTCAAATAACTATATGGGGCAAGTTGATGTGAGCTACTGTGACTCAAGTTTCACTTATAATTCTCAATGATGCTGTTCCTAGGTCCTTGCTTGATTTGATCACCTACATGTTTATTTGTTTTTTCTGACAAGTGTAGTAGTTAGCACTTTTTAGACAGTTTTCAAATTGAGCAAAAATTACTTGGTTTTTAATAGGGTTTGCAATGATTATATCCAGGATTGGCATCTACTAGAGGGGAATTTGTTTTTAATCAATATTAAGTTCTTTCCCATTCTGTCAAATTGAATCTTTACCATATATTCTTCAATGTTTTGATCACGGTTGTGTCCAAATACACTCTTCCTCTCTGGTGATTTTGACACAGGTGGCAGTCTCATATGGTAAGTTCGAATGCTAGCGTAACCTTTTTAATGGAGAAAGAAGCAGTAAGACTTTGAATACAGAAAGCCTTTATGCCAAGGGTAACCAGTTTGGCTATCCACCAAGTTAGGCTTTAGGTTTACTAACAGATACAGATATACTAAGTGAAAAATAGATTCATTCCTCTGTTTCTTAACACTTACAAAACCTCTTGGCTTAGTGTCAGTCCACTTTATCGATTCTATCAGTGATTCTGTTTATCATATCAGAAATTTGAGTGCTTACATTTCTATCCCATAAAATAGTTGCCAGTTAGATATTACATGATTTCCATGAATTGACAAACTTGTCCTTGAGAAATGAAGGCAAGTTAAAGACTTTCCCAAACAAATAAAAGCTGAGGGAGTTCATCACCACTATATCTGCCCTAAAATAAATGCCAAAAGTTCTTCAAGCTGAAATGAAAGGATGTTAATTGGTAACATAGAAACATATGAAAATATAAAACACAATGGTAAAGATAGGTCTATAGTGAATTTCAGAATACTATAAGACTGTAACATGGTGATATGTTAATCACTTATCCCTAGTAAAAAGGTTAAAGGACAAAAGTGTTACAAGTAAGTATGACTACAATAATTTGTTAATGGATACACAATATAGAAGTAAATTGAGAGATCAGAAACAAATGGAGGAGGAGTAAAGGTAGAGTCTTTTTTTTTTTTAAGATTTTATTTAATTTGACAGAGAGAAAGAGAGCACAAGCGGGGCAGTAGCAGAGGGAGAGGGAGAAGCAGGCTCCCCACAGAGCAGGGAGCTCTGACATGAGGTTTGATCCCAGGACCCCAAGATCGTGACCTAAGCCGAAGGCAGACACTTAACAGACTGAGCCACCCAGGTGCCCCAAGAGTCTTTACACGCTATTGAAATTAAGTTATCAGCTTAAAATAATCTTTTATGTTTTATTTGAAACTCACGGTAACCACAAAGCAAAAACCTACAGTAGATACTCATAAGATAAAAAAAAAAAAGGAAATAAAAGCATGCCACCATGGAAATCCATCAGTTTACAGAGGAAGACAGCAAAAGAGGACAAAAGGAGCAAAGGAACTAAGTAATGGTCAGAAAACAATATGGCATTGGTAAGCCCTTACTTAGCAAGTCTTTATACCTGTTAATTTAAATGTAAATGTATTAAATTCTCTCATCAAAAGGCATAGAGTGGCTGAATGGATTAAAAAACCGTCAACAAGATCCAACTATATGTTGCCCACAAGAGACTCATATCAGCTTCAGGGACCACATAAACTAAAAGTGAAGAGATGGAAAGGATATTCCATGAAAATGGAAAGCAAGAGGGGAAGAGTAGCTATACTTAAGGTCGACAAAAGAGAATTTAAGTCAAAAACCATAATGAGAGACAAAGAAGGTCATTATAAAATGACAAAGGTGTCAATTCATTAAGAAAATATAATAATCATTAATACAGATACACCTATATTGGAGCATTTAAATATATTTTTAAAAATACTAACAGATGTGAAGGGAGAATTAGGTAATAATACAGTAATAATAAAGGACTTTAATATCCCATGTTCAACAATGGATGAATCAGCCAAGCAGACAATCAATAAGGAAACATTGATTTTCAACTACACTTTAAACCAGATGGACCTAACAGACATACACAGAACATTCCATCCAACAGCAGCAGAATCCATATTCTTCTCAAGTGCACATCGAACATTCTCCAGAACAGATCATATGTTAGGTCACAAACAAGTCTTAGCAAATTTAAAAGGGTTGAAACATACAAAATATCTTTCCCAACCAAAATGGTATGAAACTAGAAATCAATAACAGCAAGAAAACTGGAAAAAATTCATAATTCATAAATATGTGTAAATTGAACAACACACTCTTGAACAACCAATGGGCCAAAGGAGAAATCAAAAAGTATCTTGAAACAAACAAGAATGAAAACACAATATACCCAAACTATTAGAAACAGTAAAATCAGCACTAAGAGAGAATTTTATAGAAAAATTTAAGAAAAAGAAAGATCTCAAATAAACAACCTAACTTTAGTTCCTCAAGGAACTAGGAAAAGAACTTTGAACAAATTTAGTTTAAAAGTTAGAAGGAAGGAACAAAAGATCAGAGCAGAAAAATGAAATAAAGACCAGAAAAACAATAGAAAAGATCAATGAAACTAAAAGTTGGTTTTTTGAAAAGACAAACAGAAGTGACAAACCTTTAGTTGGACTAAGAAAATAAAAGAGTAGATAGCTATAAATAAATTTAGAAATGAAAGAGGAGACATTATAGCTGATAACACACAAATGTAAAGGTTCATAAGAGACCAGTATGCCTAGAATTGGATTACCTGGGAGATATGGATAAATTCCTAGAAATATACAACCTACTCAAATTGATTGATGAAGAAATAGAAAATCTGAACAGACCAAACGTAAGGAGACTAAATTAGTCATCAAAAACATCTCAAAAATTAAAAAAAGAGAGATGGTTTTGATGGAGAATTCTGCCAAACATTTAAAGAAGAATTAACACCAGTTCTTCTGAAACTTTTCCAAAAAATGGAAGAGGAGGGAACACTCCCAAACTCATTTTAGGAGGCCAGCATTACCCTAATGCCAAAGCCAGATAAGGAGTCCACAAGGAAAGAAAACTACAGAACAGTATCTCTGATGAATATAGATGCAAACGTTTTTAACAAAATACTAGCAAACCAAAATTGACAGCATATTAGAAAGATCATATACCATGATCAAGTGGGATTTAACCCTGAGATACAAGAATGGTTCAATACATGTAAATCAGTAAATGTTATATATATGCCACATTAATAGAATGAAAAATAAAAATCATATAATCATCTCAATAGATGCAGAAAAACAAAATTGACAAAATTGCCACCATGGCAAAAGCTCTCAATAAATTGGGTATGGAAGGAATGTACCTTAGCATAATTAAGGCCATATATATGACAAGCCCATTAACATAATACTCAATGGTGAAAGTTTGAAAGTTTTTCCTCTAAGATTGGGAAGAAGACAAGGGTGCCCACTCTCACCGCTCATATTCGACATAGTACTGAAAGTTCTAGCCAGAGCATTTAGGAAAGAAATAAGAGGCAACCAAATATGAAAGGAAGAAATATAATTGTCTCTATTTGCAGAACATGATCTTATATATAGAAAATCCTAAAGACTCCATGAAAATACTGTTAGAACTAATAAATGAATTTCATAAATTGCAGGATACTAATCAACATAGAAAATCAGTTGCATTCATATAGACTAACCATGAACTATCCAAAAAATGAATAAAGCAAACCATTTGTAGTAGCATCAAAAACAGCAAAACACTTAGCAATAAATTTAACCAAAGAGGTGAAAGATCTCTACTCTGAAAACTATAAGACGTTGAGGAAAGAAATTGAACATAAAAAATAAACGGAAAGGTATTCTGTGTTCATGTATTAGAACAATATTGTTAAAATATCCTTACTACCTGAAGTGTTCTACATATTCAGTGCAATCCCTATCAAAAGTCCAGTGGCATTTTTCACAGAAATAAAACAAACAATCCTAAAATTAATATAGAATTGCAAAAGACCCCAAATAGCCAATCGTGGGAAAGAAGGAGAAAATTGGACACATCATACTATCTGATTTTAAATTATATTACAAAGCTATAGTAATCAGAACAGTATAATACTGCCATAAAAACAGACACGACCAGTGGAACAGAATCAAGCGCCCAGAAATAAACCATCCATACACTGTCAATTAATATTTGACAAGGGAGCCAAGAATACTCACTGGGGAAAGGACAGTCTCTTTTATAAATGGTGTTGGGGAAACTGGATATTCACACACAAAAGAATGAAATTGGATTTCTAACTTACATCATACACAAAAATTAACACGAAATGGATTAACGATGGAAATGTGAAACCTGAAACCGTAAAACTCCCAGAAGAATGAACACATGGACAAAAGCTCCTTGACATTGGTCTTAGCAATGACTTTTAGGATATGATACCAAAAGGGCAAGCAATGAAACCAAATTAAACCAGTAGGACTACATCAAACTAAAAAGCTTCTGCAAAGCTAAGGAAACCATCAATAAAATGAAAACCCAACCTGAAGAATGGGAGAAAACCTTTGCAAACCATTTATCTGATAAGGGGCTAATATCCAAAATAAATAAGGAACTGAAAATTCTATAGCAAAAAAACAAACAATCCAATGAAAAAATGGGTGGAAGACCTCAACAGACATTTTTCTAAAGAAATACAAATGGCCAAACAGATACACAAAAAGATGTTCAACATCACTAATCATCAGAAAAATGCAAATTAAAAGCACAATGAGGGGCGCCTGGGTGGCAGAGCGGTTAAGCGTCTGCCTTCGGCTCAGGGCATGATCCCGGCGTTCTGGGATTGAGCCCCACATCAGGCTCCTCTGCTGTGAGCCTGCTTCTTCCTCTCTCTCCCCCCCTGCTTGTGTTCCCCTCTCTCGCTGGCTGTCTCTATCTCTGTCGAATAAATAAATAAAATCTTTAATAAATAAATAAATAAATAAAAGCACAATGAGATATCAGCTCACACCTGTTAAAATGACTATCTATCAAAACAAGAAGAGATAGCAAGTGTTGGTAAGGTTGTGGACAAAAGGGAATCCCATGCACTATTGGTAGTAATATAAATTTAGTACAGCCACTGTGGAAAACAGTATGGAGGGTCCTCAAAAAAATAAATCTAGAACTACCATATGATCTAGCAGTTTCACTTCTGGGTATATGTCTGAAGGAAATGAAATCACTATCTTAAAGAGATATTTGCACTTCCATGTTCACTGTGACATTATGCACAATAGCAAAGACATGGAAACAACCTAAATGTCCAGCATTGGATGAATGGATAAAGAAGATGTGATATACACACACACACACACACACACACACGAAAATTACTCAGCCATTAAAAAAGGATATTCTGTCATTTGCAACCACATGGATGAACATTGAGGGCACTATGCTAAGTGAAACAAAAGTCAAAGAAAGACAAATACTGTATGACCTCACTTACATGTGGAATCTAAAAAAGGTGAACTCACAGAAACAGAGATTAGAATAGTGGTTGCCAGGGGATGGGGGATGGAATTAATGGTGAGATGTTGTTCAAATGGTACAAACTTCTTTTTTTTTTTTTTTAAGATTTTATTCAACAGAGATAGAGACAGCCAGTGAGAGAGGGAACACAAGCAGGGGGAGTGGGAGAGGAAGAAGCAGGCTCATAGCAGAGGAGCCTGATACGGGGCTCGATCCCATAATGCCGGGATCACGCCCTGAGCCGAAGGCAGACGCTTAACCGCTGTGCCACCCAGGCGCCCCCAAATGGTACAAACTTCTGATTTTAAGATGAGTAAGTTCTGAGGCTCAAATGTATAGCAATCCATAAAGACTAATGGTAGATTAGTTGTCACCCAACTCCTGGGGGTGGGCATAGGGAGTGACTGCAAATAAGTAAGAGGTTTCTTTTTGGGGTGATAGAAATGTTGAAAAATTAGATTTTTGGTGATGGTTTAACAACTGCGTAAATATACAACATCCATTGAATTATATACCTTTAACAGGTGAATTTTATGGTTTGTAAATCATATGTCAATGAATGTATATTATTTTATTTATTTTTTTAAGATTTTATTTCTTTGAGAGAGGGAGATAGAGAGAGAGAACACAAGGCGGGGAGGGGGAGGGAGAAGCAGGCTCCCCACCTAGCAAGGAGCCCGATGCGGGACTTGATCCCAGGACCCCGGTTTCATGACCCGAGCCCAAGGCAGGTGCTCAACTGACTGAACCACCCAGGCACCCCAATAAACGTATTTTAAAATAAGGCAAATTTTGCTGGAGGAGGCAGGCATGGTATAAGGAAACTTTTTTTTTTTAAGGATGGAAAGGATTTATGTGAATGATATAGATAGGAAAAGGGGAAGGATCCAGAGTGAAGAGAGAGAAAATAATACAAGAGAGAAGTAATAACATTGACAAGTCAAAGATAATATAAACCAGACTAAGATCAACAGTTAATTTGGAGGGGCACCTGGGTGGCTCAGTTGGTGAAGCATCTGCCTTTGGCTTAGGTCATGATCTCAGAGTCCTGGGATCAAGGCCTCTGCTGCAGGAAATCTGCTTGTTTCTCTGCCCCTCCCTGTGCCTCTCTTACCCCACCAGTCCCCCCTCAGACTCCCCCGTACTCCATATTCCGTTTGTGAGCTCATTCTCCCTCTCTCTCTCTCAAATAAATAAATTTTTAAAAAGAGTTAATTTGAAGAGGGAATGGCATGGACAGAAGTTACTCCTGAAGCAAAATAAAGGAGATGAGCTTGTTGTAGACTGAAGAGAAAAAAGGAAGAAAAGTGAGAGTGTTTATATTTGATGGTCTATGACTTTTCATGCAGAAGGCAAAGTAACATACTAGAGTGATGAATTTAGTAACTTCAGGAGAATAGTGATGGTTCAGACAACAAATACGAAGAATAAAAAGGAAAGCTGATTGATTATATGAATAGAAGGATTTTGGAGCCATTAAGGGCTTACTTGAGTTTACATCAAAATTTGTAAAACACTTAATCATCAAAGTTATACATTTTTCTCCAGCAGCTCTAGCTTAACAGGAAACAGAAGCAGAAAAAACTGATGGGCTAACTGCGTGTAAACCTGTATTTGAACTGATAGAGTACAGATCCTGCTAAGGTTGGATGTAAAAGTGCAGATTTAATCAAACATTTTGGGTATGATCATCACAACCTAAATGATAAATTTCAAGATGTAAAACATATTTTAGAAAAAGAATTTCAATTTAGTTCATCAGAATTAAGTCATTCCAATTCCATTTTTAAGCTTAATGAGCCTCTGGGAGATTTTAGAAGTGGTGCTAATGGTAGTAATGCTTCCTTATCAAAAAGAAATCTCAGAAAAACTAGAAGCCACCTACCATTCTACCAGTTGGGTCAGGTAGGAGGTCCAGAACATCTGAACACACGGATGATTGCTGGATATTTAGATTCCTGGGTCCTTTCTCACAAACACTGAGTTATGCTCTGGGGGGACAGCCCAAACATTCTGTATTTTTAACCAGGTAGAAAGGTGATGCTATTGTTAAAATGGTGAAGTTTTTCTAGTAAGAATTTAAGCTGAAAGGTGATCGTGGAAAAAAGATCAATTAAAAAAAGGGAAGAGGGGATAATCTTTATGGTTTGTCAAAAAGCTTAAGTTCCTGAAGGATTTTCTGGACTCTATTATTTGGTATGATTAAATCTTCAACTCTTAAGTAATTCAAACCTTTTCTTCACATACATTAATAAATTGGTAATTCCAAGAAAGAGGGTTTCTTTAATTCGTGCAAAAAACTAAAAGTGATATAAACAGATGTGAAGGGAAGAGAATAACCAGATCTCACAGGAAACAAATTCGAGTAGTAAATGTCTGTCAAAAGTCATTGCTTCTTTTGCTCACTAAAGCCCTTAATTACCTTGCTTTATAGCACCAGATTCATGGAATGTCAAACTCTTAACATCAGTTCATAATGCCACAATGAAGTTGAAATGTGACTATGAATGCTTTATTCTTCGAATATGGTCTCATAATGCTTCATAAGAAGCATTTTATCTAAGTTGGTTTTAACTACGAGGTTTTGCCTTAAAATAACCGACCCTCCTTCCTCCCTACCCTCACACAGCCCCCCAAAATTACAAGCTGCAAAAGTTTGAAGTCAATTGTGCCCCTCCCCAAAACACACACACACACAGACACAAAAACTTCTTGACACTACCCTCCTAGGCCCTCAAACTCTACGTAACTCCAGCAGAGCCTCCCCTGGGCCATTTTTATCCCCGGCTCGGCCTTAGGGCCCCAAAGTTCAGCCTCCCCTGCTTTCCCCAGAAGTCCTGAAAGTCCGGTCGGGTCCGGACGGGGCGGGGCAGGGCGGGGCGGGCCTGCTCCATTGGAGCCGGACGGGGGGGTGGAGGAGCAGATGGGACCGGTCCGGCTTGCTTAAAAGCCGCCAGCTTTTCGTCCCCGCATCTCTTCCAGGAAGAATGCACCTACTTCAAAAGCTAAGTTTTGCCTGACTTGGAGTTTGGAAGCAACAAGAATAACTTTTCAAAAAACTTTTGGCCGCTTCTGCTCCCCCCGATGCATAGTTTCCTGATGGTCCGCCCCCGGGCCAAACTAAGGAAGCCCCCTCCCCCTCCCCGCCTCCTGTGAGGCGCGCGGAGCCACCGCCCCCGGGTCGGGTCGCAGGGGCGGGCGGGCGTGCACCCAGTGGTTGCCGCCGCCGCGGAAACCGTGCCA